>NC_056764.1:26013733-26613733 GCF_018687715.1 Carya illinoinensis
GAGTGAAAAATGGCCTTTTATATGGTCCCACGGCGGAAAACCTAAAATCTGTCAAAATACGATGTTCGCTCGAGCGGGGTGTCGAGCGCGCGTCGAGCGTTCGACTCTGCCTGATTTCGCTCGAGCGTCCTATCGAGCGCACATCGAGCGTTCGACTCTGCCTGATTTCGCTCGAGCGGCCAATGTCTCCGCTCAAGCGATCTTCGTTTTTCAGCAACCTACTCGAGCTCCCTGTCGAGCGGCAGTCTAGCGTTTGAATCTGCCTGAATTCGCTCGAGCGGCCAAAAGCCTCCGCTCGAGCGAACTTGTAAAATCTGCAATATGAAATTTTGCAAGCCATCACAAAACTTTTTTTTTTTTTTTAGAATCTCCTCTACAGGTTTGGCGCGTGGGGACAAAAATATAATGTGAACAGTAATAGATCCAAATAATTTTATAATTTCTCATAAATATATTTAAATTCATCTTAAAATCCAAACACACTTTAAGCTCATATTAACTGGGGCCTACAAAACTCACTTAATCATCTTAACTCACTAATATTTATAAAAAAACTCAATTCAGCTCAACTTAACTTAATATCCAAACACAGCCTAACAACTTATACAAAGTTCATCACATTCCATTCACAACAAACAATCATCTACACAATATGGAGAATGAGACTTTTTTTTTTCCCCACAACACACCAAATATTCACAACCAAACATAGGGGTACAAACTCCTCAACAACCAAAAAATTAAACAATGGTACCAACTCCCCCAAAACTGCACAACCAAAAACTATTACAAACTCCCCCACAAAAAAAAAATACTCCAAAACCAGTACTGCCACACATCCTCCATGTAATCACACGGCAAGCTTGCATTCATGTCTTCAGTATACATGATCAGTACTAGCACATCTATGTAAACAATACAATATAATCATCAATTCGTTAGGCACAGTTGATGATTGAACTAGGTGTTGTGGGGTCTCTTGGAATCACTCTGGATTACTCAACAAAGGGTAGGGCATAGTTGGAAGATGCTGCAATTAGGCACAACGTTAGAAAAAATGAATTTCACATACGGGAAAGACTTTTTGAATGAATCTAAAATGCATGTACCTGGAGAGTCTCTTGAAATCATCTAAACTCCTTTGGATTACTCGATGGAGGGTAAGGCATAATTGGTGGATGTTGCAATTAGGCATGATGTTAGAAAAAAATGAATTGTACATACTAGAAAGATTTTTACAAAAATAAAACACATCTACCTGGTTATCCCAATGGTACGAATATTGATTTAGATACTTATTTGGAGATATCATATATGCCAGGTGATATGAATTTTCGAGACCAAAATATCCCCATCATACACAAATAAACAATATATTAAGTCATTGGAAACATCGACCACAATGACGAACATAACAACATATCCAAATAACAAACGTTTATCATACCTGGATTGGTGAAATCACTGTAGAAGGCAAGGGCGACATTCTATCTTCCTCTGTGCCTTCCATCTTGTAATATTTTTCTCTAACCTTGCAATATTTACAACTAACCAATGCCATAGTGTCATTGCTTTGAAGTGAATCTATGACATCCACATAGAGAAATTTTGATATCAAAATAGCATGGCCAGACATTCAAGAAAGAGAAAAGCCCAAGACAATGAATAGCTATCAAGTGGCTTTTACCATATTTGCCATTATCAAGAGCATAAATGTACAGGATGTTGACCACTTATCTTTTTCACTCTACACAAGTCACTTCTACCTAAAAGGTAGATTTTATAGCATCAAATTATGGGCTAGTGAATTGTTTAGTGTTATTATTGCCTTCTAGCTATATAGCAAAGCTTCAAACATGTGATTCGATCATAATGAATTTGATAGGGATGAGAATGTGTTCTATATAGGAGATTGCAGTCACCAGACATATTAGTACTCAGAAACTCTTGTGTCTTGTGGTTGATGTCTTGTAAACAAACTAGAGTCTAACATTCTTCAAGGATCTAGTACTTTGCTCCCAAGTTAACCAAAATTCTAAGAGCACTGTCAGAGTAGCACAAAAATTAAAGTCACCATACAAAGCGATCATTTCTTTTTTGAATATACACTGCACTGGATTTTCAAGCTTAAAAGGTTTCTATTAGGATTTTCATATTTTGACAAATGTGGGCAGTGAACAAAATACTACTTTCTAATTAGAAATGAACATAAAGTTGTTGAAAATTACTACTTAATTGCAAAGCCATTGAAGCTTCTTCTACTTTGTTTTTTTTTTTTTTTTTTGTTCTTTTTGAAAACCTTCTTTCATTTTTCCTTTAGAAGATATGAAATAAATTAAAGAAAAAAAATCATAGAAAAATACATGGTTTTGGTATATTTTTTAACATGTGGCAAACCAAAATGAGCAATATGTTCAGGTGGTGAGGTAAAGAATACCCAATCTCTATTGATCCCATTCACGATGGGAAATACCACCATAATAGAAAGAAAGGAGAAACTTAGAAGCCCATAACTGGGAAGGCAACAACTTGTTGAGCCATAAATTTAGACATGCACAGAAAATGTGTTTTTAAATGAAGCACAACACATCAAACTTATAGGTGGGGGAGGAGCTCGCACGAATTGGCGCAGACAAGGAGCTTCCAACCAAATGTAGGGGAGGGGAGAAAATGAGAGGGAGAGGTTAGGGAGCTTCCGTTTGACCCAAGGAAGGGGGCTTCCATACAATGCAGAGGGGAAATGCTGGGGTGGAACGATGGGGTAGGGACACGAGGGGTTGCGAGGGAAATGTTAGGAGTGGGAATGGGGGGAGAGAGAAAATACATGAGGGTGGAAAATGGGGATAATTCAAATAGGAATAAGGGCTAAAAAGGAAAAAGATGATGTCAAAGATTCATGCGGTGTAGATAAAATAGGAGACTTTGTAGCTTTACTCTTTCTCCAAACATGAGAAAATCTATTCTAAGGCTGGTCCTTCCGCATGCACCCCACATCGTGACATGGCGAACCTGATCTAACTGCCATGTCACAGTTTCTCATTCACGTATGAAAACCATCTCTCTCCCCATCCCCCCAAATCGAGCAGTAGCAAAAACACGATTCCTCTCCTCTCAAACCTACTTTGCTCCTCTCAGCTTCCTCATAGAAAACCTTAACCTTCGTCAATGGGTGGAATCATAGTCTTACTTTCCGAATTGATGGTGAACCATTATGCTCCAATAAATTTCAAATCACAGAAAACCCAGGTCGTATAGAATCGCAGTCATAGACCCATGCTCCTCTCATTTCTGAATTGCATAAAACCTTCCTCTCCTTCATAAGCCTTGAATCGTAGTCACAAACCCATTCTGAGACCCATTCTACTCCTTTCACTTCCAAATCACAAAAATACCCTTCCCATTATGCTCCTCTCACTCCCCGAATCGCAGAAAAGAGAAAACCTTCGTCCCTATTGGTGCGTTTCTTCTACTCCACGACGGTAAGGTAATCCCTTTCTCACTTTGGTTGTTTTCTTTTTAGTTTATTAATGCTTGGAGATATGGTTTCTAAGGTTGTGATTTTACTCTTGAAAGTTGGATTTTATCCCCTCATTTTGCTCTTGTTATGAGAAAAATGTTTATGAAGTTTTGATATTAAATAAAACGTATTTTTTTTTCACCTTTGTTAGTAATGTTGTGGTTTCTGAGGTTGTGTTTTTGCTCTTGAAGTTATCATTCATTTTTCTCTTGTTAATACTAACAAGAGAAAAATGGTTTCTGTCATCGTTTTGGTTGTATTAACAAATGATTATTATATAACCAAGAAAGATGGACATACCTGTTGAGTGCTACCGGCAAATTGAATTTGTTGATGTTCTTGTTCACCTTTCCCACCAGAGACCTGGGAAAAGTTATACATATAGTAGCTGAAACAAATGCAAAGGTCCTCAACATTTTTAAAGGTTTTTAGAAATAATGTAGTCAATAACCTAAAGTTGGGCCTAAGAATGGTTGGGGTGGTCTGATTGCAGTATAGTTGTATGCTGGGCTAATAGAAATCACTTGTCGCGGTGGGTTTTCCCTGAATAAAATGGAACTAGATTATAAACATTGATTTTCAAACCAAAAAAAAAAAAAAAAACATTTGATTAAAGTCTTAAAGACAAAGTACTATCCATCCCGAATTCAATTTAGACCTTAGTTGAGAACCAATCTCTTCCAAAGCCTTCAGTACTGCAGGAACATCACCTGATATCTAAGTTTAACATAAACCCAAAAGATTATTCATTGTTAGCAGTAGAAAGAAACTAGAGGCATAACTAAACATGAATGACAGTAGTTAAATTAAAACAATGTTTTTCTAGAGAGAAGATTAAAAACAAATCTAATGTGAGGATAATTTTTTTTGGGTTTTGGTAATGCTCATATTAGTTTGTTTTATTTAGATTCTTAAGTGTAATCTATTTCAACACTAGTGTCATATTGTTGGGTAACAAAACATGTAGTGAATGAAATGAAGAGGTGAAATAGGGAGTATCGTCTAAGCTTGTGGCTGTTCAAATGAGAATATGATTCCTATTTTGGCAGTTATATTCATGAGTCAAAACCAGTTATTAATTTGTTTGGTCGGAGTTTCATTTAACATCACATTTTAACAACTTGTTGGACATCACATTATGATCATTCTACTTACTTTCATGAAATGGTTTAACATTTTTATGCACTGTTTGAGATAGATAACCTATGGCATCGAGCGCATCATCATGTGTAATTAATGATTTTTTCAAATCACCAATCTATTAGTGTGGCTTGAAAATCCCATTAAAGACCTCCAAAACTAACAAAACTCCTAGAAGAAAATTTTACGCATGCCCGAAATACAACACGGTAAAACATAAATTTTTTTGTCATATTTTTGTATTGTTTTTTAATGTGTCATATTTTAACCTGGTTCAAATATACCTTTTACACTGCAGGGAGAAGCAAAGTGCCAATTCTTCTTATGGACAAATATATTTCAATTGGTAGAGGATAAAATTAGCACAAGAGAGAATGCAGTTCGAAAAAGGGAGAACGATGTACTGCTGCGTGAGTACAAAGTTCAAAAAAATGAAGATAAACTAGTTGAGAGAAAGAATGTTCTTTACAAGCAAGATGAGAAAATTGTGAAGCAGGTCGTACAGAATAGATGTATTCGCATATCTTTGTGTATGAATTGGGTGTTATCAATTGTAATAATTTTTTGTTGGCTTGGACCATAAATATATTTTGGTTGAAGTTAGTTAGAAATGGATAGTTCAGATTAAAATATATTAGCGTATTTTTCTTTTTGTTGTGAAGAGAGATATCAAGTGTTAGTAGATTGTAAACTTTTGGTATGTAAAATGGATGTGTTGCTAGATATTGAACATGGCCCGATTGTATTTTGAAGAAGTTAGTTGTAAACTTTTGATATGTAAAATAAATGGTTCATGGATGTTGAACATGGCATAGATATTCACCTAATTTATAACCTTATTATAATTCACCTGATATTAGACCAAGTAACCAAATAAATCACAACCTGCAAAATAACAAAATAATATCCGAACCTGATATTACAAATAAGTTAATCATATATGAGTAGTTACACCCATAAATAAGGACACATTTTCTTGAAAACAATATGCCAAAATACATCACGATATGTAAAATGGATGGTTCCTGGATGTTGAACATGGCGTAGATATTCACCTAATTTATAACCTTACTATATAATTCACTTGATATTAGACCAAATAACCAAATAAATCACAACCTTCCAAATAACCAAATAATATCCCAACTTGATATTACAAATAAATTAATCATATATGAGTAGCTACACTCATAAATAAGGACACATATTTCTTGAAAACAAATATGCCAAAATACATCACAACCATCAAAATACTTCAATTACATCACAACGGCCATTAATATGTCAAAATCTAACCTGAAGCCCCAAAATACATCAAAATACATCACAACCATCTAATTATTCTCAATTACATCACAACGACCAAAATATGTCAAAATACATCAAAACCATCCAAATACATCACGAAACCCTTCCTCTCATCAAATACTTGCTTGCAACCACAACCTCACTTCTCCTCATTAACTGATGGCATTGGTTATGTGACAGTACTGCACTGTATTAAAACAACAAAATCATCATTGCTACCACTGAGTACATAAAAAAATTGAAAATAAAGATATACAAACCAATTACAAAAAAATTCTAAATCAGTGAGAAGTAATATGGAACTAATGCACGTAAGGGAAATGTATTACCTTATCAGTTTCTGGAGCTTCCGATACCTCACCATCCTGTGATACATCATCAAATATTTTCCTGCAAGTCTAAATAAATTGAAAGATAAAAAAATACACATATGTTAGAAACAAATATACATGCAGTCAAAAGCAATATATAATTAACACTATAAAAATATTTTTTACCGGTTTCTTCTTTCGCTTTGTTGCAGCCTTCTCCACAAGCGGAACCTTCCTTTTCATTGGTGGCCTCCCTTTCCCTCAAACAACGTGTGGGTTTAAGATTTTCTTACCCTTGTCCGTGACCATAGTCTCTTTTACCTTACTTGAACTGGACTCAAGTGTTAATCCTTTAAATTTATTCTCAAACTCACCCAAGTGGCACATGAATGCAGTAACATGATCATCACTTGAGCAAACACGGGTTGTCCAAGTGAGGCACTGTTTAACCACGAACTCATACCTTTGTGAGTCCGTATTCTGTCGCAAGTCGTCATAGCTACTTTTTACCACCGTATATCTCCTCTTTAAGTCCTTCCTCCATCGATTCAAGATGTTCTTATCCGGCAACACATAAATCTTATTCATCTGGCAAACGTTCAATGTATGCCTATAGAGAATCCCCTCATCTCAAATAACGCACATGTGCATTTAACCAACTTCTTCCTGGTTAAAGTAAACTGTGTACTTCACGCTCTTGACATGGTTATCATCAGTGGTAATTTCATCTAAAATATCGTAGGTGGAAATGCAACCCTCATTGCTAATAAGTATGCAGTTACATAAAATCATTCCCCACACCTCTTTTTGGATCTCTTTAAATTTTGCACTCGTATACATCGATTAAAATTGCTTCTCAATGCAGAATGCGGATGAACATGGGATGGTTTGGTTGGAAATCAGCTGTCGTCTCAAGCTCCACCTTTTTCCTGAGCGCATTATCAAATTGATTGACAAATTCTTTCAACGTTGTACTAT
Source organism: Carya illinoinensis (assembly GCF_018687715.1). Classification (NCBI taxonomy): domain Eukaryota; kingdom Viridiplantae; phylum Streptophyta; class Magnoliopsida; order Fagales; family Juglandaceae; genus Carya; species Carya illinoinensis. Next base: position 26,020,988 of record NC_056764.1, read on the forward strand.
AATGCACAAACCCATTGAAAAAAGCATTCATACTTTCAGACCTCTGAGTTGTGCTTATGCTAGCCCGAAATACTCCCTTAAGGTACGCCGGTACCCAGAATGACCTCTCGTTGTATAACCCTTGCAGCCATGCATTATCACCAAGTTCATACTTCTGAATAAGTTGCCCCCACTTCATCTCAAATTCTGCGCATGTCTGTAATCATATAGGGCACTCTGGATGGAAGTCTTCAACCCTACATTATAGGCAGTGTGAGATCCCAATTTCTCGGGCAACTTTCGCATTATATGCCATAGACAATATCTATGGCGAGTGTCTGGGAATACCAGAGCAATAGCACTTTTCATTGCTTGATCTTGGTTAGTAATGATCGCTTTTGGAGCCCGACCATCCATGCACTTCAACCATGCTCGAAATAACCACACAAAAGTACTCGTGTCCTCGCTTGAAAGCAACCTAGCCCCTAATAGTATAGACTACCCATGGTGATTTACAACAACAAATGAAGCAAATGGCATACCGTATCTATTTGTTAGGTTTGTCATATTGAAGGTGATAACATCTCCAAAATACTCATACGCTGCTCGACTACGTGCTTAAGCCCAAAACACATTTCTCAATCTCAACTCTTCATCCACATCAATCATATATGTAAAACCATCATTCTGCAACCTCATCCTCTTGAAGTACTCAGTAAGTGCTTCGCCACCTCCTTTACCCAACTTTAATTTTCTGGCTTTGTCAATAAAATTTTGATAGGCTTTTTCTTGAAAATCAAGATTCTCAAACCCCCTTGCATCAACAACAAGTGCCCCCAAATTCTTGTTCATTCAAATACTTACTCTGTTGTTCAAATCAAGCATCCTCTGACTGTATTTGTCTAAATACTTGTGCGATCTAAAGAATCTATATTTTTGTGGGCTGATAGTGCTATGATTATGAGCAATCTCAACAGTGGTCACCTCCCAATTACCCTTTACCAAGTGAGCATTTATCTTTATCTTACAATCCATTTTAATAGTTGGTCGTAGCCTCGAGATATTACTATGGCTAGGTTGATACTTGCCACCTCGCACACACCCAATCGTCAAATATCTCACCCTTGTGACACCCCAAATCCCCATGTACGAACATGGAAAAATCGATACGTCCGGATGGTGACATCATGGGTCACCATCCTATCGCCAAGTGCCAAGTGTGTATATAAGCAACAAATGTGCACGAAGAAACACACAGTAGAAAGCAAAGTCATATAACTAAGTACCAGAATTTTTTCTTAGTTTAATATAAAGTGGTTCAAAACATACATAATAAAATATTACAAACTACAAATATAGTTTTAAAGCCAACTATAAAGCATAACTCCAACTCAGAACTCCGGCGAAGTCGCATCCTCGAGTTCAGCCTCCTCCTCCTCCTTGAACTCTACACCAAAATCTACGGTACCAAAAATAGTGCCGCAGATAAGTAAGATCCAAACACCACTAGATAAAAACATATTAACTCAAACAACATATATGAAAGAAAAGTCAATGCACATGACCTGTAAAACCATATTTTTTCACGCACGCCAAAAACCCATTTGGCCCAAAAACAAAACCTTTAAAACCAGTCCTCGCCATTATCCCAAATAATGGCCCAAACAAGAAACCACAATTTTCTCAGAAAATGGATCACATAGTCTCAAACCAAAACTCGCCATTTTTTTAGAAAATGACCCGTAACCAAAACCATAAAAACGATCCAATTATTGCATGCACCATGATCTCCCCTATGGATCATCAGCACACTCTGGCTCCTGTACCACACCGCAGGTAATGTCTACGTGTGTGACACCTAAACGAGCGATGCTCAGTACTCGCGCCAGCGCATTCCTGGCCAGGCCATCCTCTAGTCCCTGCCACTCTAGGGAATACGGAGTCGACACGATAGTGTTATCATATCTTGCGATCCGGTCATTGCCCTGCGATAATTCAGGGGATGTCACTCAGTATTATCCACTCCCGAGTGACCAGAGGAGCTCCACCGAGATAATAACCTATCCTGACTTGGGCTCGTGAGACACACGCACCCGAAATTCCATTTACGTCAACAAAACATGATTTTTCTCAATTTAAATAAAATGCAAGTGCATGTACCATGTAAAATGCAACCACAAGGCACAAACCAACTAACCAATCACAAATCAACAAATCAAGCAACTCCGTCCTCAATCCATCCGACCTCCGAACTCCTCGAACTTAGTCCGAAATCAACCAATCAACAGCAAATATTTATTGTAAGAGCAAAATATATTTAAATCATATTTAAATCTAAAAGTAGAGTTTGGAAAATACTTACAGCGCTATATGGTAATTTTCGAAAGCTCGTAGCGTTGTAAACGGCGAAGAAAAAACAACGTAACAGTATATTTTATACTGTGGCCGTGGGTAATAAATTACCCACTTTCGAACGGGGACGAATCAAGGTACGAAATTGATAGGGAATGGTCTTGAGATATTTATGAAGTTAAAGGAAGTGAGGTTTGGCTGTGGGTGGTGGTGGAAATGGCGGTGGAAGGTAAAAAATGGGCTGAACGGAGATGAGCTCGTGGGAGCTACTCCGGCAACGGATCGGGACCACAATTAGGTGGGTTAGGTCAGCAAGAGGTAGAGGAAGAAGCTGTGAAGAGGTGATGGTCGGAGGTGGAGCGACGGCGCGTGAAACGGCAAAAAGTCATGCGGCTTAAAAGGGGCATAGGAGGTGATCGGCCAGCCGGATGGAGTTGAAATTGGTGGGGGTGATCACCAGTCGGAGGGGAAGATTTTGGTGGGGGTGGTGCCGGCCACGTCGCCGGAGAGCAGTAGGTTTGGGTGGTTGGGCTGAACGGCGAAGGGGAAAGGGAAGAGAGAGAAACGGCATACGCGGGAGAGAAGGAAGAAGAAAGAAGAAGAAAAGAAAAAAAGAAAGAAAAAGAAAAGAAGAAAAAGGAAAAAGGAAAAAGGAAAAAAGAGAAAAGAAAATAAATGAGATCCAATCCTCATCCCGGAAATCAAAAACTGATCTGGCGAAAATGATTTTAAAAATATAAAACGACTAAAATAAATTAAACACTACAACAAATAAATTAAAAACTAATTAAAATACAATAATTTAAAATAAATAAACCAATATATTAATTAAATTAAAAACACTCATTCAGTGAAAATACACGTAAAAAGGGTCATCACAACCCTCCCGTCTGTCTCTCTCTTCGTCCGTTGTGTTATAACACCAAAACCTTTTTTCTTAGCATATCACTTATAATAGGTCATAAAACTCCAAACCAGGTTTGAGATCCTCCTCAACTTGGTCATTATCAGAATTTTCTTCATTTATCTCATATACTTCTTCATTCTCTTCATTTAAATGAGATGTATGTCCAACATCAGTTTCACTTTCAGATATAAATGTCTTATTAGTCAATGGATTAGTTGTAAAATTTTCAAAGCTTCTCAACTCCTCTCCGACACTCGATGAAGGGCGTGCCGGTGGGGGCTATAATAAGGTAGATGAACATACTCATTATGGGTAACAATGCACGTAAGAGAAAAAAATAAAAGGTCAGAATGCAATTACCTGGTTGGGTTGTTGAACATGACCCGACTCCTCCGCATTAGTCGAGGGAGGGTAGATGAACGTTTTCGAAAAATGTGGCATTGGAAGGGGCTATAATCAAGCACGATATTAGACAAGGTAGAGAACATTTGTAGAAAAAAAATCTAACCTGGTTAGGTTGCTGAACATGGCATGACTCCTCCGCATTAGTCGAGGGAGGGTAGATGAACGTTGTCGGAAAATGTGGCATTAGAGGGGGCTGTAATCAAGCATGGTATTAGGACAGGTAACAACATTTGTAAAAAAAAGATGCGCAAAAATTCTAACTTGGTTAGCTTATTGAACATGGCCCGACTCCTCCACATTAGTCGACAGAGGGTAGATGAACGTTGCTAGAAGATCTGGCATTGGTGGGGGTTGTAATTAAGCACAATATTAGAATGCGTAACAACGTAAGGGAAAAAAATAACACGCAAAATTTCTAACCTGGTTCGTTTGTTGAACATGGCCGGACTCCTCCATATTAGTTGAGGGAGGGTAAATGCACATTGTCGAAAAATGTGGCATTGGAGGGGGCTGTAATCAACCACGATATTAGAACGAGTAACAATATTTGTAAAAAAATGTTCATCCAAAACTCTAACTCGGTTAGGCTGTTGAACATGGCCCGACTCTTTCGCATTTGTCGATGGAAGGTAGATGAACATTAGAAGATGTGGCATTGGTGTGGGTTGTAATCAAGCACGGTGTTAGAACGGGTAATAAACAATTTAAGGAAAACAATTGAAATGTAAGGCAAAAAATGTACCTGGTTCGTTTGTTGAAGACGACCCGAACCCTCTGCATTAGTCGACAGAGGATAAATGAACGTTGTTGGAAAATATGGCATTTGTGGGGGCTTATATCAAGCATGGTGTTAGAATGGGTAACAATGCACATATTCAAGGATAAAAATTTAGGAAAAGAAAGGAAGTACCTAGCTTGTTAGTTGAACACAGCCTGAGGGTGACTCCTCTGCATTAGTCGATGGAGGATAGATAAACGTTGTTAGAAAATGTGACATTGGTAGGGGCTGTAATCAGACACGATGTTATAACAGGTAATAAACAACTTAAAGAAAAAAACTGAAAGTTTAGAAAGCTATGTACCTATATCGTTTGTTAAAGAAGGCTTGACTCCTTTGCATTAGTCGATAGAGGGTAGATGAACGTTGTTAAAAAATGTGGCATTGGTGGGACCTGTAATCAGGCACGGTGTTAGAATGAGTAACAATAAACTCAAGGGATAAAATTGAAAGTTTAGAAAGCTATGTACCTGGCTACCCCATGCGCATGTATATGAATTCAGATATGTATTTGGATGCATCATAAATGGGGGGCAGTAAGCATTTCCTGGACCATAACATCCCTACAATACACAAATAAAAATACATTAACTAATTGGAATCCAGACACATTCCTTTTATGAATGACATTAATGTATTATACTTGAGTCGGTGGAATTGGTGTAAAAGGTCTGGGTGGCCTTTTATCTTCCTTTTTGTCCATCACACTATTTCAACTAAGTTTTTAGATTGATATTACAAGAAATTAATTAAGTTAATTCAAACTTCTTCAAACTAACTACAATTACATTTGACACTCACAGTTTAACAAGTTTTAAGAGATGATCACCATAAAATTTATATTTATTATTTTTAAATTATGTAACAAGAGTATTTCATTATTCAAAAGTATGAAATAAAATTATTATAACACTTGTTTTAATACTCATGGATATATACATACACATAAATTATAAAAATGAAAAAAAAAATTATTTACCATCAATTTTTAATCTCAGCCAAAAAAACAAATGAATTAATTGTTTAAACAAGTGTCTTCTACCATATGACGGAATTGAAATCACTATAAGGTCAATGTGTTCCCAAAAAGATTGGCTCAATACGTACATGCATCACCATAAAGTTAGACTAAATAATTAATACATGCATCACAAAAGTAACTGCTGCACATACAGATCATATGTTATACACTCAGACCTAAAGAAAAATTACAGAACACGATGGTGAACCTTAGGATCGAAAGCCATTTTTCACTTAAACCAGCCACACAAACTGTGGTTCTGCTTGGCCACTGAGAATTCTCATATGAGAATTTTGAATTTTAAAATTAAATATTAAAATATTATATTTTAATATTATTATTATTTTGAGATTTGAAAAAGTTGAATTGTTTATTATATTTTGTATGGAGGTTTAGAAAAGTTGTAATGATGAGATGAGAATTTTGTGTTTGAGATAAAAAATTTCAATGACCAAACAGTACCTTAAATTCAAAAACCCATAAGTTGGAGAGAATTAAATGACCCAATAAAAGAGCCACTACCAATCACAAAAGCAATCACAAAAGCAACCACAAGCCATTAAAACTAAATATTGAAATTTAAGCAGAAAATATTAAAAATTTGCAAATAACTCTCAAAGATCCAAAACAATTCTAGATTCTAATCTAACATCAAGGAAAATAGTGAATCGGACCATGAAACTTGAGCAGCTCCCTTACTTAATCACAATCCACAAGAGATTTGTTATTGCTAGAGACATGTAAAATAACATAATATTTTTCTTTAAATAAAAAAAATTATATAGCATATATCAAGAAGAAGAATACTAAAGTTTCTCGAGGACTTTTTCGAGAGAACTTTTTCGAAAGAATTTAGGAGAAAATTTGAGATCAAAATAGGGGACTATACCTTGTATAATGGGTAAGAAATTGAACGCAGACGATGAAAGGCAAGTGGTGAATGGCACGATAACTGTAGCCAAGAAAAGGAAATTGAGTGAGAGGGGGGCTCTGGTAAAGTTAGAGGAAAATTAGAATGAATTAGAATTCAAAAAAATTAATTTGGAGAAAAAGTCGGGACTCGATTTTAAGTAAAATACTGCATTTACTATAGCAATTAATTAAAAAAAATCCAAATCAGCAAAATGTGGTGTATATTAGCGGGTTTAAGCATGGCAGAACTCCTCCAAACATACGTGGATATTACTTTCCGACGTGGCAAAACTCCACGGGTCACACCAACGTGGAGCTATACGGACAGCTGCAGCTAACGTGCGCTGCGAAATCCCGGCTATCTAACCTACACCCTCCGTCCAATTTTCCTCTTCCAGTTTCTTTGCCGAGAAAACAAAAGAAAAGAAAAGGAAAGGAAACGCCCTGACACAGAGAGAGAGAGATCTTCTCCTTCTCAACTATGGCTGTCAGAGCCACGCTCTCACGATTCCCAATCGATCCGGACGCACATGAAGGGTCGGGCCTGCCCTGGGGTGTGACGGTCACGCCCTTCGCGGTCAAGGACGAGAACGGTCAGCCTCCAGCCTACGGATCTGATGGCCATCTCTTACCGAGGTGCGAGAATTGCTGGGCCTACTTCAACACCTACTGCGAGCTCGAGCAATGGTCCTGGACTTGCTCGCTCTGTGGGACCCTCAATGGGCTGTCCTCCAAGGTCATTGCTCGTTATTCTAGCCCCCAGTCTTGCCCAGAGATGATGTCCTCCTTTATAGATCTTGAGCTTCCCGGTTAGTTATTTTCTTTGTTTAACCGCCGAGAAAATTTCGGGGAAAGGAAAAGAAAATGAAGTAAAATTTTATGTAGTTCTTTAGTTGATATCCTTGGACGCATTGGAGCTTAAATAGACCCTGAGATTTCAGAATTTGGAAGGAAGTAAAATTTTTTATAGTTCTTTAGTTGATATCCTTAAGCGCATTGGAGCTTTAAATAGACCCTGAGATTTCAGAATTTAGAATTTCTTGCTCCTTAAATTGACCAATTTTTTCGGGTGTTATGCCTTCAAATATACACATGTATGGATATACATACATACAAACACATATATAATTAGTTCCGTTTCATATCATAGTAGTGGTCATTGTTTCTATTTGCAGCGGGCGAGCCGGAGGAGGAGGCCACGCAAGCTCGTCCGGTCTATGTTGCAGCTGTAGATTTGTCATGTAAGATTACAATTTAATTGTTTCACGTTCTCGATTTAATTACTTGAGTTAAACAGAATGACTCTTCATTACTTTGTTAAATAGTTAAAATTGCGTGGTATCCTTGCATGTATGAATAGGAATGCTTTGGTTCAAATGTTGGTTGGGACACTGCATTTTCTGTAACTAGTTGTGATGGTTGAGGTATCAATAAAGTGGGGTTTTGTTGACTCTGGCTTATGTGTCCAGAACCCTAACCTAACTAGTGTAGGTGTGACCATCTTCTGGTGCTTTTGTCAGTAGCGTGAATTAAGTTAATTTGAGTTGCTGTTATAAGAGTGACCTGAACTCATTGAAAAGTAATTGAAGGATTTAAGATGTTAAGAAACAAGCATTTGTTGTTTTAATTTAATAAAACTTTGACAATTAATATGATGTAGTTTTTTTTTTTCTAAAAATTTATTGTAGGTTTTTTGAAAAACTAAAACAACGAGTTGAGTTGAGAGAGAAAGGATGGCCATAACCCTGAACTTATTGAAAAAGTAATTGAAGGATTTAAGACATTAAGAAAGAAGCATTGTTAATTGTTAATATAATTTTATAAAATTTGGATACTTAATAAGATCTTGATGTTTTAATTTACTAAAATTTTATTTTAGTTTTTTATTTCTTAAAATTGAAAAACTACCAGTTTGGAAGTTGGACTGGACTGAGTCTAACATCCAAACACCAACTCTCAATTTACTAAACTTATCTCAACTCAAAACCTCTTGACACGTGAAACTCACAACCTTTTTCAATTTTTTATAAATACATCTGAACTCATTTTAATATCCAAACACATCTCAATTCATTTTAGGTGGACTCCACAAAACTTACTTCACTATCTCACCTCACTACTATTCGTAAATAACTCAACTCAACTCAACATCCGAACAGGGCCTAAAACAACGATAGAAGAGTTGAGTTGAGCCGTGTACTCCGCTCAAGTTTTATTGAGTCTCAAACTAAGCTTGAGCTTTGTTTCAGTATAGCATCCACAACTTGCATGAATTTGGTTCGATTACAGCTCTATTAGGGAGTAACTGTCAATTTGGAAAGGTATTTATACAGAAGATTAGGTCTCGTTTGGATGTTGAGATGAGATATCATCTCATTATCCAAATAACACTCAAACACAAACACTTTTCAATTTTAAATTTTCAAATTTTCAACTTTTTCATCTAATCATTACAACTTTCCCAAACTCCCAAACAAAACACAAAAAACAATTCAGCCTTTTCAAATTCCAAAATACAAATAATTTTAAAAAATTATATTCTAATAATATTTTGACTTTAAAATATTTTTATTCAACTTTTTCTATCTCCTTTCCCAAAACTCAATCAAACATTTTAACTTAAACCATTTCATTACTATTCACAAACCATTCCACTACCTTAAACAATATTTGAATAATGGTCTGATCTGAGCCTTGTTCCTGCAAAAACTCATAGTCTATCGAGTTTTAGTCTTATTCTTGTATTTAAATATATTAGGAAGTCGGTGCTTTATACTTATATAAAAAAAAAGGAAGTCGGTGGTTTAGTTTTCATAATTTTAACATTTCAGAGGTCATCTGTTAATTTCTTGTTTTGATCAAATGGGCTGCTCCAGTCTTCATCCTGCTTCGCCTTCATGCTTGTCTTTTCTCCATTTCACTCTTTTAATACGTAGTTTTTTTTTTTTTTAAAATCAAAATCACCTAAAAAGCCACAAGTCCTTAAACGTCAAACACCTTCTAAGAAGCATTCAAGAACTTATCAAAAACCTAATCTTGTGCAAAATCTCTGAAGATCCTTAATATGAAAGTGTACTATTCCCGTTTCAAAAGCAGAAGAGATTAATATGCTAGACTTGATGCTGGACCAAATCAAAGTGGACAAAGGGGCCAACATGGCCTTGGAATGCTTATTCAATCTTCTTGCTCCATCATTGCACAGGGTTGAAAATTTAAAGTGTGTGCATACGTGGTTTTTCTTTCTTATTTTTATTTTCCTCTGTCTATGCCTCTTCCCAGTTATATTTTTTTTTTAATCAGATGCTTCCAGTTAAATTTTAAACATGTATAGAATGGCTGAAATTTTTTCATTAATGAAGTTGTAAATCCTTTCATAAAGTTATTTTGAGGCTTTTATACCATAAATGCTTGTGGTTATTGTGATAGACAACTTATCATTTAATTCTACCAAATTTAACTGCAGCGTCTGAGGAATTTCTGGAACTGACGAAAAGTGCACTGCTGGCAGCTTTGGAAGGTTGATAATGGCTGAATAAAAATAATTTTTGGTGTCTTTCCTGCTTGAACTCTGTTCTTTGAAGGCTGAATTTTTTCTCTTATTTTGTATTGCAGCTCTTGGACCTGGTTCATTGTTTGGGCTTGCTACCTTCAGCCACAAACTAGGGTTGTATGATGTTCAAGGACCTATTCCAGTTGTAAAGAATATTCTAATTCCACCTGATTTGGAGGGAACCCTGCCAATTGAGCTTGAAGATGTCATGCCTTTGCTACAATTCTTGGCTCCAGTATGCCTGTTACAGGGTTTATCACTTATTTTTTCTTTCTGTCTGTGTGTGCATGGTTTTCTGAGATACCAAAATCGTGTCTAAGGTAATAACTTAAATTTAGTTATTCTTTAAAATGAGTAACTTTGGTCCAGGTTGAAACCTGCAAGGACCGTATTGCATCTGCGCTGGAAACACTTAGACCTACAACTTCATGGGAGAGAACCACAGCAGCAGGTCAAGGAATGGATGGTGTTTTGATGGGTGGACGAGGTTTTGGGGTGGCAATGGAAGCCCTTTTCAATTATCTTGGATCAGAATATGGAAGCACATTTGCACTAGGTGTGTGGGATTGTTGAATTTTTTATTAGATTATTAAATACATCTTTTCCCATTAGCTTAAATTTCTGGGACAATTGGTGAATTAATATAGTAACAGAGGAGTGATCCTAATTCGAACCCTGATTCTACCATTTACGTTTTGGTTAAAAATATTTGCATGTTGGATCCATTAATTAAGAGGGAGAGTTTGACCCTCCCTAAGGGCATGTTTGGGAAGTGAGATGAGGTGAGAATTTTATGAATAGTAGTGACTAGTGAAATAGTTTGTGAATAGTGAAATGATTTGAGTTAAGATGTTTTATGGGTTTTGGGAAAGGAGAGAAAATTTTGAATAAAAACATTATAAAGTTAAAAAATTGTCCGAATATTATTTTTATTTTGAAATTTGAAAAATTTATATTGTTTTTTGTGTTTTGTTTGGAAGTTTGGGAAAGTTATAAATATTAGGTAATGATTAGATGAAAGAGTTGAAGATTTGAAATTGAAAAATGTTTTGTGTTTGAGTGATGTTTGGGAAGGAAATTATGAGAAGTTTTGAGATGAGATGAGATGTTCAACTCATCTCACTTCCCAAATATGGCCTAAGCGAGTGTTGAAATGTTAGCTAATTGGTTAAAGACACCTCTTTCAATTAGTACAAAATATTGGGCATTTGTGAGTTAGCAGTGCTGGTATCAAACCTCATCTTGCTCTATTTTTTTTAAGATTTTATAGAACACAAAGCTCTTGCTTAAGCACACCATGTACTTTCAAAGATAATTAATTCAATGTAGTTCTAAAAAAGATAATTCATTCCATATGCATTGTAACAATTGAACATAATTGCAGCTAGAATCTTTGCCTTTCTATCTGGCCCTCCGGATTATGGAGCTGGGCAGCTGGACACGAGGCGGTATGGCGAGCAATATGCCAGTAAAGGAGAGGATGCAGACCGTGCTTTACTTCCTGAGCAGACACCTTTCTACAAAGATCTGGTAATGTGGCTGAACTTTTTATTGTAATCTTTCAGCCTATACTTTTGGGAAATGTAAGCATTGACATATCTTTTACAGGCTGCTGTTGCTGTTCAAGCAGGTGTTTGTGTGGACATATTTGCTGTCACAAATGAGTATACAGATTTAGCATCCCTGAAGTTCCTTAGTATTGAAAGTGGTGGCTCATTGTTTTTATATTCAAATAGTGATGATTCCACCCTTCCTCAAGACATGTGAGTATTGAATGCTAGAATTTAATGTTGGGTTTCGTATGTGTTTTAAAAATGCTGTTAAATGCCCAACCTCATTAGAAAGGATGGTTTGATAATTCTAAATTGCAGGAGCGCTGACATGGATGCACTAACACCTATAGTACACATACTGCACATGTTTTCTTGGGAAAATTAATGTACTGGGATTGTTTTCAATCTTTATAAGATAATGAAATGATAGGATGGATGCATGCTTTCATAATTTAAATTTTAATTAAGAGGCTAAAAATGATTTGAATGGATCGTACATGATCTGTTGGCATGTTGGAGAGGTGTTCGGGGAAAGGGGCAGATTGCAGACATTTGGAAAATGGTGCCACTTTGTCTAATGTGGTGCATCTGGAACGAAAGGAATAGTTGCTGCTTTGAGGATAAGGAGCGTTCACCAGAAGGGTTTAGGGATTTCTTCTATCACACTCTAGTTTTATGGGCCTCCTCTATTGTACTGAATGGACCTTTACTGAACTTCACGCTGCCCTTCGCAGCTCTTAGACTGTAGCTAGGCTCTTTGTATAACCCCTGTGTACTCGGGCCTTGCCCTCTTTATGATTTAATATATATCTTTTTACTTATCAAAAAAAAAAAAAAATATTGTGACATGTTCATTGTCCAGGTACCGAATGCTAAGTCGACCATATGCATTTGGTTGTATACTGCGACTGAGGACATCTTCTGAATTCAAACCTGGCAATTCTGTAAGTATCCCGTGTATTTTAAAATGCAATGAAACTTTTGACAATTTACTTGGCTTTTATTATCATCATCATCATCATCATCATCATCATCATCATCATCATTTGTTGTTGCTGTTGTTTTTATTGTTATTATTTTTTGCAGTATGGTCATTTCTTCCCAGATCCACAGTATGAAAATGTTCAGCACATTATTTGCTGTGATTCTTATGCCACATATGCTTATGACTTTGAATTCGCCAATAATGTTGGATTTTCAAGGTATATATTTGCTTTTCACTATGTATCATTACTTTTATTTTCTGTGCTGATATTAATTATTATATTATAATTAGTAGGCATGGCAATTGATAGAGGTGAGAAGTCATATTGACGATTGAAATGATTCTTCTCGTCATCCAAGCAGTTGAAGTCTGTCAGTTCATGTAGATATTAGCATGTTGTAATTGCTATTTTAGTGTAAAATGTTGCACTATATGTGGACACATGCCACATCCACACACAGGTACACACACACATAGAGATGCTTGTACACGGACAGACACGACCCTGCATCCAAACAAACACCAACAAGAACTAATCACAAAATGTTGTAGTCACCAATTAAATGAGTTTTGGATAGCAATATCTCACTGACCAATCATTCCTATATCAACATCATAAATTTTAATCTCAAAATGCCATGATAAAAAATAAAATGTGATTCCTGTAACAATCCAAGAAATGCCTAAACTTCTTCCTTCCAGGTGATGTGGGATCCCAATTCATCATATAGGTGTCATGGTTCAAATCCAGCACTTCTGGTTGTGTTTAGTTCTGATACCATTTGTAACTACCCAAGAAACGCCCAAGCCACATTTGGGACCATACTTCAAAAGGACTTGTCAATGTTATAATAGTCCCTTAGAATAATATATTAAAGGCTTGAACTTCTTTTTCAAATAATGTGGGATCCCATTCATCACTTTCCTACACACAATTAAGGGAATTACACTTCCATTCTTTAAACACTAGCTTCGCTAAGGAGAAACATTTTTTTTTTTAATTTTATGGTCTCAGAAAAATCCTAATATCATATCCCTTTGTGCAAATTCAGATTCTTAAATTCTTACGTTACTAATATACTACACTTTGTTGAGGATTTTTAACTTTTTTATTCTGAAACTACCCATTAATGTCCTAGCGGATCTAGAAATTCAGACGAAGAAAAAATTTTCTACTAAATGCATGCCTCCAGATTATTTAGAAGTGTGAAAAATTGCCAACCTTGTGCTTCTCCTTCAATAATATGTTTGTATGGTGGTTGGCATTCTTTCAGGAAATTTTAAAGAATTATTTTGTTTCTGTTTTGAACTTCAAAAGAAAAGGGGTGGCAGTTATAGTGATCAATTAGTTTTTGGGTGCTTTAAGATGAGAGTGCAAGTGTGCCAATAGGCTGGAACTTTTTGAATGCCCCCCACCAAAAACAAATTGGCATATCATACTCTTGGTCATATGAGATTGTCGGGTCCTGAATAAGATTGCTTCTGTAATGCATTGGAAAGCTGCTGGTAAAATTGTTGCTTCATTCATGATATGGTTCTTTCCAATTATGGCCCAAATTTTATGATTTTGCAGACATGGATCAGAAATGCCTACGCTACAGATTGCATTTCAATACACAGTTGTTGTGCCCCCTGAAGAACTTTCAAATTTACAACTGAGTTCTGCAACTAGGTAAGATTGGTCCTACCTAGTTGGTACTCAGCAACTAAATGGAATGTGTTTTAATAAGAATGTTGTTTTTTTCCTCCTCTTTGATGTTTTCTCTCCATACACTTTTTCTCCTTCACTTTCACGATTGGTGATCTGCTCTGGTGACCATTGCCTGAATTAATTTTCTGTAGCTGTTTTTTGAGTTATTCAGCAGTGACGATGGGCTTGATTAAACATTTATTAATAAGACAAAAGTTTTTGTTTTATCATTGGAGGGGGCATACTATCTTTGTATCACTGAGAAGAACATGAAGTTTACTAAGGAGTTGGTCCTCAGCTTTGCTAGTTCTCGTTTGCATTTGAATACAATGGTAGAATGCTCATTCTCAGAGAGAAACAAAGTTTTGCAAGATGTATCGCAATGGTGCTAAGGCATTTTTTGCTCACCGGCATTCTAATGATTTTGGAAGATTCCTAGAAGTTACAGACTATGGTGGCAATGGGTGGCAAGGTCTTCTAGCGATCCCAGTAGGCATGGAAAGAAGGGGGTTGAAGAGCCTTTCCATGGAGATGAAGCACGTTCTGTCCATGCATATCGTGGCAAACCAGACACTAGTGTTGGCTCCAAACTAAACAAAATGATAGGTAAGGGGAAGGAGATGGGGAAGTAGGTTCAGCCTTATGCAGAGGCTGTGATGGGTGGCGTAGGGAAATGGGTGGCAGTTCTAGGTGGTATGGGTCACTTCTCGGTGCTACAGGTAAAAGCAAATGACAAGAAGGGAGATGCATAGAGCACCATTGATGCAGAGAAGGTTGGTCTAGGCACTATACCAAAAACATGTATCTCGAAAGGGTTGGTCATAAATGGTTGGTCTGGAATGGGCCTAAAGTCCTCAAGCCCGATAGAGGAAAAGGAATTAAAGGCAAAAATAAGGTGGGTATGGGCTGGACATGTCTAACTTGCTTAACCAAAATGCAATGGAGGATAAAATGTGGGTCTGCTTTTTAAAAGGGCTCTACGTCCAATCTTGGGTCAACAGTGATGCCAATACAACTTCGGCTAGGGTTTGTTGTGCCAAAGACTTCTGGGCATGTTTCTGGCAACATTTGTGATGGAGAACCTGCGTCGCCAATAGCTACTACTGAAGATTTTACGAAGATGGGGCTATTGACGTGACACTGTGAACCACCAAGAGGGCCATTGTGCTTTGGGGTGGCACAAACTTGAGTGCCGGAGGTTTCTAGGTTGTTCTCGCCACCACGGCAGCTACAGTGATGTCCCTGTTGTCGGAAACCTTACTCTATTCCGAGATGCCTGTAGACGAGAGGGGGTGGATCTGTTGCTGGGAGGTCTTGAACATTGTGGGATGCCACAAAAAATTGTGCCGGTGGCTTTAGTGTTGACAATTGACCTCCGCGTTGTGTAGGTCACTATACCAACGCCGGGAAATGTCACAGTTGCCGAAAAAGAGCTGTCTAATGATCTGGGAGGGAGGATTTAGTGGGGGAGGATGAAACGGATGGAACTTTGGTTTTACATGAGCCTAGTAAGGGAGGGAAGAACGCAGGGAGGGGCAAGACTTTTGTTGAGGGTGGAGAACCTATTCCTTCAAACTTGTTTCACCCTAGTGTATCAGATTGGGTCATTCATAAAACTATGGAAACTAAGCATTGTGTAGAAATTACATGTGAGGGTTTTGAAGATGAATTTATAGCATTACTCACACCCATTGAGGATGGATATGCACAATCCTATGATCCATCCCTTAACTCGGCTAAAAGGAGAGAGAGAACTCAAGCGACTAACGTGGGCCATGAAAGATGAAGGTGGGGAAAAGAGCTTGAACCTGGGGCGTCTCAAGAAGAGGGGGTAAGATGGTTGCTTTATAAAGCCAAAAATAATATCATGGAATATAAAGGGGCTGAATGAGTATGATAAATGGCTCCAAGTCAGAAACTTACTTCGTCAATGGAATGGTGATATTATTTGCTTACAGGAGACCAAATTGGGATTCATCACAAGGGAATTAGTTTGGAGTTTATGGAGGGTGGTCGTACTTGCCATCCAAAGGCACATCCGGTGGTGTCCTAATTATGTTTGATAACAGGATGGTGGAAAGGGTGTAGTAATGCGTGGGTGAGTTCACTTTGGCTTGCACTTTTATGAATGTAGAAGACGGTTTCCAGTGGGCATTCGCCGGAATTTATGGCCCTAATGTTGATTTGGAGAGAAGGTCATTGTGGGAATAATTGGTGGGACTTCTTAGCTGGTGGTAGTTACCAAGCTGCATAGGGGGTGACTTCAATGTAACTCGCTTCCCGAGTGAAAGATCAGGTGGGTCCCACATCACTCTCGCCATGAGGGAGTTATTTGATTTCATTTCAGAACAGGAGCTTATGGATATTCTATTAATTGAATGTACATTTACTTGGTCCAACAACCAAGAATTCCCATCTGGGTCAAAGGAGATTACTCAGGTTATGCTCTGACTAGTGATCACTTCCCCATCATCCTAGATTGTGGAGGCATCCAAGTGGGTAGAAGACATTTTAAATTTGAGAATATATGGCTTAAATCTGACGGTTTTGTAGGCAGGGTTAGACAATGGTGGTCTTCCTACAATTTCCAAGGCTCTCCAATCTTCATAATGGCAAGAAAGTTAAAAGCGCTGAAATAGGATTTGAAGCAATAGAATGAAAACAAGTTTTTGGTAATGTGATGCAATAGAGGCGCTCTCTTTGGGAAGAGCTACAGGGTCTGGAGGGTGAGGGGGATGCAAGAACTCTCTTTGAATCTAAGAGAATCCGCAAGAGCTAGGTAGTCATAGAACTTGAAAGAGTAACATTCCTGGAGATCTCTTGGTGACAAAACTCAAGGGCACTACGACTCAAGGAGGGAAATAAGTGCACGAAGTTCTTCCATAGGGTGGCTAATTCTCATAGAAGGAAGAATGTTATTGATATGTTGCTGGTAGATGGTGCAGTGTCCTCAGATCAACTAGTCATCAAGAATCACATTGCGCAATATTACCAACACCTCCTATCTAAACAACACGCTTGGCGATTGAAAGTGGATGGTTTGACTTTTTCAGCATTAGATCAACAGTGCACAGGGTGGCTAGAGAGGCCTTTTGAGGAGGATGAATTGGGTAAAAGTAATCCTTGGCATGGCTGGTGACAAGGCTCCAGGCCCTGGTGGTTTTACCATGGGTTTCTTCCAAGCTTGTTCAGAAGCCATCATGGGCAACCTTATGCATGTTTTTCAAGATTTTCATACTAATGCCAATTTTGAAAAAGGCCTTGATGCTACTTTCCTAGCACTCATTCCCAAAAAGGTGGGGTCGTTGGATGTTAGAGACTATCGCCCCATTAGCTTTGTGAATAGGGTTTACAAGATCCTTTCTAAAGTGTTAGTGAATCGATTGAGTACGATGATGGAAAAGGTAATTTTGAAGCTGCAAAACACCTTTGTTAAAGGTAGATAAATTCTAGATTCGGTTTTAATTGCCAATGAAGTTTTGGATGGGCGACTCAAATCTAGAGAACCTAGATTACTTTGGAAATGAGACATGGAAAAAGCCTATGATCAGTCAACTGGAAGTTCACACTTTATTTACTTGCAATATGTGGCTTTGGAGAGAAATGCAAAAATGGGTAGAGTTTTGCATCTCTGCAGTTAGATTCTCTACCTTGGTGAATGGCTCTCCGGTTGGTTTCTTTGACTCCTCCCTTGGTTTGAGACAGAGAGACCTACTCTCTCCTTTACTTTTTTTATTCTTCGTGGAAGCTCTTAGTAAGATGATGGTGGGTCCTGTGGAAGGCAGCTTTCGCTATGAGTTTTCGGTAAGGAATGGTGATTATGGTTCCATGAATATTTCTCACTTGCTTTTTGCTAACTAGACTCTTATCTTCTGTGGAGCAAATTTTGGGCATATCCAATCTTTGAGGGCTCTACTTCGTAGTTTCAAAGCTGTCTTGGGCTTGAGAGTTAATCTCTCAAAGTTTGAACTGGTGCCTTTGGGGGCTATTCTTGACGCGGAGAATTTAGCCTCTATTGGGCTTATAAAAAAAAAGAGAATTTAGCCTCTATTGGGATGTAAGGTATCATATTTACCCTTGAAGCATCTTGGCTTACCATTGGTTGCTCCCTTTAAATCAAAGGGGCTTTGGAATGGTGTGGTTGAAAAGGTAGAGCGCAAATTGTCTTCTTGGAAGAGGTATTTGTTTAAAGGGGTAGACTCATTTTGATTAAAAGTAGTCTTTCTAACTTACCCACCTATTTTATGTCCTTGTTCCCGCTCCCCACAATGGTTGCTAACCACATAGAGAAGCTACAACAGGATTTCTTGTGGAGTGGATTGGGTGAGGAGTTAAATTTCACTTGGTTAATTGGTCACTAGCATGTACTCCAATTTTTGGGGGTGGTTTGGGGATTCGTAACTTGCCGAAATTCAACCAAACCCTATTGGGTAAATGGTTGTGAAGGTACCAAACAAAAGGGAGGCCCTATGGAAGTCCGTTATAGGTTTACAGTTTGGGGAGGATAGTGCTCAAATGAGGTATGTGGCACATATGGGGTGAATTTGTGGAAATACATTCGGAAACATTGGGAGATCTTCCGAAGACATGAACATATTGTGGCGGGTGATGGCTCTCGTGTCAAATTTTGGTATGACAACTGGTGGGGTGAATGTAGTCTCCAAGACACATTCCCTGCCATTTTTGAGATTGCATGAGAAAAGGATGCAGCGATAGCCTCTTTTCTAGTGGCTGCCCTCAATGAAATGTAGAACTCATTAGGGCAGCCCAAGACTGGGAGATGGAGACTATCACAAAGTTCTACGAGGCATTATACTCCCTAAGCATGACAAAGGGTACCATAGATTAGATGAGCTAGAGCCTCTCCAAGAAAGGTAAATTCATGGTTAGATCATTTTAATAAAATCGAACGAGCCCTAGAATGACCAAGTTCCCATGGAAGAGTATATGGCAGACGAAAGCTCCTTCAAAAGCAGCTTTTTTTGTATGGACAACATCTTTGGACAATATCCTCACCACATGTAATTTAAGGAAACGTCGGGTAATGATGTTGGATTGGTGTTGTATGTGTAAGAAGAATAGTGAATTAGTAGATCATTTGTTTTTACATTGCGAGGTGGCCAGGACCAAGTGGGATGATTTTTTCGTGAGAATTGGATTGTTATGGGTCATGCCTCTTGATCTGGTGGATTTCCTTGCAAGCTAGGGAGACATCCGCGGCAACTCACAAGTGGCAACCATCTAGAGAATGATTCTTATATGTATGTGATGGTGCATTTGGCGGAAGAGAAATAATGGAAGCTTCGAAGACCATGAGAGAACAATGGATGAGTTTAAAGTTCTCTTTTTAAAACTTTGTTCTTTTGGGCGGGGTTTATTGTTTGTAATGGGCTAAATGTCCATAATCTTCTACTTTCGATTGTAAACTCTAATTAGGTCATTCTCATGTATGCTCCCTGTGTACTCGGGCTCTGCCTATTTCTATGATTAAAACTTTGATTACCTATATATATAAATATATATATATATATATATATATAAAGGATTGGTCCTAGTGAGCAGATGTTGAATAATTGATATACATGTGTGTCTTGTTGTTTTGGATGAATGGACCAAACATCTAACCTATTTACTGATGCTTATCAGTTTTAGTTAATGCAGTGTGCTTCCATTTAGTGATATAAAAAACAGCTAAGGCTAATTAGATAAATTACTTAATTTCGTAGGTAGGCATCTACCACCTGCAAACCTTATCTTTGATCGTGATCCATGTTTCTGCTGTCAGCTGAGCCTCGATGGTGTTTCTTCTAGACCTTGTGGTGCATGCCTTTAGCAAATCTAGTTGCATGTTAACTTTTTTGATGATCGACAAGACATTCTGACATGTAGAGGGGGCATAATGGCAAAGCTAGTTATCTCATGATCATCCTTAAGAAAGCATTACTTTGCCTCTTCATTTTTACGTTCATCTTTGTCTACACTGCCTAGTTGGACTAAAAGTTGAAATTGCTGGGTGGCTTCAGACTATTCCTATTATTTTTCATTGCTTCCCTTGATATTAGTCAATATTGATTATTACATTATGCTGGGAAGACACATTGGAGCACGAGGAGATTTGTGATTGGATTTGAGGGAAGAATCCAATTCTTTTTTTTTTTTTTTCGTTTTGGTAAACAAGATTTTATTGATCATATGAATAGGCAATAACCCAAGTATACGGGACTTATACAAGTGCAGCGCCCATCCAAGGAATGCTCCCAGTCTTCAAAATAACTCTTACTTCTCTCCATCCACAAGTACGACATAATACAGTGGCAATGTAAAAATTTCCCCTAATACCTGTCCAGCACTTAAAAATATCCGCAGCTCTTCCAGGCATAACCCATGCCACACCAGTCCGGTTAAGGATCTCATTCCACAAAAACCGAGCCACCTCATAATGTAACAATAAATGATCCATGGATTCCTCATTTTTCTTACACAAGAAGCACCAATCCATAATGATAAGACCACGTTTCCTCAAATTGTCAGTGGTAAGGATTCTCCCAAGGGATGCAGTCCATATAAAGAAAGCAATCTTAATAGGTTCCTTACAATTCCAAATAGCATTCCAAGGAAAACAATGATCATTAGAGAATCCTGAGAGGTCCTTATGATAGGAATACACCGAGAATCTTTTACTCCCATCAGGAGTCCAAATCATCCTATCCTCCATCACATTGCCAAAAGACATAGCATACAATGAGTCAAAAAAATCAGCAAACATTCCAAGCTTCCAATCATGAGTCGCTCTAAAAAACCTGACATTCCAATGGAAAGAACCATTGGAAGACACCAACAAGTCAGCCACCATGGCCTCTATCACTAGAAATCTGGTAGAGTGGGAAAAAAATCCTTAAAAGCCCTTGCACCACACCAAACATCATGTCAAAAATAAACACCATAACCTTTTCCAGCCGCAAATCTGAAAAAGTCGGAGAACCTCTCCCATCCAGAACGAATGTTTTTCCACAACCCCACACCATATGCCCCCTAACTTCTTTAGAACACCGACCCCCCTAATACTCCCGTATTTTGAATCTACTCTCCACAAACCTTCCCCTTCTCCAGGATATCTCCAAAACCATTTCCCCAAAGGTGTTTTATTTATGATTCTCAAATTACAGACCCCCAAACCACCACAAGGTTCCGGAGAACAAACTTTATCCCAACCTACGAGATGAAACTTGGCTTCCTCCCCAAAGAAAATTACGTAAAATTTTCTCAATACAAGAGGCCACACCTGCAAGTAACGGAAACAAGGAAAGAAAGTATGTAGGAAGGTTAGATAAAGTACTTTTGATTAGAGTTAATCTACCACCCTTTGACAGATAAACTCTTTCCAAATTGCCAACCTTCTATCAATTTTTTCTAACACACCCTCCCAAATAGATTTTGTCTTGAAAGCAAACCCTAATGGAAGACCAAAATATTTCAAGGGAAGCAAAGAAACCTTACAACCCAAAATGTTTCCCTAGCCCTGAACATTATTCACTATACCCACAAGAACCATTTTAGACTTCGAAGGATTCGTCTTCAGCCTGAAATAGCTTCAAAACAAAGCAATAGAGCCCTCAAATATTGAATATGATCACGGTCCGGCTCACAAAAAAGTACGTATCATCAGTAAAGAGAAGGTGTGAAATATTAAAACCTCCCACTGATAAACCAAAAAGAAAATCTCCATTAACAGCTACTCTCAACATATGACTGAGTGTACATGAACCTTAGAGAGTATCTTGCACACCCCATTAATGAGACTAATGGGTCGAAAATCCTTCACCTTCACCTCCCCAACTCTTCTAGGGATAAAAGCAATAAAAGTTGCATTAAGACTGTTTTCGAATTTTCCAAAAGAATAAAGTTCGTGAAAAACATTCATACTATCCTCACCAACCCCATCCCAACAATCATGGTAAAAGGCCATAGGGAACCCATCCGGACTTGGGATTTTATCCTTAGCCATCCCACGAATCACCTGAAAAACCTCATCTGCCTTAAAAGGTGTCTCCAACCAAATGGAGCTTGACTGATCGATAGTCTCGAAGGGCAAGCCATCAAGTTTGGGTCTCCTAGGGAAATTTTCTGTAAGATCTTCATAGAAGTTGACAATATGGCTCTTAATAGCATCATGATCCGAGCAAACCTATCCATCAACCTGAAGCATCTCAATAGCATTGTTCCTACGATGAGAATTAGCCACTCTATGGAAGAATTTAGTATATCTATTCCCTTCTTTCAACCAAAGGGCCTGTGATTTCTGTTTCAACGAGATTTCTTCCATTAAAAGCACATTTTGAAGCTTGGTAGCGATGGATAGTTTCCAGCAAGATTCCTCCACAGATAAAGGACCGCACACCTCCCTACCCTCCAAAACCTGTAAATCCTAAAAAATGGGCTGTTTTTAACTATCAATATGTCCAAAGACATTTTCCGCCCACGTCTTCAAATCCTTCTTCAATGCTTTGATTTTCCTAGCCAGAATAAAACTTGGGGAGCCCTTTAAGGGTTGGTTTGGATTTAGAAATGAAATAAGATGGTTTTAGATGAATGATGAAAGTTGAATAAAATATTGTTAGAATATTATTATTGTTTTGGGATTTGAAAAAATTGAATAGAGATTTGAAAAAGTTTAATTGTTTATTGAATTTGGGAAAATTTTAATTATGAGATGAAACGCTTTCCGAATCCAAACGGCGCCTAAGAGATACAAGGACCACCACAACCTTACATTCTCCACAAAACCTTTAACTTTCAGCCACATAATTTCAAACTTGAAATATCTATTACCCTCATGAATGCCCCCACAATGTAGTATGATAGGGAAATGTTCCGCACAAACCCTAGTTAATCTCTTCTGAAGCTAAGCAGAGTAGTGAACCTCCCATGAGGGAGACACCAAAAATCTGTCCAAATGACCAAGTCTGATTATTGGACCAAGTGTGCATACCACTGACAAGTGGTAGATCCACCAAATCCATCTCAAAGATAAATTCAGAAAACTCATTCATTACAAGACTTTGCCAAACTTCTTCTAATCTTTCACTAAGGAATCGAGTGATATTAAAGTTACCACCAATACACCAAGGTAAGTTCCACTAATTGCCCAAACTAGCAAGCTCATCCCATTAATCCTTCCTATTATTGTCCACATTTGACCCTTACACACCAACAAAAGCTCAACTAAAACCACCCACCACATTCTTAAACCAAACCACTGTATAATTTCCAGTATACTCCCCAATAGACTCAACCACCCTCCTATCCCACATAATAAGAATACCTCCGGACACTGCATTGGAAGCAAGGTACACCCAACCCACAAACGGACAGCCCCAAAGACTAGTAATGATGCTTCGATCAATGAAGTTAAGCTTGATTTCCTGCAAACAAACAATATCCATTTTCCCATGACGTAAAAGATTCTTAACCTGAAAACGCCTATTGGGATCATTAAGACCCCAAATATTCCAAGAAAGAATTTTAGGCTTCATGGGAAGATAAACCTTTCCCTTAGATCTTCATAAGGGAACAATGGAATAAAGTATTGTAAAAGAAAGTTCCTAAGCTTAGCAATTAGCCACTCTCAATTTTCAAAAATTCTTTCATTCCTCTCCCTCCAAATACATTACCTAATGCATATTGGGACCATTCATATTGCTGCAATTTGAGAGTTGCCCTAAAAGCCTCTCCAGGAAGCTAGAAGATCGATCAACTTTCTTGGGATCACCCAAGCTAATCCCACCCGAGCAAAGAATTCATTCCACAAGGTCATGGTAATCTCATTATGAAGTGGCAGATGATCAATGGACTCCCCACTCTTTGCATATGCAAGACTAATCTATGACAATGATTCAGCGTTTCATTAAATTGTCTATTGTGAGGATCTTCCCCAAGGAAGCTGTCCATATAAAGAAGATTTCCTTTATGGGTGCTTTGTCTTCCAAATACTCTTTCATGGGAATGGGTTTGCATTATGCATATTCGTTGCTTGGTAGAAAGAGTGGATGGTGAACTTCCCTTTCTTAGAGAAGCACCAAGAAATCATATCTTCAACTCCTCCCCTCATACAAGTAGAGTACACTCAATCATAGAATTCTGAAAAAGTATCAAATTCCCAATCCTGGACATCTCTAAACAATGTAACATTCCATAGGGGAGTGCGGTTGGATAGAACTAAGAGGTCTGCAATTGAGACTTCTTTCATTCTTGCCTTACCATAGAATTTTGGATAACCTTCATTGAGTGCCCTATTGCCACACTATAGGTCGTGCTAGAATTTGATTTTGGATCCATCACTCACCTCAAACTGGGTGTTTCGAAAATATTTCCTCTTCTTATATGCTTCCAAAGCCCATCCCATATGGCCCACTTACCTCATTCGAATATCATCCTTCCCAGTTCTTGGTGGTATCTCGAAAGCCATTTACCCAACAAAACCTTGTTAAAATCCTGGATATTCCAGATACCCAATCCTCCATATTAAATAGGGGAGTATACTGTGGCCCATTTTACCAAGTGAAATTTAAACTCATCATTCATCCCACCCCATAGGAAATACTGTTGAAGTTTCTCCATGTTATGGGCCACCTTGGTAGGGAGTGGAATTAAGGATAAGAAGTAGGTCAGCTAGTTGGAGATGGTACTTTTAATTAATGTGAGCCTACTACCGTTGGGTAAATACATCCTCTTCCAACTAGCCAATTTTCGCTCCATTTTTCCTAGCACATCATCCCAAATTGATTTTGATTTGAATGGAGCACCCAAAGGGAGACCAAGATATTTCATAGGCAAGTGAGATATCTTGCATCTCAAAATGGAACCCATACTCTCCACATTATGAACATCACGAACTACTAATTTGGCCAAGTTCACCTTCAATCCCGAAACGGCTTTGAAGCATAGAAGAAGATCCCTTAAGGCTTGATATTATCATGGCTAGCCCCACAAAAGATAGTGTCATCGGCAAATAAGAGATGGTATATGTTGAGTGAATTGATACTTGAGAATCGGGAATTGGGATAAAACAACCACCCTCCACAATACTTTACTCAAAGCTTCCATCTCAAGAACAAATGTTAGCGGGGATAAAGGGTTGCCTAGTCTCAAACCTTGGGAGCTTTTGAAGAAAGCCATTTGTGTGCCATTCACCAAGATAGTGAAGCAAGCAGTAGGATACAACGTTTGATCCATGAACACCATTTCATACCAAAGCCACATCTCTTGAGCATGTAAATCAAGAATCTCCAATTGACTAGGTCATGAGCCTTTTCCATATCAATGTTGCACAGAAGCCCCAACACTCATGACTTGAGTCTACCATCCAAGCGTTCATCGGCAATAAGCACCGAGTGAATAATATGCCTAACTCTAACAAAGGTGTTTTGGGGCTTTGATATTAACTTCTTCACCACCAAGCTCAATCTATTCATCAAGACTTTCAAAAGAATCTTATACACAAGGAAGAATCCAATTCTTAATAGAATTCTCTACAATATGTTATGTTATTTACTCATTAGACTGTTAAAATCTGGCTCCACTCAATAGATTTGTTGCCTTATGTGGTCACCACATCATTTTGTTATCCAATATTTCTTCCAAAAGCTTGCTTGTTAGGGCGGCTACCCGCCCTAAATGGGCTGATAGTGCCCTCACCCGTCCCCCACCTCCAACTGGGGGGTGGTAGTTTCTGCCCCTGCACTTGTCCTCCTCACCTCCGCCTCCATCAAGACCCCATCCACCCTCTTGACTGGCAGGTAGCACACCCACTGTCTGGCCACCCGCTGCACATTATGTCGTCGATCTACAAACGGAGAAGAAGAAGAAGAGAGGCGGAAAAGCAGATAGACAAAAACGGAGAAGAAGAAGACAGACAATGAAGAAGAAGAAAACAAATGGAGAAGAAGCAGACAAATAGAGATGGAGAAGAAGAAAAAGACACGCGAAGAAGAAGACAGATGAAGAAAAAGAAGATAGACTAGCCGGCGGCCGGGACTTAGGGAGGACTCAAGGAGAAGAAAGTGGTGGGCTAGGTTTAGGTTTTTTTGTTTTTTAATATATATATTTAATAAAGCGAGCGGGCGGGTAGAACATAGGCGGGCTAAAGCCCAATCCCCACCCCCCACCCACATGTTTTAATTTTTTGATATAATCTGCCCGCTCGCTGGGCGGTAACTTTTCTGCTTGTTACCCCTATGGGCTGGGAGGGCCAGATTCTGGGGGCCTGCCACCCAGCCATATTGCTTATAATGATATCTCTCTCAGACATTTGCTTCATGCAAAGAGTGTTAATGCAGATCCAAGCATTCCCTTAAGCGACGGCTAAGGATTCGAACTTTGCAATATGGAACTGCACAAAATATCAATGAACTTTATGACAGTGTTGACCCTGAAGCAGTTCTATCGTTACTTGTTCACAAGGTAAATTTCTTAACCTCTCCCCTACCCCTTGATAACGTTAATTCAAAACTTACATTTCATATTATTGCACGACGAAAATATGAAGGACGATTTATCCTAGCCACTTGTGCTGTTGCTTTCAAGTAATTAAATGAACATCAATGCTCAAGTATATGATATTTTTGGTTCTTTTAACAAGAATGATTTGTTCATAAATTGTGTTAACTTTAGATAGATAGTTTATTGAATACAGAAGAATTTTTCATTAGGAAATAACAGCAAGCTTTGTTCCCTTTAACCAGTTGATATCCTTGATATCCAACTATAATTCTCAGAGTATGAATTGGAGATACTTTTGAAAAAAAAATATGGTTTTGGTGATGTTTTCTATCTTTATTTTTTTTTTTTCCTTTCTGTCTTCTTTATTTTCTTCCCCCTTTTTTCAGTTTCTGTGTGTTTTGGGCGGGGGGCTCATTTACCACTATTGAATGATCATTTATTGCATGCTTCCTTATCATCAATGGTGATAAATGTGCCACATCATATATAGTGGGATGCAAGTGAGATCGTGGTGTGGTGTAAAGCATTACTCTTTGGAAAATGTTGCTTTTATTTCTATCAGCGCCAGTCAAGGAAAAGCTGAAATTCTTGCTGTGGTTGATCAGTAGACACCACTCCTAAGTGGATGCATTTCTGACAACTTCCTGTCGTTTAGTCTTTCATCTCACCTAAGGTTGCAACATGTTTATCCACCTATTGCCCTAAAGCATTGGAACATACTTTAGATGGAAGAGAACAAGTTACCCACCACAGGAAAATAATTGTTGGCTGGAATCAATTGACAAATCGGAGGCTATTGGAGTCACTGAGCATTTTGGATTTATTTCTAGTAATTGGCTCAACCTACTTAAATTTTATAAAAGAAGTTGAAGGAAATCTGAAATTCTTGAAAGATAAACAACACATTATCCCAACATTTTGGTGGACTATGGTTACCAGTTGGATATGACCACGTCCCTCAAACCATTTTTTTTTCTCTGGTGTGTAAACTTTCCTCGGTTCTGTTTGTTTTAGCAGCATTACAAATATTTTGAGAATTACTAAACTGCCAGAGAGTTTTTTGGGTCCTCTTTTTCCCCCATCATCTCTTTTCATTCAACATTTTCAGCAGTTGAATGACACATTATTTGCCCTGTAGGTTATATTGGCCTCTTTGGAGCAAGGAGTTCGGGAGGGCCGGATGTTGCTCCACGATTGGCTAGTAATCCTCACAGCTCAATATAATGATGCTTATAAGCTCGTTCAGTACAAGAATGGTAATTCAGTCACCGGTGAGATGGATATTACATTCTCACAATGCCCACAACTGCAGCCTTTACCCCGATTAGTTTTTGCTTTGCTTCGAAATCCACTTCTACGCTTCCATGAAGAAGGTGTTCACCCAGACTACCGGATCTACTTGCAATGCCTTTTCAGGTAATTGATGCTCATATTGAATTGGAACATCTATTTGTAAACTTGGGTATATGAAGAACTGCTTAGTATCTCTATGTTGTACCAAGTTGGGAATGGCAGGATGATTGGCATTAAATCGAATTTTGACGAGTTCTTGGTTTAGTATCTAATGTGGGGGAAGAGCAAGTGAATAGTCCTGCCTTGCCTGTCCGTGTCCACTTAGATGTCCTTACAATATTTTTATTTAGTGTGACCAGAGATCGTTTTTTGTTTTTTCTGATAAGTAGTGTGACCAGAGATCTATATTGAAGTTAGGAATATGTAGGAACTTTTTTTATTTCTGCTGCTCAATTTGTACTTGCGGATGTTGCAACTCCTACCTTTGAGAATTAGATTTGCAATTTTCTCTGTCCCCTAATTCAATTCATTTTCTAAAATTCGTGTTGCAGTGCATTGGAACCAAGTTCCCTTCACCGTGCTGTGTATCCGGTGCTGGTTTCATATTCTACTCCAGATAAACAAGCATATCCACGGCACTCATTGAATCGTGCTGCACTGATTACCAGTGGTAGTCCTATATTTTTCCTTGATGCATTCACAACTCTTATTGTGTTTTATTCTTCAACCGCAGACCCCGCACTTCCTTTTCCTCCACCTCATGACTGTAAGTCCTCTATTTTATTTTGTTGCTGCTTTCCTAGCAAGGTGATAGCTGCTCAGGATTCAATTGCTATCGTGCTTCACTTTTTCAATACAAAATGATGTGTCAGGTTTGTTGCGGACTTCCATTAACAAATTGAAGCAAGACAGATGTATCACTCCCAAACTCATATTTATAAGGGGAGGGCAGGAAGATGCCACAGTTTTTGAGAACTATCTTATTGAGGAACAGGACGTTGATGGAAGTGGCCACACAAGTGTCATGGGTTTTGTTTCCTTCCTAGAAGATATTACCCACAGCGTGTTGGAATACATGAAGTAGAAGACAAGTACCTGAAACCGAATCACGAATTAACCAGCATAGGAAAAGGTACAACTTATACAAACTTGCGGGGCGCTTAATTCTGACGAGGAATTGATTGAATCTCGATTTGAACAGATGTCAGGTGAATCGAAACTCGCAAGTTTTATACTTATCATGGAGACTAGTGGTGGTGATTATCATTCAATCTTTCTACCAATTGGAAGCTCTCCTTGTGCAAATTTTGTAGCACAGTACAACGAGCCACATACTGACTTTTGTAAAGCAAAGTGGCAGCATTGAGATTTGTCTTTTTTTTTAAAAAAATATATAAATACTAAGTGAATCAAACAAGCCAAGACTAGTTGCTTTTCATCAGTTGTCTGTTTTCTATTTTCGCAAATGCTTGGGAATATTATCAGTCATTTCGTTGAGGCCTGTACGCACTTTCGCATGCATGTAACCCTAATCCCACGAGAACTCTCTCCACCTTTTGTTTACGCTAATGTGCCCTGATACGCTTATGGGTTTAATACATATAATGAAGCAAATGACTATTTACCTAGGGCAAACCAGAAACATCCAAGGAAGGTAGAGACCGAGGGAGTTGGGGTTTTGAAGCCCTAATTTCATGCGGCTTGAAAACTGCTCCAACGAATCTCGGTGGCTTTGACATAGAGAGGATGTGTTTAGGAACATGGTGCCTTAATGGTGGTGTTGGTGGTGGTTAATGGTATGTGTTGCATGGACTTGTGAGTGCATGGGCATGCGGTGACTTAGCCCAATGCATGGGTGTTTGCTAGGGTGTGTGTAGTAAGGAACTTACCAATTGCATGGGTGGTGCATGGTGTAAAAGAGCTAGAGGTATGGTAGCTAGACAAGAGATGAAGATAGAGCTGAGCAAAGGTTTGAAAATCTAACTTCAAATTTGATTCTGGCAAAGAGTCGGAATTTTTTCACTTTCTAGTCGAAGTTGGAGTTGCTGTCGTACTAACTCCTACTCCAACTTCGATTCATTGATTTTGACTCCAACTTTGACCTCCAACTCCAATTTCGATATTATACATATGTTATAAAAATATATTTATTTATCTATATATTGATTATAGCTACCAGTTTAATTCTATAATTACATAACTAAAACTTATATAGTTAAATGCTTATATAGTTAAATTCAATAATATACTAGGACTATAATATAAATAAGCTAAATTAACTAATAATAGTTTAGTATATGTAAACAATAAACATTATAGTACTACTACAAAGTAATACTAATGAATAACAACACTAGTATAATAATATGTAGTACTAACTTTAGTATATAATTAAGTTAGAAATAAGTTGACACTATTATAATAACATGTAATTAAACCCTATGGTACAAGTTTATAGACTATAATAGGAATAAGTTAGAAACTAGTATAATAAAAGTATAATGAATTAATAACATGTAATACTATAGTATAATAATATATAATTGTCAATAATCAATACAATAATACAAGTATTAATACTAACTAGGGGTGAAAACCGATCATTCGGTTTCGGTTTTTGACCAAAACTGAAACCAAACCGATATCTTCAAAATCATGTAAATCTTGACCGAAACCGGCTGTTGAAAGGGGAGAAAACTGTCTACATCGGTCTTGGCGTCATTTCAGTCGGCGTCTTCAATGGCAATGGAGGCTACTTTCAGGCGATGATGCTGCAATGACTAGGTGAGAGACGATGCCAAGAGATGCGATTTAAGAGTGAGAGAGAGAGAGGCCTACCACCTTACCATGGCTGTGTGCGTCGTGAGAGAGAGAGAGAGAGAGGAGGGGGCAGCGTCTGATGAAAACAAACTGAGAAGAAGAATTGAGGAAGAAGAAGGGTCGGGGGAGTTTAAACTCTAGAGTGAAATAGCGCCATTTTTTTTTTTTTCCTTTTTGTTTTTAACTTCAGATGTTAAACAAGGCTGAAACGACGAATTTTAAGTAAGGTATAAATAAAAAAATATATAAAAACTTATTACGTCGGCCGGTTTAGCTGTTTGAATCAGGGTCAAACCGATGCCGAACCGACGTAGATCGATTTTGAAGAAATTCAACCGTACGCCGATCGGTTCTTGATGCAGCCGGTTGGTGGCGTCGGTTTCTTTACACCCCTAATACTAACAATTGTATTTAAATAAGGGAGTTGCCACAGATACACAGACATCTCACAAAGAGATTCTACATTGCCACCGCATCTTTTTCTTTTGAGAAAAGCTTCGAGCCGGAACGAGTGTAAACTTTTAACTTATACCGGCCAATAAAAAAGAAACACGTAAGAGACTCAATTAATTTATTGTGAGTGCACGCTGATAGCATTTCTTTCTCATTCTCACTTTCTTTTTAATCTTGGTCTCTCTCATCACCACAGGCCCTCTCTTACGCTCTCTCTCTCTCTCTCTCTCTCTCTCTCTCTCTCTCCCCAACAAAGGCCGCAACAGATGAAATATGAGTGACTTTTCTCACCTACAGCTTCTCTTCTCAACAGGTTGCAAGTCAAGTATCACCTGCAGATGAAATAGGATTGACTTTACAAGATGAACCGTTCGTAGTCTCTGTCTCTTGTTTACTATTTGAAATAGAAATCATCAAATCTGGGTTGATCTCAACCTTCTTCTCAACAGAAAAGTCGATTTGGAACTCATCTCCCTCACTAACATTATTGGTTAATTTTAATCGATCTTGCTGGTTAATTTTAATTGGTTTTTAGAACACAATATGATTATTAATATATTTCTTTTGCAGGATTGGAAAAACAAATTAATCTCTCTCAAATCCATGCAACCTGAAACTAATGGTGTTTTATGGCAGAAAATAGAGCCTAGAGGATACATAAATCAACCACCTGAAACTGATGTTTTTTTAAGATTGCAACAATTGAATGCTACGTACAGTATTAATTTACTGTAAACTAAGATATATACAATCATGAATGATTGAAAGAAAACGTTAACCATCAACATCCTGGTTAACTTTTAGAATGGAATCGGGAGAGAGAAGGGCTTACCAAAAGTCCATACCGATGCCATGGAACCAAATCTATTTCACTTTTAGAAGAACTCATACGTGCAATCTCCTGATTGGGTGGTATAAAAGGTGTATATATACCAAATCCTGCTGCCAGCCATTCCCTTTTCATTTTCACACTTTTTTTTACTTACTTTCTAGGAGTAGAGCTTTCGTGTTTGTAGAGTTCCCAGCCCCATGCCATCCCCATCTGTACTTTATAGAGTTCCCAACGTCATCAGTAATCTTCAGCATCCCTACAAATAATCTTCCAGCAACCCAACGTTGGCCACCGTAACCCAATATTCCATACAAGTAATCCAACCTCCCTACAAATATCTTGTTTTTATTTTTTAACATTCAAATTTCCTCTTCCATTCTCTGGTTTCCCGTTTCTTTAATCTCACTTATTTCTTTTTTTTTTTTTCTTCTGTTTGTAGCTATTGCTGGCATCCTCTCTAACGTTGCCAGAAGTTACAGTCATGTTAGAGCCCTCACCAGCCAGTATACATGAGATAGAATGGGAAAAAAAATTTACACATTCATTTTACGGTCTAGTTATAGAGTTGGAAGACCAGAATTTTGTTTTTTCCTCTTTTGCTCATGAAAGTGCCCTAAGAGTTTGGAAGACAAGAAAACAGACAACATGGCGTAAATATAACATGACATTGGCTATAAAGTTGGGAAATAGAGTCTTGCTACACATACTAACAAAAGGAAAAGTCTAGTTACAAACACATTTGTTCACTAATATATGCACACTAATTTATTGTGATTGGTCAAAAAGTAGATTTTATTGAAAACAATACTAATTTAAATTTTAAATATGAAAGAATTAGTATTGGTACGCAGATTAGTACGTAACTTTGCTTGTATATAGCAAAACTCCTAACAAAATACGTGGTCTTGAACACGTGCAGACGTGGTGATGATGTCATTATTATTTTTATAAAAAAATATTTTTTTATTTGAAATTTCTCTTTAGCCGATTTTCTCTGTGGCAGCAAAACAAAACCCTAGGATACAATCTCTTCTATCTGGTGTGGACTTTGTCTAGCTTTTGATTTCTCCAGCCGGTTTGGTGTGGATTTTCTCTAGCTTTGGATTTCTAGCCGCTTATTCTAGCTTTGGATTTCTCCAGCTCTGTCTCAGATTTGTTTCGGGTGTGTGCTTACTTTATCTCTTATCTCCCTCCTACCCATGACCACCCCTCTCAGATCCTGATTCATGTCTCATTTATTTTTTAGAACTATTTTGACCCAACTTTTGCAGTTGATTGATATCAAAATTAATTTAAATCATATTACTAAAAGTTTCTTCCCCTTCTGTCATGTCTCATTTGCTTATATAAATTCTATGGTCCGATTCCAAGTTTACTCGATCTTTAGTTTTTGTAATCATCAAGAATTATCTAAGTTGTTCATGACTTCTTACAGAAGAATTTATTCCTTGGAAAGCTCTTTTTAGAAGAATTAGGCATTACCTAGAGAATAGATAAAAAAAAAAAAATACCCAAAGACTAAGATTTGAGAGATGCTCATAGACGCACAGAAGAACGGAAAAGGCCTCTAGCTTTTTGTTCCTACTATTTAAACTGACTTTGCCCCCACCAAGAGAAAAAGCTAGAGAAGAAGCAAGGGTTTGACAGATTGGATATTTTTGCCCACTGGAGTAAAAGATGTAGGTTTCTGAGATGGAAGAAGCAAGAGAGTTCTGCTTCTAATCCAATGCCGTTCGATTCTGGTCTTGTTTTTTGTTTAATAAAAGGCTGATGAGGCAGTGACACCTGTCCACTGCCATGTCAGTGCGTAAAAGAGACTGTGTTTTTCATTTGTAAGTATAGCATTTTCCGGGGAAATATTGGCAAAAATTACAATTTTACACATTTTTATCTTAGATTTATACAAAACCAAAATATAGAGTTCTAATTCTTATCTCACTTTACTTACACCTTCCCAATTGTGTTATGGTAGATATTGTTATCCTTTGTTATATGACTTTGTTTCATTTATATAGAATTGTTTTTTTTTTTTTAATATGCATAGTGGTTTATATATTGTTTTCATTTTGAAGCCCAAAATGTTGTTTTTGTTTGGGAGCCACCCAAAACATAGTTGTTTATAATTTTTTTTTTTAAAAAATTTTGTAGCTATAATCGAGATGGAATTGTCTCGATTGGTGTTTTTTGAAGAAGAATATGAAAGTGACGGTCCTGACACTCCACGAGATTAGATGTTAATTATTGAATTTTTAATGACATTGTTTTATGGGCTCTTTTAAATATCGATTGTTTTATGTCATGCTTAATGAATTTTAAATAAATCATGTTTTACTTAGTGTAGACCAACGAGAGCAAGCTGGATCTCAGAATACCAAGAATCAAAAGGCCGTTGAAGAACCGAAAGTTGATATGATATTTGGGACAAACAGATGTTATTGAATACTACACAAAGTATGCCAAATAGGAGGAATTTATAGTGTCAAAAAGAACATCGACTATTAGGGATTATGGGGAGGTAAAATACTTCACCATAGCATGCAGTCACCATCACAAGCCAATAAGCAATTCATCAAAATTGATCAGCCAAAGTTGGTAGGAGGGACAGTTTGCAAGGCTAAGATTAATGTAAATCAAATAGTCCATGGAAGGTATCAGTTATCCAATATCTTCCTCGAACACAATCATGCACTGAGCCCGAGTAAGTCAAGACATACTGCCTGCCATAAAAGATTATCAAGTTGGTTGAAAAAAGGAATTGAGATGATGGATAAAATTGAAATCCGTTTGGCTAAAAATTTTAACTGACGTGGCATTATACCATGTCAATACATGAGATTTATTTGTAGGATCCTTTTGCATTCCTATTAGTTTCCTTTAAACAATATAGTACAAGTCGATTTAAACAGTAATTATTATTAATCAATACTAACAATTAAATTGAGAGATGAAAAAAATTATAAAAATCATAGAAAGAATGATAACATATAATTAGACACTATAGTATGATAAAAAGTTAAAACTAGAATATGATAACATATAATCAAACACTAGTGAATTAATATTTAATAATAATCAATACTAACAATTAAAAAAAAAAAAAAAACTTAAGATTAAAATTAGCCTAAAACAAAGATTAAGGTTAAAACTAAATTTAGGGTTTTAAGAAAAGGGTTTAGTTTAGTGTTTAGGGGAAAAAAGCCTAAAACATAGATAAAATTTTGGATTTAGAAGCTCAAAAGAGCCAAAACCGAAGCAGCCCAACCCAAATTCAGTCAAAATGACACTGTTTTTCATATAAAAAAAGAAAAGAAAAGAAAAGAAAAAGATTAAGAAAAAGAAAAAGGTGTCGTTTTGGCCACAGTTTTTATGTTTATACTCCCCCAACAAAACAATATCATTTTTATAGGAAAAAATGCATCATTTTGACTACATCTATACATTTCTACCTAACCCCCCTCCCCGTTACCCCACCCTCACTCCTTTAGTTTCCTTGAAAAAACCCTAGATCCCTCTAGCTTGTCACCTTTTGACCTCTTCCCCTGACGTGTGGACGCCATCCCTTGACTTCTCTTTGCCATCTAATCCTTCTAGAACCCGGTACACTCATTCTCACTCACTCTTAGATCCACTACGAGTCATGTCTTCACCCACTGCCCATCGAGGTCGATAAGTGCCTCTTCCATTAGCAACATATTTTATTTTAATTGTTTTGCCTCATTTTTTATTTCTAGTTGATTGCTGATTTTTGATAGCTTATTTCCAGATTTGGTGTCTACCAGTGCTTGCTTCCATATTTTGGTTCACCATACTCACCATAGTAAGTCCTTCTATTGCCCCTTGCTATTTTTTGTTGATTTTGGTTTATTACATGTTATGTGACTGATTCTGGTTAATTTTATGTGACTCGTTTATGTGGAGTGGCCTCTTTTAGTTTTGTATATTTTTATTTATAAGGAGCCCATAACAAGTTTTCATTAGTATGTAAGTTTATTATATGAAAAGTGTTACAGACATAAAGAGCTTCCACAAAAGTAAACTTATAAACTAATATAGTTTCATGTGATCCATTAGATCTACTTTATAATAAAAATAACTTTATAATTTGACGATCCACATCAAGCCACGTTAGTTTGTGTTATTACTTTTGTGTAATCTTTTTATAGCTAAAGTATTTCTCTTATTATATTATCTTGCTTTATAGTTGGGGTTGTTTTGTTAACAAACGTACCTACATGTTTATAAATGGTGATTTTTGTGTTGTGTGAACTTGTATCATGTGAAGTTTTTGGGACTGTTTTTGTATAAATTTAAGCTGGAGTGGGGTTGTTTTTGAGTTGTAGCGGGGTGGGGTTGTGTGAACCTTTTGCAAGTGTTGTTTTTGTGTTGTGAGCTTGTGATTATGTGAACTTTTTGCAAGTGTTGTTTTTGTGTTGTGAGCTTGTGATTATATGAACCTTTTGGGGATGCTTTTGAATAAATTTGAGTTGGCATGGGATTGTTTATGAGTTGGAGTGGGGTGAGGTTGTGTTAAACTATTGCAAATGATTATTTTTGTGTTATATAAACTTATTTTTTGGGCTTTTTTGGATTGTGTGAACTTGTTTTTAGGGCTATGTTTGGGTTGAGTTTTGGTTGTTTTGGGGGCTATTTTAGTCGATAACCTGAAAATTTATGGCTGCTTTTGTTTTGTATGATTAATCATACTTTTTTGTTTGTGTTGTGTTTTAATTCTTAAGTCATAAATTGTGAAGGCACAAACACTCTTACGTCTACCTTTGCATCTTGTTTAGAAAGACCACAATTACAACAACCTATTGAGGGTTCCATAATCGAAGAGTTTAGTGAATTACCATTAGACTTTTTGGT
The DNA here is from genome assembly GCF_018687715.1 of Carya illinoinensis. Taxonomy (NCBI): domain Eukaryota; kingdom Viridiplantae; phylum Streptophyta; class Magnoliopsida; order Fagales; family Juglandaceae; genus Carya; species Carya illinoinensis. The sequence goes on from NC_056764.1 coordinate 26,057,882, forward strand.
AGGCACTCTTGCTACCTTTCATTCTACCTCACGCCCTCCATTAGGTATAGAAACCCCAAGAATAGGTCTGAGGTATGGAACCACTTGACAAGAGTGTCTAATTGTGAACCCGAAGAACCTACAACAAGCTTAAAATAGGACCAAACCAAATCAATTACACCCTTAAAACATATCTTACAAGAGCAGAGTTATTACCCTTGTAGAATTTTTCAATGTAGTCATAAAAAAATCTAGCATGTTATTTGCATACGTGAAGTCAATGAAAGAGTTTGAATGTATCCAAAGAGAAAAATTGACACCTCATCATCTTCTTTTATCACTTATCAATTAGATTCTCATGACCTAATTACCTACTCATAGCAAGCATACATAACGTTCAATTTTACCTTATAATAAAAACTTTTCTCAACCTTGTATTGCCAATCATTGAAACGTTCTCATTGTTAATTAAAAACTCAAACTTAAAAACTCGATTAAACTAATTTTATGTTTTTCTTATAGATTATCAAATAAGCTAGTCAATCTACAAAAGACCCTATTGAGCTAATACCCCTGCCAAGGCAACAAAGGCTCTCCTGAGCCATTACTTTGTCAGGGAATAAAAAGACCTTACCAACTAATACCCTACTAGGACAAAAATAGATACTCATGGGAAAATCTAATATTAAGCTACAAAAGAGTTTCCTTGTGAACTCTTTTTTCCACTAGGCTAGTTACCCCCCCCCCCCTCCCCCCCCAACAAAAAAAAGATCCAAAAAAAAAAAAAAGGTAACAAAGACCCTGTTATCAGCGTATAAAAGGGCCCTTTCAAGCTTGTATCCCTTTGGGACACACAAAGACTTTATTTGGTTAGTACCCCCATAACAATACCAAAACACCTTTATCAAGCTAGTGCCTTGCTAGGGCACAAAATTCTCAAATCTGGTATTAGTGTGGGACCATTTTACAAAATTAGAGAATGATAACCCCAATGACCTACAAGTGTAATTTAGCTATTGTGGTGTTGTTTATCGTTGCCATTATAAAGGACATAACACTTTCTAGATGAAAATCATATAGAAGAACAATATAATAAGAGTCTTATAAAACGTGCCGTACTTAAGAAAAATCAAAGTTTATTCGAAATTAGACTTAAAAAAGTGGCGAAGAGGAATTGTGGGGTAATACATTGAATGGGTTTATTAAGTTTGACCTAGATAGGTGTAGAATGTCTTTAGCTTGTATGATCATAATTAATGAACTATTATTTAGATATGTTGAGGCTAAAAGGTTTCAAGCCTACTCTAAAGACTAAAAGCCTAAGTTTAACATTCCTTCTCACCACATAATGGTGAAAGATGTTATTAAAATATATAAGTTTGAGAAGAATTTGTTAATGAATTTATTGAAGAGTCAATTAAAATTTTCTTTACTACGGATACATGAATATTGTTTCAAGATTTGAATTATATTTGTTTTATTGATCATTTTATGGATAGTGGATGGAAATTGCAAAAAAAGCAACATCTCAATTTTTGTTTAATTGCCAATCACAAAAGCGATATTATTGGAAAAGGTAGTAAAGTCTAGAATAAAGGAGTGGGCTAGGGAGTGGTTGTGACAATTATGGTGGATAATGTCTCTTCTAATAATATCGCAATGAAGATTTGATAAATAAAGCTAAAGAGGAAAATATGTCCATCTTAAGTGGTGAGTTCTTACATGTGCTCTATTGTACATGCATTTTTTTATCTTATTGTGACCAATAGCTTAAAAGATGTTCATAATTCAGTTGTAGAAATAAGAAATGTAGTGAGATTTGTGAGATCGAGGTAGCCCAAATATGCAAATTTCATAATTGTCTAAGTCTATGTTGAATTTTTTAGGTTTTTTTATGTTGTCACAAGCACCAATTCTAGTTCTTTATATGCAACATCAAATGAATATTGTCAACAAGTTTGCCAAGTAAATAAGTAATTAGATGAAATGTGCGATTATGTTAATCCTACTCTATGTATTATGACATTGAATATGAAGCTTAAGTATGTGAAATATTGGAGAGATTTGAAAAGAATCAACATTTCGCTATATGTTTATCTTGTTCATGACTCATGCTACAAATTGATAGAATGATGTATGGCTTGAAAAATACAAGAATGAATGGATGGACAAATCAACTTGTGTTAGGGGTTAAGGATGCCTTCAGTAGGTTGCATGATGAGTTTGTCACATTCAAGGGGTTAATACCAAGATTCCACCACCCACCATATTGCCTCTTACTGAAACTGGTAAGTGGAGGAAGCATAAGTGTGGTATGAGGTTTGGCGATATCCATGTGCTAAAGAAGAGTTTAGATGGCTAATTGAACTTGAAAATATATTTGTTAGGGAGTTACACACATATGTGGAGGGTTTTGATATTTTAGGTTGGTGGAAAATAAATGCGAACAAATATCTTGTCCTCTGAGAGATAGTTTATTAGTTCATAGTATTTTGGTCATTCCTATTGTTGAGTAGATTCAGAATTGCATTTAGGCCTCATCTGGTTCTACATATGAAACACGAATGAGATGAAATGCTCTAGTTCGATCAAACCTTCTCAAACATCCAAACGCACTTACAAGCATCTTCCATCTCATCTCAACTTCCTCTTAAACTTTTTTCAATACTATTCATTGAGAGGACCCTTCATTGACTATACAGTGGACTTTGTCCCAAGTTTGGATCTTTTGAATTTAATTAGGGTGGTGAAAATAATTTGAAATTTTTAAATTTAATAAATTTGGGAAAAAATAACGTAGGAAATTTTCTAATTTATAGTTGCTAATTAGATTGTGTATTTTACATTGAAAATTGATATTTTTGGAAATTATTGAATTATATAAATTTTGAAAAAATAAAATTTTTAATATTTTTATGGATTTTTCATTTAATAATTAATTTTAGTTAATGAAAAATATATTCATAAATATTATTCAATCATTAAAAATACTTTTCAATAATTGGTGGGACCCACACACTTTTATAAACCAACTCAAATATATTAACTCAAATCATTTTATTAATATTTATATATTTCTCATTTCATTTTAACATCCAGACGAAACTTAATATTAGAGATGTAGTGGATCCATTTAGAAGTTTATTGTTTTCTAACACTGTGGAGGTTTTGATTTGCATTTGAGATTAGATTAAACATACAACAATTAAATTTTGAGAGGTGGTTAGCTTTACAGAGAGTTACGAGGAGAAAGATAGGCGTGGGTAGTGGGATAGGCTAAGCCCGGGCCAGCCTACCTCCACTCTCCGTAAGCCCAATATATATATGTTATAAAAAAAATTTCTTTTTGATAAAAAATATTAAAAAATTAAAATAAATGCCAAAACTGCGTCATTTTGGGAGGGGTTAAGTTAACCCTAATTCCCTCTCCTCTCCCCACAGTCTCTTCTCTTTTTACTCTCTCTCTCGTAGTCGCCACAGCTGCACAACCATTGTCCTCTTCTTCTTATCCTCCTCCTCAACATAACCTGTTGTTTATTGTCTAAGTTTTTATTTTTTTTACTAGTCTAGGTTTTTTTTCCTTGTTGTTTTTATCGTTCTGATTCGATGTGTATTGTTGTGGATTTTATTTGTGTTTTGTAACACATTTCATTGTCGTATTATGGTATTTTGTACTTTGTAACTTTGTTGGTTTGTTCATTGTTTTCGATTCAATGGTATTTTGTTGTAGTATTTTGTAATATGTTCATTTCCATCGTGTGTTTGAATTATTTTTGTATTTTTTTATTGGGACAACTGTAGGTGGGTGATGAGAAGGGGGGTGAATGGACCAAACTGAAGCAGTAATTGCTCTGAATTAATTCATTGTTCTAAATTATTTTATATTTATTAAAAAAATAATTTTGGTTTCAATTGCTGTGGGGACAGGGATTTGGTAAAAGAGGCTCAAATTCAATCTACTTTGGCCGCACATTAATATACAAATGGTTTTTTAATTCATTCTTTGTACTCATCTCCTTCTTTCAATTTTGAGATATCGTATTCTAATTTTTATCTTTTTCTTTTGTTTTTGTTTTTTGTTTTTTTAGGTTTCCTTGAACTATTTGAAGGACTAAGTTGGAATTATAACGTGGATTTCATTTATTTTGTTTGTGATGTAGATTTGTTATTATTAAATTACTCAAACTATTTGTATTAGTTTTAGATTAATTTGTAATATTTTAAATTTTTTACTTATAAACTCTATTAAGCAAGGGGTTGTAAGTAGTTTTGGATTAACTTAAACTTAGATATAAACTTTATATATATACATATATATTTTAGATTGAAAAATTGTATTTATTTTGCTAGATATGGCTAGGAAATTATGTTTCAATCCCACATGACTGTAAAATAGCCAATTCACCTACCTGGCAATTGGGTGGGGCCACCCTGCCATGCGAGATGAGGCCGGAGGCCAAATCAAAAGGGGTCCCTTTCCCAAATAAGTGCAAAGGATTGGGTGACTGGATGCCTGCCCGCATAGGATAGGAAATGTAGTAGACGAAAGTAAAACTTGCTTGCTTTAAAACGTAATCCCTTCCAATAGAAAGATACTAGCTTTAAGCAGACAAACAAAACAAAAAACTATTTCAATAAATAAAATGGTTATATGTTACAATGGTCTATGTAATTTGGATGATATCCGGCCATTAAGTTGAACTTTTCATTTTTATGCTCTTAATTCGAGTTGTTTTGATCTTATGTATTAATTAGAATTGTTAACAGGATCTTATCACGTGGCTTATAAGCTACATCATTTAAGCCATGTCAATGCCAATAAAAATGTGTCATATGTTAATAACAAAAATAAAATGAGATGTAATGATTAGTTTAAAAATATTTTATATTTGAATGATATTTGAAAAGAAAATGAGAGGTAATGAGATGAGAATAGAATTTTAAGATGACAACTTTTTTCACACAAGCCTAAGTAAAAATGCAATTAAGACCTGGTTTGGATGTAAGAAGTGTTTCATTTCATCTTATCTTATCTCATTTCATTTCATTATTACAACTTTCTCAAATTTTCAAATAAAATATAATAAACAATTCAACTTTTTCAAATTTCAAAATAATAATAATATTAAAAAGTAATATTCTAGTATGTTAAAAATGCCTATCGGTTATTCAGTGATATGCACGTAAATAATGGAGATGGTGAAACTTCAAATGCTAGTAGGCAAATGCGTATTTAGAAAGATCTTTGGAAACTAAGCATTCTTAATAAAGTGAAGATCTTTGCTTGGTGGGAATGTATGATGGGGTTACCAACAAAGTTAAACCTGAAAAGGAGGAATGTAGTGGAAGAGGATCTATGTCAGTTTTGCTCCAAAACTATAAAGGACACAACTCAAGCTCTATATTGTTCACTTTTGAGAGAAAGTTGGAATAAGCAATTACTTGATTTACAAATTTCTGATCCTAATCTACAGTTTGTGGATATTTCTCAACAAGTGCAGGAGAGAATCAAGAAGGAAGATTTGGAGTTATTATTCCTAACTACATGGGACTGCTAGTTCAGAAGGAATCAATAGATATTTGAAGGCAAATACATGTCTACTGAGACTATGATTAATCATGCCCTTTTAATGTAGAAGACTTTCAAGACAATAAAAGGAGCACCTAAGAGTTGTATTAAGAAAATCACTCATTGGCAACCTCCACCTTAGGATGTTGTCAAACTTAATAATGAGACTATATTCCATGATCAAGGATGTGCAGGTGTGGGGCTGATTCTTTGAAATAGGCAATAAGAAGTACATATGGCAGCTAGCAAACAGGAAATTGCAGTTAATGATTCCTTTGAGACTGAGCTTATTGCTATCCTTAGAGGATTACAACTACTCTTGGTTCATAAATTTGTTAGAAATGCATGGAATGTAGATCATATCGATATTTGGTGGGACTGTGTTCTTATTTGTATTCAACAAGTCACTTGGACTTATAAGTATTTGTAATGTTCTGAATATATTAATGAACATTTTTTTTTCTATATAAATTTTTTTATTTAATTTTTAACTCATATTTTATCTCAACTCAACACCTATCGAATCTGCATCTACGAGCATTGGCAATGGCCTATGCATCTTCATATTCATCTTCATATTTGAATAATATCCCACTAAATTAGTCTATATTAGATTATGTATCTTTAAAATTTTGAAAAATTATGAATAGTATTTATTCAAGTTTAAAGAACCACAATTCACTCTTCAAATACTATTTTACTATTTTTTCTCTTTCCTACCCATTAAAATCAATTTTGTGAAATTTGTATTAATATGATTTTGATATATTAAGTTTATATTAAGTTGATGATACAAAGTATTTTTTTAATATATATTAATATTTATTGATAAAATTAATCATTTTGATATATAAAATTGGTAACATTTAGATATATGAAATTTGTATTTTTAAGTACATTGTGTTAATTGTAAAATATATAAAAATAATAATTTAAAAAAATAAAAATATAAAAATATTTTATTGTTATTTGGTTCAAAAATGTATAATTTAATGTGAAAATTTTTCTTTATATGCAAAATTAATCTTTAAAAATTGTGATTTTGAAGATATATATAAAAAAATCAATGTTAGTGCTCTCAGAAGTAAGAACAGTGTCTACTCCGCTCGGCTTCTTTAATCATACTAGGAATAAAAATTACTCCATCACGCGACCTCCGAGTTTTGCTTTCTTCGCGGTTCGAATCTTTACAGCAAAAACTGAAAAAATAAAAAATTCTCCGCAGTTAGCCTCTCGGTACTTTCTCTTCCAGAGTTCTCACTTCTCCCTCTAGAATTGGTGGCATAATGTGACCGTGTTTGTTTAAATTGATGGCTAAATGAGCATATTTTCAATTCAGACGAGTTGGGTTTTTATGCGTATAAACTGGGGTTTTGGGGTTTCCAAAGTTTGTTACATTTTTTTTTTTTTTTTTAATCTGCGATTTTGGGCGTGTGGTGTGTTACTGCATGAACTTGGTGAAGGCTAAAACTTTTGCCCTCTGGAGCTACGGACTTGATTGAATTTGTAATTGTTTGATTCTAAGAATTGACTGCCTGTGTGCTTTTATCGACATATAGTTTGCTTAGCTTTTGGGATAGGTAAACTCGTTTCTACAGGTCGTTCAATAAGTGTAAACAGGAAAATTTAGAAAAACATTTTTTATAAATTTTTTTATAACTAATAATTAATAAAACAGGAAAATTTAGAAAATCATTTTTTTTTTTAAATTAATAAAAATATTACCATCAAACCCAAAAACTACGTTCTTTCGCTAAATCTATTGATTTCCTCGTAATAATAATGCTCAAGAGACCCACAAATGAATATCGCCTTGAAAGTCTTCTGCTTGTCAACTTATTTCAACCCACATTGTGTAAGCTATTTGAGATAGTTGCCTTTATTATTATTTCTTGTACACATACCTGCATCACTATAATTTGATTAGAGTGCATCTATGAAGATGGCGTGCTATATTTGAGTAGTCTAAATAATGGGTTTCTTTAAACCTATCCTTGGAGAATTTGCAAGACGGTGTTTCTGTTTATTTAATTTTTGTTTTTATTTTTCTGTACTGCTTATGCAAAACTATAATTTCCATCCTAAATATCTGAGCTCAGCTTTTATATGTAAATCTATTGCAGGAAGGTGCACAAATTGGCACGCTTATTTGGAACTGGTATTGTTTTCTGAGAGTGGACAATTTTTGTGGCTCTGTTGCCCTTTTTGTTTCAGCAGTCTCACTCCTTTTGTATCTCAATGATTTGAGCCAAACACCCTGGAGACTTCTTTTAAAATTTGTCGTGTCACTTTGGATTACAACGAACAATTAATATGATAACCATATTTAAATCTATTATCCATGGTTTAGCTTCACAATTTTTATTTGCTGCTCTGATATTCTTAGATTTTATGGGGTTCCATACACCATTTGAAATGAAGATGGTGAAATGCTTTGTTTTTTGCTCTGTATGTTTTTCTTACAGCATTCATCTTCTGATTCAAGAAATGCAATATTTGATGTTTTGCACCACCTTCGCGATCCTTTTATCATTCAGAAAATTATTTTACCGGTCTTTGTTAGTACTACTGCTAATATTATCTTCATCCCTTGAGAAAAGTCTTTCACATTGCAACCCCCTCTAGTCTTATCTCATCAGATGGGTTCAGCTGAAATTCATACTTTGTTGACAAAAAACAATAAATTCATACACTACAACTCCCTTTGGCCTTTTATTTTGTTTCCTCCTCTCGATATGTGTATACTTCTTCGATGAATTCTTCTGGCCTCTGTGCCTTCTTCACAGTTGCCTTGCAAACGTGTTTTGTTAGACACATAAGATGCCACAGACAAAGGCAAATGCATTATCTGCTGGTAAGCCAGTTGAACCTCAAAAGTTAAGTGAGCCAGAAAAGGCAGTTGAATCTGAAGAGAAGGTTGATCTTGATGAAGATGATGATCCTGAGGAGGAGGAGGAGGAGGAGGAGGAGGAGGAGGAAGAGGTTGAGTATGAAGAGGTAGAGGAGGAAGAGGAAGTTGAAGAAATTGAAGAAGAGGAGGAACTGGAAGAAGCTGAAGAGGAGGATACTAATAATGCTATTGGAGCTGATGCACAGAAAAACAATAGTGGTGGTGAGATGAAGGTTGAAGATGGGGACGAGAAGAAAAAACATGCTGAACTTCTTGCCCTTCCTCCGCATGGTTCTGAAGTATACATAGGCGGCATTCCCTGTGATACTTCGGATGAGGATTTGAGAGTTTTTTGTGAATCTATTGGAGAAGTGGGGGAGGTTAGATGCATTTCTATTTATAAAGTAACCTCTTATGTGCTTTTTCTAAAGATTTATACAAATACCATAGTGTTCTATGGCAACAGGTTCGAATTATGAAAGGCAAAGATTCAGGTGAGAACAAGGGCTTTGCATTTGTGACCTTTAAAAGTACAGAATTAGCATCTAAAGCTATTGATGAGCTGTGTAACAATGAATTTAAGGTAACATAACCTATTTTTCCCTCATTTCTTTGTTGTTTTTCCCTGCATAGGCTGAATGACTTGATGAAAAGTTGGATTTTGAACTTAATGTCAAGTATAATTGATTGTTAAGATATTAAGACAAGTCTTTCTTAAACCCTTTTTGTTGTTTGTTGTTTTGTTTTGTTTTTTGGCGAACATCTTATTATGGCCGTTTGCTATTACTTTCGTATGCTGAAATTGTTAAATCTCTCTCTCTCTCTCTCTCTCTCTCTCTCTCTCTCTCTCTCTCTCTCTCTCTCTCAGGGTAAAAAAATAAAATGTTCAACGTCAAAAGCAAAGCACCGTTTATTCATTGGTAATGTTCCTAGAAGCTGGGGAGAGGAGGATTTGAGGAACATTGTCACTGAGATTGGGCCCGGAGTTACTGCTGTGGAACTGGTTAAGGTCAGTATGTAGTAGTTCTGAATAATTATGGTAATTTTTATTAATTGTTGGCGTTATCTGTTTTCTTTTCAATTTATTTTTTAATTTTTGCTTCTTTTTGTTTGTTTATTATCTGAATTCTCATTGCTTTGAAAAGCATTATGGTAAAAAAACAGCCAGTGGTTTGGAAATTTATTTGTGTATCGAGCGTCGTGTGCTGATGTTATAAAACTGTGTCACAGGATGTAAAGAACACCAGCAATAACAGAGGCTTTGCTTTTGTTGACTATTATAATCATGCATGTGCCGAGTATTCAAGGCAAAAGATGATAATCCCACAATTTAAGCTAGGTGATAATGCCCCAACCGTGAGCTGGGCTGACCCAAAAAATGCTGATTCTTCTGCTGCTTCACAGGTCTCATTAAGTTGCTTTTGTTATTTTGTTCTCTTCTTTTTATTTATTTACTTATGAGTGCTTATAGCTTCCTGTTTTCTCCAAATTTGAGGAGCAACTATTTCAGTTTATGTTACAAGAATGTAGGGTGCTGTTGTCAACAACTGTTTTTTGTGACTGGTGAAGAAAGCTAAATTCTCTTTTAGATAATGCTCTGCAAGTGGTTTATATTGGTGTGCACCTATAGTTTGTAGGACATGTAGGAGTTACGTGACATTGCTGCTTCTGTAAAGCACACTACTTAAAAAAGAAAATTGAGGTGTTACCCATTAAATTAGACTAGTCAGTCAACTGGTTATTTCCCTCTGATGATTTTGATAGCCTGATTAATTTGACGGGTTGGCTTTTAGAGGATCTTGTACACATATTGTGTTATAGTGCCCATAATCCATGCCTGGTTCAGGTGGCCATTCTTCTCTCTTTTTTTTTTCTTCAAGTGTATCAGGGCTTCTCCTCTATTAAACTTATTTCGTTTTCAGGATCTGGTAGTTCTCAGATTTCATTGTTGTTTTCTGTTTGGCCTTGCTGTTTAAAAGTTTTAGCTCGTCTCTTACAGGTGAAGGCAATATACGTGAAGAATTTGCCAAAGAATATAACACAACACCAGTTAAAGAAGCTTTTTGAACATCATGGGAAAATCACAAAAGTGGTTCTGCCACCTGCCAAAATCTGGAAAGGAAAAAAGTAGAATAGGTTTCGTACATTTTGCAGAGAGGTCAATTGCTATGAAGGCACTGAAGAATACAGAAAAATACAAACTAGATGGTGATCATAGCTACAGTTTTGGTTTTTACCAAACCAAACACAATCGAATTAGTGACTCCTGATGCTTGGGATTGTTTTGATTTCAGGCCAAGTTTTGGAGTGTTCTCTTGCAAAACCACAAGCAGATGAAAAGGCTGGAGGGTCAAATTCACAGAAATCTGGATTGCTTCCAAATTATCCCCCTCGTGTTGGTTATGGTTTGGTCGATGGTGCCTATGGTGGTCTTGGTGCACGATATGATGCTGCAGGCTTTGCACCGGTGAGTAATGTTCAAATGTGTCACTCTACTCATTTGTCTGTTCATTTTTCATCGAGAGAAATCTGCATTGATTCCTCTGGAGCCTTTTCTTGAACTCTCATGATTTTGCCTCTTGTACTTGAATATGAACTGACCCCTAACCATGGCCTCATCTTTATCGTGTTGTCTATATATTTATTTATTTTCTGATGATAGGGTTGTCTGATTTTCTGAACTTGATATTTTTAGGTAATCCTTCTTTTCATGTTTTCCCTTAAACTTGAATCTCTTTGTAGGATGCCTGGAAACTTTAACAAAAAATAATACAGAACTAAAAGGCTTTCATGCCACCCTAATGTGCTAGTTTGTTGTGAAAAATATGAAAAATGCAATCTTGAACTTTAAATTTTTTCGTTAATAGAATGGCTATGTGAGAATGCACTTGGGTGTAAATTAGGTGCTTTGGTGCCGCCATCTATGGGCCAGTGCCACGTGTTAGAGTTTTCAAATTGGTGCTAATACATAGTGTATATACCTTACTATAAGCCACTGTAGATAATTTCACTCTCAGTTTTTACACTTGCGAGTAATAATTTCTAGATTTTCTCTGATATTTAGACATACATGCCTTTCAGCCAATGATCTATCGAAGGAGACCAACTCCTGGCTTGTCAATGATGCCAATGCTTCTGCCAGATGGACGGATTGGATATGTTTTGTGAGTACATTCATTCATCTTTTTCTTTAAACAGGCTTATTGGAATGGATGTTAGATTTTAATTATGCATCATGTTTCCTTCTTAATTCCTCCTCTCATTTCCACTCTGGACAGCTTTAGTTTCTGTCATGGCTACTGGCTTGGCAAGTAATCAGTCTATAGTGATGCAGGACCATCTAACCAAATGAGCCCCTCTGGTTAATTGGATTTAGTTAATAGTTAGTACGAGTTTAATTTTAATTGCTTTTAAACACACTAAGTACTTCAGTATATTAATTGCATAGTAAATGACATCTGATCGATATGAATTTTGGCTTTCATGTTAGGCATGAAGAGAAAATTTAATCCAGCAGTGGAATTTTTTGTTTATAAGTAACCATAACAAAATAAGTAAGTAATGTCAATTAAGAATTACAATGAGTTTTTTTGCAGTAACTTGGAATTTGTTATTATAGACTTGTTAGTAGTTTGATTGTTTACTGTTTAATTTTATACTTATACCCGTGTTTTTGGTCTATTTAAAAGGCTATCTGACTAGCATTTGATTTCTAGTGAGATTAATTACCAATGTTAAAAATGATGTATGCATAATTAAGGACTAGCACCCAACACCCTAAAATTGATTGGTAAGTTAGTAATGCACCAGATTGATATTGAATTCATGATAGTGCCTTTCATCTGATTCTTCTAGGGGAGGAAGTACCATTCGAGGCAGAGCTCGTTGGCATCCTTATATGAAAAATATCTTAAGAAGCTTAAATACGGATTTTACCATCATAGTATCAGAAAATTCTACTAAAAATTTTCTTCAGTCTATGGATCCTTTGCCCTTGCTGTGATCCTCTCTGATGCACGTTACCCATATAATACTGTGGTGAAGACAAACTGAATTTATTGGCCAGTTGGTTCTTTAAGCTATCTACCATATAGGATGAAATGGCGGGCATTTTTCTTGTGGAAGATGGATTCCCATGGGCCATTGCAGGTGTATATGGCCCAGATCTTGACATATAAAGAAGGTTATTATGGGCAGAATTGGCGGGGCTTTATAGTTGGTGGGAAATACCGTGTTACATAGGAGTAGACTTTAATGTCACTTGTTCTTCATTTCTCAGCAAGACCTTATGGATATTCCATTAATCGGGGACACCTTCACATGGTCCAACAGCCATAAACATCCATCTTGGTCCAAGATTGATAGATTTCCTGTATCTTCAGATTGGAATTGCATTTTCCAGATGTAATTCAAAAAAGACTTCCTTGGTTTTGTTCATTTACCTTAGATTGTTGAGGCATTTGAGGGGGATGGAGGTATATTAAGTTTGAGAACACGTGGCTTAAAGGTACTCTGGAATTATAGACGAAATTAGACATTTGTGGACTTCTTACTTCTTTCAAGGTACTCTCAAGTATCATAATTGCTTGCAAGTAAAAGGCACTAAAGAATGATTTTGACACAATGGAATGAATAGGCTTTTGGTAATGTGGTGTAGCAGGAGTGCTCTCTCTTATAGATTTTATATGGTTTGGAGGGTGAGGAGAAGGCAAGCCCAAGCCCTCTTCAAAGTTGAGAGAACTCGTGTTAGGTGTTCATAGAACTTGATAGGGTTTCTTTAATGGTGGAGATCTCTTGGAGACAGAAATCAAGGGCACTATGGTTGAGGGAGATAAATGCACAAGGTTCTTCCACGGATTGGCTAACTCGCATAGGAGGAACAATCCCATTGAGATGATGATGGTGGACAGGGCAATTTCCTTTGACCAAGCTGCCATCAAGAATCACATTGTACAATATTACGAGCACCAACCCTTTGAACAGTTTGCATGGAGACTAAAATTGGATGGCTTAATATTCGAGACAGTAGATTGACAGGATTTTTGAATAAGATGACATTTACAAAGTGGTCCAAAGCATGGCTAGTGACAAGGCTTCAGGCCTGATATTCACCATGGCTTTCTTCCAAGTTTGTTGGGAAGTGGTTAAGATGACCTAATGAATGTGTTTCAAGAGTTACATGCAATGAAAGGTTTGAAAAAAGTCTTAACGCTACTTTCACAGCCCTTATTCCTAAAAAAGGCAGGGACAGTGGATGTAAAAGATTATTGCCTAATTAGTCTTGTGAATGGGGTCTATAGGAGCTTATCTAAAGTTTTGGGAAACATATTGAGTATGGTGATGGAGAAGATAAGATTGAAACCTAAAAAAGGCGTTTACCAAAGGTAGATAGATTCTAGTCTTGGGATTATTTGCAAATGAATGCTTGGATAGCATGCTCGAGTCTAGAGGTTGTGGGATACTTTGCAAGTTGGACATGGAGAAAGCATAACGCCCTGTCATTTGGAATTTCTTGCTTTGTTTGCTTGCAAGAAGTGGCTTTGGGGAGAAATGGTTTTTTAGTTGGGTTTCTTCAACAACTCCCGTGGTCTGAGATAGGGGGACTCGCTTTCTTTGCTGCTTTTTATTATCTCCATGGAAGCTCTTTGTGAGATGATCTTAGCTCTTGTGGATGGTGGCTTTCTCTCGAGCGTCTTGATGGGGAATACCAACTATGGCTCTCTTGATATCTCTCACCTTTTATTTGCCGATGATACCCTCATCTTTTGTTGGGGCACCAAGGTTACATTCAATCTTTGAGGGCACTTCCCTTATGCTTTGAAGCTGTCTCTGGTTTGGAGGTGGAAAATGTTCCTAATGTAGTGAATCTGGCCAGTCTTTTGGGATGCATGGTATGTTCCTTAGCCATGAAATACCCTGGTCTACCTTAGGGTGCTCCTTTTAAGATGGCCTGCATTTGTGATGTTGTGATTGAAAAGGCGGAGTTTAGATTGGCTAGCTGGAAGAGGTAACCTATCAAATAGGCTTACATTAACGAAAAGAACTTTCTCTAATGTGCCCACATCCTTCTTGTCTTTGTTTCCACTTTCCACAAAGGTTGCCAACGGTATTGACGAGCTACAACTAGATTTCTTGTGGAATGGGATGGGACGATTTTAAATTCCATCTTGTGAATTGGAAAACAGTATGTGTACCAATCTCCGAGGGTGGATTGGGTATTCGTAACTTGATGGTGTTGAACCAAGCTCTTTTGGGGAAATGGATGTGGCGATACCAGTAAGAAAAGGAGGTTTTATGGAAGGTTGTTGTAGATTTGAAGTTTTGTGAAGCATGGGGTGGCTGGTGCTGAAATGAGGTACATGGACCACAAGGGTTGGGTTTGTGGAAGCATATAAGAAGAATTGGGAGGCCTTCTGAGTTTTTTGATTTATTGTACTCTCTACAAGAGTGACAGTGTGAACTATAGACAAGATCATTTGGAGTCCCTCAAAGAAAAGTAGATTCAATGTTCTCCTTGCTAGCAAGGCATGGATGCCTATCTATGGAGGAATATATGACTAAAGCTCCCCTAAAAGTAGCTTTTTTTTTTTTTTTTTTTGGTCTGGACTGCTTCCTTAGGAAAGATAAACAACCTAAGGGAAAGTCAGATCGTGGTGTTGGATTGGTGTTACATGTGCTAGAAGGATGGTGAAGCAGTGGATCATTGGCTTCTACACAACAAGGTGGATAGGACTTTGTGTGACGGGGCTGTTTTGTGAGGGTGGGAATGTCATGGGTCATGCCTGGAGAGGCCTCCAAGGCAACCACCAGTAGCGGCAATTTTGAAGACGGCTCCTATATGTATGTGTTGGTGCATTTGAAGGGAAATAAATGATAGAATAGAAACTTTGAAGCAAACGTTGGATGAACCGAAAGCTTTCTTTTTTAAAACCTTGTTTCTTTGGGCTTTGGTGATAGGTTTTAATGGGCTAAATGTCCATGAGTTTCTTATTTCTATTGTAAATCCTAGTTAGATATTAATCATGTTATGTCCTGTGTACTTGGGTTATTCCTCTTATTTTATTATTAAAACTTCTCAGTTGTGTATCAAAAAAATATTGTTCGCGCCATACATGCTAGGTCAACTGAAATCCATCAAGTTGGGTTCATCTAGATCCATCAAGGTAGAATTTTTACTTGGGTTCCATCAAGGCAGGTCAACCCATATCCATTAAGCACTGTTGGTCTAGGCATTTTGGCCTGTTCAGACACAGTTTGGTTTGGTTCTGACTTGAGTCAGTTCAGGTCAGTATTTCTAGGTTGGTTTTGAAGGTCTTTTTGGTCAGTTCATTCCTATGATTTCTGGTTCAGATTCCTGTTTTTCCCGTTCCTCCTTTTCTGCCAGTTTGGTTATCTTTCTGCTGGTTCTGGATTAATGCTGTCAGTTGAACCAATTTTTGGTTGGTTCGAATCTTATTTAACTCGGTTTTGGCTCTTCTAGGCTGGTTTTGGTTGATTTTTCCTTGCAGCAGCTTTGTCATCTTTTCCGATCTCTTCAAGGTTTAGTAGATCAATCTTATTTATGGAGATTCAGTTGCTTTAACACTGGTTGGTTATCTGATTCTTTAGTGGTTCTGTTGTTTTTGTTGATTTTGTGCAGTTCAACTTTGGTTTACCCTCAATTACTTGCTGGTTGCTCTTGGATTGACCCACTTGTTTTGCATTGGTCTTGTTGCCTGGTTAAGTGGAAGCTTGCATAATTGTTGGTTGGATTTTTTTTGTTTTCTGCAACTTATAACGGCTCCAAAACCGAGTTAGCGAGATTTTGGTCTGCATGAAATGCCCCCAATGACTAATGTTAAATTGAATGGAAAAAAGGAATGTGTTTAATAAGCTGAATCCATAGAGTTCTAGTAATACCGATATTGAGTATAGGAGGGTAGTGGGAGGGATTCCACATTGCCTAGGAGGGAGTAGTTCTTAAAATTGGCGGAGATGGGAGAGACTAGGAATGTCCAAACAAGTTGGGGGTCTTGGATTCCGAGATATGCATTGTTTCAACAGAGCGCTTTTGGCAAAACAAGTCTGGAGAGTCTACAAACACCCATTCTCCCTAGTGTCCCAGCTCTACAAAGAAAAGTACTTCAAGCATTCTCAGGTTCTTGAAGCCCAACTTAAACCTGGCTCCTCTTACATTTGGCAAGGGCTATGCTCAGTTATGGACCTAGTCAAGAAGGGTTTAGTTTGGCGAGTAGGCAATGGTAACTCTATACGAATATGGAAGGAAAAATGGATCCCAAAAGCAAACACTTTTGAGGTACAAACCATTCCCAACACCCTCCCACCAGAATCTACTGTCTCTTGCCTCATTGATTCCAATAGCCTCAGTTGGAAAAAAGAGTTAATTGAAACTGTCTTCAACCCAGATGAAGTGGAACTTATATGCAGCCTGCCCATTAGTCTCAGAGGTGCTGTGGATGCATCAATATGGGGCTACTCAAAAAAAGGATCCTTCATGGTCAGAGGTGCCTATTTTGTCGACTTGGACTCAAAACATCAGAAGTTTGGGGAATCTTCGGGAAGCAACCAGGCCGAGAGTTACTAGAAAGAAATCTGGAAGCTTGGAGTGATGGGGAAGGTAAAACAGTTCCTTTGGAAATCAGTTTCAAATCTCCTACCCACAAAGGAAAATCTGTTCAAAAAGAAGATATTGGATAGTCCTCTTTGCCCTGTATGCAACGTGGAAAATGAAACGCTTCTCCATGGTTTATGGGAGTGCCCTGCTGTAAGGGATGTTTGGGGGGAGAGGGATTCCCCCGTCTCAAAATGGGGGAACATTTTTGATAATTTTGCTGACTTGTGGGCTGATCTCTGTTGCAGACTTGAAGTTAGAAACCATGACTTAGTAGCTGTAGTCTGCTATAGAATTTGGCAAAGGATGAACAACTTAATTTTCAGGAACAATTTCTATGGCCTGAAAGCTCTAATAAGAACTGAAATTTCTGATATTGAGGACTTATCCACGGCACAGGAAGATTATTTGGCAAGGCAAGGGCCCGAGATGCATCAAGCTGTTGAGACACGCTGGCAACCTCCTCCTTCTACATGGCTCAAGGTAAACTTTGATGCTAGTCTCCATAAATCTGAGTTGTTGATGGAAATGGGTATTGTAATCTGAGATTCAAATGGTGATCCAATTATTATGTTGGCTGCCCACAAAGAATCAGTCTCCTCTGTCTTCCTAGCCAAAGGTTTTGCTCTGCTGAGAGCCTTCACTCTATATGCTGAAATGTGAATAACGATGGCCGAATTTGAAGGAGATGCAAAGATGGTCATAGATGCAGTCAAGGATTCTACTCCAGACAATTCATGGCATGGACAACTTATTGAAGACCTTAAGCATGCACTAGGGACCCATCCATGTTGGAAACTTTCCCATGTTAACAGAGTGGGCAACAAAGTAGCCCATGAATTAGCAAAGCTAGCCTTTTCTTTTGTAAATGAAACTATTTGGTTGGAGGAAGTGCCGTGTGTGGTCGCACTTCTCATTTCTTTTGACAAACTTTGTTCTAGTGGCTTATGAAATACTATAAGTTCCATTAAAAAAAAAAAAAAAATTACAATGACTCCAAGGGACTAATTGTGACATTGACTAGCCTTTTTGGAGAATAGCTCTGATGTGACTTGAGTTTTTTTCAGGCATTTATAAATGGTATTAGAGTTAATCCCAATAAAAACTCTAGGACTTGGATCATGTTGGCTGCAACAATTAATGAGGATGTTGGATTTGGGTCAGGTATTGTTCATCCTCCTTCCCCAACAAGACCCTTGATGTAGTAGAGCACTAGGTTTTCATTCTCGGTCGCTGTGAAGCAACAAAATCCTATTAGCTCAGGTCCTTAAAGGATCTCTAGGTTGCATAAGATCCAATACTTGGTATAATGTTCTTTTGTCGTCTCACCATCATCAGTGCTGCGGACTTCTGTGTTGTTACTGAAACTCGTGGACCTTCCTTAATGCCTTCTTTGTTCATTGGGCCATCATAAACTCAGAGTCCGATTCTGATCAGAGTTGGACTTGTAGAGTTGAGATTTAAATGAAGTTGGATTGATAGTTTTTACATAGCCCCTATCAGATTTAGAGTGGACACCTAATAGGTATTCCTGAATTGGTTTGTTAGTTGGTACCTAGTACCTACGTCGGGACAACTGAAGAAATATTCTTAAATGATCTAAAAAGCTCATACCATAATAGTAAGGTCTCATTTGGTTACACAAATTGGATGAGATGAGAAAAATGTGAATAGTAGTGCGATAGTTTGTATCTAGTAGTGAAATAGTTGGTACCTAGGTTGGGACAACTGAAGAAATATTCCCAAATGATCTAAAAAGCTCATACCCTAACATTAAGACCTCATTTGATTACACAGATAAGATGAGATGAGAAATATGTGAATAATAGTGAGATAGTTTATGAATAGTAGTAAAATGATTTGAATTAAGATGTTTTATGGAGTTTTGGGAAATGAGAAAGAAAAAGTTGAATAAAAATATTATAAAGTTAAAATATTATTAGAATATAAATTTTTCATATAATTTTTGTTATAGGATTTGAAAAAGTCGAATTATTTTTTCTGTTTTGTTTGAAAATTTAGAAAAGTTGTAATAATTAGGTAATGATTAAATGAAAAAGTTGAAAAGTTGAAAATGTGATTTTTTTTTTTATTTTTTTTATTTTTTTTTATCGATAAACAAATTTTTATCGATCAAAAGAGTAGGCATAAGCCCAAGTATACGGGATATATACAAGAGCAATGCCTGGGCGTGCTAGTTTAGAGATACAAGCAATTCATGAAAAGTCATGTCATGGAAATCAATTACAATCGACCAATGGAGTAAGTATTGAAAAACAAATATCTAAGCTCATCCATTGATCGCTCTTAGTTTTCAAAGCTTCTTGGATTCTGCTCCCTCCAAATGCACCACAATAGACATAAAGGTATCATCTTCGGTATGGATGCAATTTTAGAGTTGTCTCGAATACCTCTCTAAGAAGCTAGAAGGTCACATACTCTTTCTAGCATCACCCAAGCTAACCCCATTCGAGTAAATACTTCATTTCACAAGGTCATGACAATCTCACAATGTAGTAGTAGGTGGTCAATGGACTCTCCGCTCTTCTTGTACATATAGCACTAGTCCATAACTATAATACAATGTTTCCATGGAAAAAGTGTTTGTGTTTGAATGGTGTTTGGATGTTGAAATGAGATAAGATGAGATGGGACGAGACCATATGTGAAACGAAATGGGACCTAAGATTTATAGTGCAGAGAGAAGACATTGCTTGTATTCTCTTGCTAATTAGAATTTTTTGTGCATCTTGTAAAGGAATTATCGGATCACTCTAGATGAAGATGATGCATGGGACTATGTGCCCTTCATTAGAAAGGGCAATCTAGACTTGACAGTGTGACAGATTTGGATATTCAGTATTAGAAATGCTAGGGACAACCGGCCTGTCCCTACCGTGGACTCGGCTCCTACGTGGCGCACACTCTAGACGATGTTGTTGAATTTGAACAACAAAATGAACCGAGCCACCCACTTCATATTCTCCCCTTCTTAGTCTCTTCACCCAACTTCAAAACCCACTATCTTTGTCGTTCTCTTCACCTACCTTCAACTCCTCCCCACCAAATCACCCATCTTCTGGTTTCTAAAAAAACTTCTTGTGAAATGAACAAGGAGTCTGCTATGCCATAATGCTTCTTCGGGTCTCATTTTTTTTCCTTTCTGTTTGTCATCAAACCCAAGCGTGATTTTTCTCTATTTTCTTAGCAACCAAAACAGACTGTTACGGACTATTGCAGACTATTGCGTGATTTTCTTCTATTTTCTCGGCAACCAAATAGGTTGGCACGGACTATTTTTAGATTTTCCTCTGTTTTCTCGGCAACCAAACTGATTTTCCTCTACTTTCCTCTGTTTTCCTCAAGGTTCTTTTGCCAGGCTTCGAGCTTGTCTTTGTTTTTTGAGGATAACTGCAGGTTGATGTGGGTTGGTGTGGGTTTGTAGGCTTTGGTACGGGGGTGAAGACAACGGGGATGTAGGTTTGGGGGAGAGGGAGGACGATGGGAATGGAGCTTTGTGGAGAAGAGAGAACACAGAGTGGCTTCGTAGATTTCATGGAAAAGAGAGAACACAAAGGGACACCAAAACTGGAGGGAAATTGTTTTTGCTTCTCGAGGTCTTGATGGGATGAGAACGCGGAGGGAAATTGAAGGGAAGAAGAGGTAAAGAATGAGATAGAAAGAAATGACGAGAAAAACAAAAGGCAAAGGAATCTTATCTCAAAATAAAATGATGTTGTTGTGTTTTTTATGCCATGTAGGACACGAGGCCGCGGCGGGGGCATCTCACGGTTGTACATAGCGTTTTTCATTTAGAATTGAGATCCAACGTCGTGAACATAGTGGAATGTTGTTGGAATGGAATTTGTGATACCCCAAGTGATAAGGGTAGCTGGTGTAGGGGATCCCACATTGTTTAGGAAGGAGAAGTTCTTGCTCTTTATAATGGTTCCAATGGGGTTCCAATTGTATAATTGATATGTCCTTTTGGAGAATAGGCCCAATGTGGCTCGAGCCTCCCTTAGGGCGTTACAAATGGTATTGAAGCCTATCCAAACCAGAAATGTGAGACTTGAGCCATGCCACTTACTACAGACTGGCCCGACAAGAGCGTTGGGAATTTAAGGGTGGAGATTGTGATACCCCCATACTTGACCAACAAGGGTAGAAATCTTACATTGCTTGGGAAGGATAAGTTCTTGCTCTTTATAATGGTTCTAATAGGGCTCCAATTGTATCATTGACTAGTCTTTTTGGAATATAAGCTCAGATGTGTCTTGGGCCTCCCTTGGGGCATTACAAATTTGCCCTACTCAGATCATACAACTCTTACGTAATCTTAAATAATCCACTCTAAGATAACATGGGGTATAGAAAAGTTCTCTCCCAGTACTTTCATTATAAATATAAAAGAATAATTAATAAGAAATTTTATTACCAAGAATAGGCACAACCCAAGTACACAAGATGTATACAAAGGAAATACCTACTACACTCTAGAAAGAAGAAACTAAAACAGAAACAGATTCAGTACATCATCATCATTCCCTTAGCCCACAAACTCCAATTAGAAAAGAAAAAATTCCGAAGATCTTCAAAAGAATGCTCTATCTTCAAAACATCTCCCATTTCTTTCCAACCATAGATGCCACATTAAACACAAAGGAATCATTCTCCATTTGGCAGCTATGCATGTCCCTGCCTCAAAACCACGCCAACATGCAAGAAGATCCAAAACTTGCTTGCATCACCCAATATAAACCTGTCCGACCAATAACCTCATTCCACAAAGACTTTGCCACCTCACAATGTAAAAAGAGATGATTTACAGATTCACTGTCCATCTTGCACATGATACACCAATCAGCTATACACAAACCACGTTTTCTAAGGTTATCCGTGGTCAATACTTTCCCTAGAGCAACCACCCAATTGAAGAACGCCACCTTTGTAGGAATCTTTACCCTCCAAATGCTTTTCCAGGGGAATACACAGCCAGAATAACAATTAAGCACCTTATAAAAAGAATTGACTGAAAACCTGAAATTTCCAGCATGGTCCCACAGTAGCTGCATCACTTTTGGGTTATAAATTCCTCCCAAACAATCTGAAACAACATTCACCTCCCAGTCATTTGCATCTCCAATAAAGTCAACATTCCATAGAATATTATTATTTGTACATTGAAGGTAATCTGCCACAACAACGTTTTGATCCCTTGCAATTCTATAAAGAGATGGAAAATCTGATTTAAGAGCTAATTCTCCACACCAAATGTCATGCCAAAAGAGAATCCTCTTCCCTTCGCCCACCTTAAACTTAATGTGTTCAGAAAACTCCCCCCAACCTTTCCTAATAAACTTTTACAAACTCACCCCATATGCTCCTCTAACTTCATTAGAACACCAATTCCCCCACCCACTCCCATATTTAACAGCAACAACATTCTTCCATAAAGCATCTCTCTCTTCATGATATATCCAAAGCCATTTTCCAAGGAGTGCTTCATTAAAAAACCTCAAATTTCTCACCCCCAATCCTCCACAAAAAACCGGTTGAGAAACCTTGTTCCAACTAACCAAATGAAACTTCTTTTCCTCTCCTATTCCTCCCCATAAGAAATTACAATAAATTTTCTTAATTCTTCTAGCAACCCCAGCCGGCAAAGGGAAAAAGTGAAAGAAAATAAGTAGAAAGATTAGACAACGTACTCTTGATCAAAGTAATTCTTCCCCCTTTAAACAAATATAACTTTTTCCATCCAGCCAAACTTCTCTCGATTTTCTCAATCACCCCATCCTATATCAAAACAGATTTATGAGAAGCCCCCAAGGGAAGACCAAGATACTTCAGTGGCATTGAAGAAATCTTAGACTCCAAAATATAGCCAAATCTGAAATATTGCCTACTGCACCCACTGGTACAATTTCAGACTTGTTTAGGTTAATCCTGAGACCCGAAACAGCTTCAAAACATAACAAGACTCTCAAAGTACTAATATGTTCTTGGTTGGGCTCACTGAAAATCAAAGTGTCATCAGCAAAAAGAAGTTGAGATAATTTATGCTATTACTCTGTTCCTCATTTCCCACCTCAAATCCTGATAAGTACCTTCCTTCAACTGCCGCTTCCAATGTTCTACTCAACGCATCCATGACAAGAACAAAAAGAAAAAGAGAGAGCGGATCTCCTTGTCTTAAGGCACATGTACTATTAAAAAACCCAACCGAGTTGCCATTCACCAAAATGGAAAATCTCGATGTCGAAATGCAATGTTTGATCCACATACACCATTTCTTTCCAAAACCATATCTCCCAAGCAAATACAAGAGAAAATCCCAACTAACATGGTCATATGTTTTTTCCATGTCCAGTTTAATTGGAATTCCATATTCATTTGATTTAATTATGCTGTCCACATACTCATTAGCAACTAAGACCGAGTCAAGAATATGTCACCCTCTTTCAAAGGCATTTTGAGATTTCGATATAATATATCCCAACACCACACTCATACAATTAGATAACACCATAGAGATTATCTAGTATACCCCATTCACCAAACTAATAGGCCGAAAATCCCGCATCTCCACAGCCCCTAACTTTTTGGGAATAAGTGTGATAAATGTAGCATTGAAACTTTTCTCAAATTTCATAAATGTATACAATTCAAGGAAAGCCTTCATAATATCATCCCGCACTATATCCCAACAAAATTGAAAGAAAGCCATTGAGAAACTACCCGAACCTGGAGCCTTATCCCTTGCCATTCCTCTAACCACATTAGGAACTCCATCCTCTTCAAAAGCTCTCTCTAACCATTCTGCACTTGCTGGATCAATGGAGTCAAAAAACAGTCCATCAAGCTTTGGTCTCCAAGAGTATTCTTCGCTGAACAACTTCTCATAGAAATTGACAATGTGATCTTTTATGACCTCTTGATCTGAAATGGTGTTTTCACCATCTTGAAGAACCTCGATAGCATTATTTCTTAAATGAAAGTTCGCCATACGTTGAAAAAATTTCGTGCACTTGTCACCTTCCTTCAGTCAAAGGACCCGGGATTTCTGCCTCCAAGAGATTTCCTCCATTAAAATGATCTTCTCTAATTCATCCACCACCACTTTTTTTTCTCTCCAATTCCTGTCCAGATATGACCCCCAGCAGCTCCCTTTCCTCCAAATTCTGCAACTGCTGCATCAAAAGTTTCCTTCTATTTACCTTGTTCCTCAACATTCCACTTCTTCAAATCTGTCTCTAGTTCTTTGAGTTTACCAGCAATACAAAGCTCGAAGTACCAGAAAAAGAGTACGAAGACCACCAAGACCTCACCCTATCCACAAAACCCTCAGCCTCCAACCACATATTGTCAAATTTAAAATACCTTAGCCCTCTAAAAGTGCCACCACTCTCCAGCTTAATACGATAATGGTCAGAACACATTCTCTGTAACCTTTTCTGCCTCAAATCAGGAAAACAAACCTCCCAAGAAGCTGAAACCAGAAATCTGTCCAGCCTTGACCTTGCCCTTCCATTGGACCACATAAAATCCCCACCAA
Organism: Carya illinoinensis; assembly: GCF_018687715.1. Taxonomy (NCBI): domain Eukaryota; kingdom Viridiplantae; phylum Streptophyta; class Magnoliopsida; order Fagales; family Juglandaceae; genus Carya; species Carya illinoinensis. The sequence goes on from NC_056764.1 coordinate 26,082,489, forward strand.
CCATCGGTAGATTGATCAAACCAAGCTCAAAAATCAGATCTGAAAAAGCATTCATGGCATGAGATGAATAATTATCCTCCACTCTCTCTCTAGGATACCGTGTAATGTTGAAATCTCCTCCAAAACACCAAGGAACATCCCAACAGCATCAAAGACCTGCCATTTAATCCCATAAAATACTCCTACTATTATCCATGTTAGGACCATAAACCCCCGCGAAAGCTCATTCAAATCCATCATCCACGCTTTTGAATCAGCAAGCAACCATAAACTCTCCCACATAATGATCTACCATCTCCACTAACCTTCCATCCCACATAACAATAATACCACCGCCTGAAGCCCCATTTGAAACTAATTCAACCCATCCCACACATTGACATTTCCATAAACTATTCACAATTGTTTGATTTAACCAACTTCAGCTTGGTTTCTTGGAAGCAATTAACATCAGCACTCCACTTTCAAATCATATTCTTCACCCTAAGATGTTTGCTATAGTCGTTCAGACCCCTCACATTCCAAGAGATGGTTGTTGGTTTCATTGATGACTATGAACAACCCTCTCCTTACCTTTATCTCTAACGACGCTTCCTCCCTTTCAGTTATAATTAATGGAGCACGATAACCTCTTTAATTCCCTCTCCTTCTTTAGAGCGGATCTAACCAATGGAGGTTAACTAGCCTATATGGCTATTAGAAGTGCTCTAAATTTTTTCTCAAATCCGACACAAGATTGCCACACAATCCTTGATTTCATCCACTTTCCTCATCACACCCAATCAGATGAAGAATTGGGCCAATCAATTTCAAGAAGGATAGAACACAACGGATCAGGGTCCATTTCTTCATTAGACTCCCTCAGCTCTCCTAACTCACTTGCCTCTGCTTCCTCCTCCCCCTCCAAGAACCATCTGCAGCTCAGAGTTAAACCTCTGGGTGCAAGTGACCCCAAAAACAAACTCCTCAAAGGACACAGTGACATTACCACTCAACTCCACATCTCCCTCCACCACTTCCACCCCTCTGTCCTCTTGGTGCCTCCAAAACATAGCTCAGTAGGAGCCATTAACGGCTGAGAAGAGAACCTCCCAATCCCAAGATGAGTATCTCCCATCAGAACCTCGGCCTCAAAGGGGGGCTACAAACTCCCCTTTGCTGGAGTTGAACTCACCACCTGAGTACCCTTAAAGGGATCGACTATCACCTTCATCCCTTTTTGTGAAGAAATTGCAACCTCTTGTGCCGTCGAGGCTTTATTCTGGGCCTCCTCAGAGTTCCGATTCCCAGATCTGAGCAAATGAAGATTCCCAAATCAGGGTTTATTCTAGTCCCCTTGAATTACTTGAGGTGCACTTGCATAAAACTTCTTGCCAAGAGCCTATGTACCCCAGGAGTAGTTGGGACTTTGATCTCAGATATCCGGTGGCAATAAAAAAATACTTTAAAATAAAATATAACTGAGAAATCCTATTATAATTCTAAAATCATTGGTATTCATTAAAAAAAAAAAGAATCTAAAGTCACTGTTGCACTAAAAGACTCGTAATCTAATAAAACAAAAGTAATTAATCAAGAAACCTGCTCCCTAAAATAAATCCACTACATGTCAGAGACTCCCTCAAACTTTACCATTTGCAAATGGTGTGCAAACTCCATGATATGCCAATCTTTTTTGAACTTGCCGCATTTTATAGATTTGGACTTGAACTAATATGTGTCTTCTACTCATACAATTGTATGATAGTTTTGAGTTACAATCTGCATTATTCCCTCCAACCTTCTCTTCGGTTGGAGAGAATGCCACTAATTCTGAATTTCTTTGCCTTAATCCTTGGGATGGCTGATCGTACCCATCTTCCTGTTCTTTTGTAATCTCATTTCATGGCTATAGTTTTTTTATGAGCATCTCTTGGCCATAATAAAGTTGAAATTGCTTGGCCTGGCTTGAAATAGAATAGCATTCAACAATTTTTCACCAAAAATGAACTTTTCTTCACAAAATCCAAAAGTAATATTTTGTTTAGTTAAATTTGGAAAAAAAAAAAATCCTCAACTCCAAGAAAATCAGCATAACTTAATTTTCTCAACACCTAATTGAAATTCCTAATTTCACCATCATCTTTATTTGCACTAGGTCGTTGTCGTTTGGATAGGTATTTTTGATTGGTGTGGATGCGTAGTCTATGGAAGAATGTTCCTCCTCAAGGTCATCTTGCTATGCGTAGTCATCCATGGAGTCTTTTTCCTCCACCTCTTCAATCCAATTGATAACTTCTCCTTTGATACTATCCTTGCTATTCTCATCCGCAAAAGGCAGATTTGGTTGATGGAAAAAGCTGTGAGTGACATCTAGAGCATCAAATTGATCAGTCTTCCAAAACACTCCTTCATGTACTGTAAAAAGGCCTGTAGTTGCTCCCCTAGTGTTGTTCCAACACATTCACAGGCATTGTTAGTCCGTGCATGTTGTCCACCTCCACCCTGTCAAACTTGCTTCAATACCCTCAAATGAGAGTTTTCCCCGTATATTATATAAACTGAGCCTTAATTAGAGTCTAGAAATTATCTGTAAAATAGGAAAGAATAAAGCAATACATGAGAGGAAATACTACTAGCGCCCATACACATATATACAACTACTGCTATTTACATAAATATTTACTGCCAGATATAGATATCATTGACACACCCAATACTTCTCTACCTACCATGGTAGAAATTGAACCTACAACACTGATGCCAATTGATGCAGTTAGTTCTTTGTTTTTGGCTCTGATACCATCTGATGCAGCATACAGAGTCTGGATCTGACATTGCAAGTGTGGCAGAATGTTGTAGGAATGAGATTTACCCCACTTAGATCACACCCCTCAGTAATCTTAAACATTTCGCGCTCAGATAACAAGGAATCGGGGAAAACTCGATCATAGGGTATTTTTATTATAAATACCAAATACTAATCAGCAACTTCTCAATAATGATCATAGATTGCCTTTATATAGACTTCTTTAAGACTTCAAAAATAAAATAAAACTCTATAACAAATTCTATTATAATTCTAAATCTTTGTTCCACTAAAAGCCTCTTAATCTAATAAAACAAAAGTATGTAATGAAGAAACTTGCTCCATAAAATAAATGCACTACACGTTTAAGACTCCTACAAGCCTCCAATTTCCAAGCAATGCAAACTCAATGATATGCCGATCTTTTTTTAACTCATGGCATTTGACAGATTTGGACTTAACTTATCTGTGTCTTCTACGCCTAAAATTGTATGACAGTTTTCAGTTACAATCTTCATCAGAATTGCTCCCTGAAAAGCTACAACTGGTAAGAATCCCTACGCAGATGCATACCTGTACTAATTCGCATCAACAGACCATAGAACTTCTGCTGAAAGCCTTAATAGCATAAACTTCTGATGTTCCTTAAAAGGAACTTAAACTACAGCTCCTCCAATCATTAGAGGAAGATGATCAATAATCTGAGACAATGGAGATACTAGTTGTTAAGTGGAGGATCTGGACCCCCATGGCAATGACTGTAACAGATAGATGTAATGGAGATGTATTCTAAGCAGAAGGCATTGCCTGGGAACCTTTTCCTACATTGTGAATCCTAAGTGAGTGTTGTCTAAGTGTGTTTTAACATTCCCCTTCAGACTTCTGTACCATTGAAATATAATTATGTCCCTGTTAGCCACAATTTCTTAGTACTAGTTATTTTGTGCATGTTATAATGGTTAAGAAAGATTCTGTTAATCTTTTGTTATTGGACTCGTTTGGAAGTTCCTGAAGTATAAAGTTTAGGTCTATTTTTGGCATTGCTTTGATGCTTTTTTGCCTAGGGTCTTTGAATATATGATTTTGAACAGTGAGAGCATTATTGAGGTTGCTTTGATATTGAGTACTTTTTGCATTGCTTTGATTATTTATTGCCTATGCCATTGTATATATGGTTTTGAACAGAACTTGACATATTGGCTGAATCGCTTTGTTAGTTTGTTCCATGGCTGATGGCTGGTGCACTTTAAGTTTTTGATGATGGTATATTTGATAAACGGACTTCCAACGGCAGATTCAAGATGGGGGGAATATAGGGAATAATTTATGTTGCTTTACATGCCTGGGGAGTGAAGGCCCTTTTTTCTTTTAATCATTGCAGGCAGCAGCCAGGAGCACAACCACATATTCCTTCACATCAAAGAAGTGTCATCAGGGGTGGTGGTGGAAATGGCAGTAAGAGTAGTGTCAGTACAAGCAGGGGAAGGCACAACGACGATGGTGGCCGTGGGCGCAGGTATCGCCCATATTAGTGGCCCCTTTTAGAGTGAAAAATTATACATCAGGAACTGGAAGCGTTTGTTTTAATCCCAAGCCTAAATGTTGTTATATATCTGAATTGTGCAGTTATCTTAATTATTGAAGATTGTTATGGTATTCTTATACTTTGGTCAGTCTTTATTACTCTAGGAATTTCAGTTGTTTTGAGAAATTACAATTTGTACTGCAAATTCGCACTGCCTGTTTTGTAATGTGGTATCAAACTATTGCTTGAGATACTTTGGTACCCTTTAACCTATTAAAGAAGTTTCATTTACAAAAATTTCGTGATACGCTCACGTGTGCAAGCATGCCTAGTGTGGAAAATAAAGCTGCTGACACTATCTGCTTTCTCAACTGTTGTGATCGTTGTAGAACTAGAAGTGCTCAAATCTCATTCTCTAGGCCGCAGGCTACTCGCAACCTATGGACAGGGCTTGGGTTGTACTCGCCCTCGTCCCCATGCCATCCCCATCCTACGGGCTTAGACTTATCTACCATGGTAAAAAAGTCAAAAGTAGAAAAAAAAATCTCGATTCATAAGTCACAGGCACAGGATTCCTGGATTCACAACCCAATTAAAGACCACATATTTGTAAATAAAAAAAAAATATATATATATATCAAACGGACAAGTCTCAGTCATTTCTAGAAAGCTAGATAGGAAAAGTACAGTGGAAACAAAAATTCCTTTGAGAGAGAGAGAGAGAGAGAGAGAGATGACTAATGTCTCATTCATGACGAGGAGAAAAACAATGAAGCAATGAAATGGACAGAGATAAATAGTGCAAATGGGGCTCTAATCGAGCTTAAAACAGCAGGTTTTTGGATTGCCGAATTTGGCTCGAGCTCGAGTTCGAGAAATTTTTATATAATATTTGTTCAAGAAATTTTTAATGGAATTTTTACCACTAACAAATAGACCTTTTATTGAATTGAAAAATTGTAAAAATTAATAAATAATTAATATTTAATTAGATGATATTTATCCATAATAACCATATATTATATACCTACATAAATTACTAATACTTTTAGATAATATGCTAGTATATACATATATATATATCAACTTACTAGACTACTAGTATATGAAATTATTAAATTTTATTGGTTCATTATTGTACAAATTATGCACTTTATATTCAATATATAGACACAAGTGAATAAACATAAGTAATTAGATTATGCACTATATATTTAATTATAAAAAGCTGCTATGTTTATATTATTAACCAATATATATGTATAAATATAAACATTTATCAATGCAAGAATGAATTTTAATCGAGTCAAGCTAACAAGTTGACTCAAGCATAAACAAGCAAGCCTTAGTCGAATTGAGCTAAGTTTAGTTGGGTATGTGTCATTTACTAATTGACCTGATATTCGCTATTATGGGCGAGTTTTTTATTTTTATTTTTTTTACAAGTCAAGTTCAATTCGAATTTAATTGAGCAAGTATTAAGCAGACTATGGATCAAACTAATTCATTCACAACTGTAAGAGCAAAGCATGGAGTGAGAGGAGTGAGTAATGTCAATGTGACATGAGCTAGCTTCTAGCTTAGAGTGGGAGTGGGAGCTACATTAGGGTTAGGTTAGGACAGGAACGAGATGAGAGATTGAGTCTTATTGAAATTGAGTTTGGACCAATTATGTGTGTTGGCGCATTTACTAGAGATCGTGCTAGTTAAAATTACAGTTCCTCTTCTAGGCGGTCATGCCGTTCTCACCACTTCAGTGGCAACAAATAAGAGCCTGACACATCAGAGATTCTCATCTAAATTCCGTGAACCACACTACAGGAGATAACAAAATTATATTTGTAAAACAGAGGGAAAATCATATACCACACTACATGGTTCTCTCAATCCCGTCGCAGCCTTCACTCAACCCGCGTAGCCTTTGTTTCAGCTTGTCGCAACCTTCACTCCTGCCTCTTCAGCCCGTCACAACCTCCACTTCAGCCCATCGCAGCTTTCACTTCTGCGCCTTCAGCCCGTCACACACTTCAGCCCATCACACATGGTTGGTTTACTATCCAATAAATTCTTGTTTTCAGATTGTGAACCTCTTGTTTTTAGTAGGAGATCTATTAAATTATTGTTCTGAGTAATTTGAAGTTTTGGGTTTTATTTCGTATCACTTTCACTCGATTTGCCAAAGACATTTTTTTTCATGATATGGAGTTTGCAAAACAGAAAATTTGTGAGATGGGGAAGGTGCTGCTAGATTTTTAAATTTAACACTTAATAATCTAGTTTCCAGTTTTCATTTTAATTCAAAGTTGTTCCATATGTTTTAGGGGAAGGTGCTCTTAGATCTTTACATTTTGATGGATTTTATTTCATGGTTGTGAATCATTGTTAAGGTGAAAATAAATACTATTTTTTCTTGGATGTTGTTTCATGGTTGTGAATCGCTGTTAAAAATGAAAAATGAGTCGGCCATCTAAAACATGTCCTAATTTGGTAGATTGGTGCATGTGAAAAACAAGATTTTTGGAACTTTTCATCTTGTCGAAAAGTTAGTTTGGCTTTCAAATTTTCAAAAATAGACCCTTGGACTCGCATGTTAAAGAGTTAAAACTCATCTGGTCATGTTTCTGTTGGTATAAATGTAGAGCTTAGTTAACAATAAATTGCATTAAATCTACATGAAATTTTAAGATGATCTTTTTTAACATACAGATTACATAAATTTTTTTTACAAGAATTATTAAGTTTATCTTTTTTTACCTACAGATTACAAATGATGTAATCTCTTTTTACATATACAGAATTTTTTTTTACAAGAATTGTTATGCTTTTATATTTTTTTGTAGGATTTTCTATCGAGTTCGGATAGTGATGAAGTTGAGATAATAATGAGTAGAAATTGTCCCAAAGTTAAAGATGTTAGTAGTGATGCTGAAATTGAAATACAACAATATGATATGAATGTGGATGTGGGAGACTGTGTGAATGTGGGAGATGAAGTGAATGTGAAAGATAGAGTTAATGTGGAAGATGGAGATGAAATCAATAAGATTTCCAGCTCGAGTAGTAGTCTTCTAGAACCATTCGTTGGGAAAGAGTTTGATAAGGTAGAAGATGTTCAGGCATTTTATAAGGCGTATGTAAGACGAACGGGTTTTGCAATGAGGACCAACTATACTCAATTATCAAAAGAGGACAGAGAACTAATTCTAGTAGAGTATGTTTGCTCAAGGGAAAGATTTCGGCATGAAAGTTGGAAGCAAATAGAACGAAAAATTCATGAACCTGTTGAAACAAAGATTGGGTGTAAAGTAACGATGTGTATAAAAAAAGATTGTGAAAAGTGGACAGTATGCAAGTTCATCCGTAAACACAACTATCAGCTATGTACACCGAGAAGCACTAGTTTGCTTTGTGGACATAGAGGCGTAACGCAAAAAAGAAAAAAACTCATTCTCACTTTGAATGAGTCCAGTGTACCAACAAGAAAGATAATGTCAGTGTTGAGCAAAAAATCAGGTGGTGATTTTAACATTGGATGTATTAGTAAGGACGTCGAGAATTATTTGGGAAATAAAAGAAGGAAATTGTTTGAAGAGGGAGATACACAAATGTTGTATTTCTACTTTCTTGAGGTAGTGTAAAAAACCTGAGTTTGTGTATTCCATGCAAGTTGATGAGAATGAGCATATGGAAAGTTATTTTTAGGCAAATGTAAGATCAAGGGATGCATATCAATATTTTGGAGATGTTGTCATCTTTGATGTAACGTACTTGAAAAATATTTATAAGATACCGTTTGTGCCATTTTCAGGAGTTAATCATCATCACCAAACTATATTGTTCGATTGTGCGTTGTTAGTTAATGAAACAACCAAATCCTATATTTGTCTATTAATAACATGGCAAGAGGCAATGCTTGGGCGTGCCCCTTCAACCATAATTACTGATTATGACAAGACAATGACGAAGGCCATTAGTGAGGTACTCCCAAATATAATTCATAAGTTGTGTTTGTGGCATATTTTACAAAAATCTCCAGAATATTTAGCACATGTCTATAACAAGTTTCCAAACTTTCAAAAAGAGTTCTATCATTATATCCATGAGACAATAATGACTAATGAGTTTGAGCAGGAATGAAGTTTAATACTAGGGAAGTATGGTCTAATAGATAATGATAGGCTGTAAAATCTTTACAACTGACGCGATAAGTGGGTTTCAGCTTACTGGTGAACCGCATTTTGTGCCGGTATGTAAACAACTAAAAGGAGCGAAAGCATGAATAATTTTTTTAAAGATTATGTTTGTTCGAGCACAATGGTGAGTGATTTTGTACATCAATACGAGAAAGCCTTAGATACACGTTCTTTCATGGAAAAAGAGAAGGACGTGCGAACAAAATCGACACGAGCGATTATGAAAACGTTATGGAAAATTGAAAAAAATACGGGCCTAGTCTATACAAGAAAGTCTTTCATGATTTTCCAGGATGAACTATTTAATAGCCAACGGTACATTCCAACCAAAGTTGGAAAAGATGGTGAAAGCAAGATATATGGAGTCATACCGAATGACAAAGAAAAACCTATTTATCATGTGACCTTGGAGAGTGGAGAAACGAATGCAATATGTACATGTCATATGTTTGAGTTTGTGGAGATTCTTTGTCATCCTATGTGTCCTTGGTAAGAAATCGAAATTAGATATGTTGCCACATCATAATCTTCTAGAGAGATGGAGCATCAATGCTAAGAGCCGGGTTATTCTTGACATACAAAATTCTGATGGGCATGTACTGACACAGGATGATCCAATGTTGAAAACAAATAAATTGATGATGCAATTATATGATATTGCCGAACTTGGCTCACAATCAATACAAAAATGTCACCAACTCTCTCTTGTCTTAGACAAGGTCCACATGGAGTTAGTCTTGATGGAACAACGTGAAGGAGAAAAAAATTTAGAAGATGGAAACATGTCAATGAATGATTCACAAATGTTCAAATCACAAGTTGTATTAAATTTTTCACAAGTTTTACAAGATCCTCCATGGGTGACAACTAAAGGTCGACCAAAATCGTTGAGAGCAAAAAATCCGAAAGAGACTCAAGCCATGAAGAAAAGACATCGTAACATTTGCAAGACTGAGGGTCATGCTAAGAATAACTGTTCTTCAGTGAGATTGGTTTAAAGTTTAAAAATTTGTGTTCTAAATTTTTTTGTGTTTTAATTAGTACATCATTATTTTTTATGGTTTATTATCTTTTATGAAGGGATCTTGGAAATACAACTGGTAACATATCTAAAAGCTTGGAGCCGTCAGTTCAAACATGAGGTTGGTGTTTTAAAATATTTTAAGAATCGAAGGTGATGGTGCTGTTGTTTAAAATATTCTTCTTGGATATAATTGCTTTTTTTTTTTTAATGTTATAGTTATTAAAAGTGAAAAATTGCCTTGGTTGCCTTAGATGATGAAGTTGGAGGATTGTGGTGATGATGCAATTAATGGAGCATGCCAATGGAGTGTTAATATTATGTTCACGATGTAATGGAAATGATTTTGGAATTGTTATGCATGTGTATTCAGATTTTGGAGATGTTAATATTATGTTCATCATGTAATGGAAATGATTTTGGAAATGTTATGTATGTGTATTTTCAAATTTTTGAGATGTTAAATGTTATGTTCATGATGTAATGGAAATGATTTTTGAATTGTTATGCATGTGTATTCAGATTTTAGAGATGTTAATATTATGTTCATCATGTAATAGAAATGATTTTGGAAATGTTATGTATGTGTATTTTCAGATTTTGGAGATGTTAATGCTATGTTCATGGTGTAATGGAAATGATTTTCAGATACAGATTCTGGAATACAGATTAAGAAAGAGTATGTATTTTCAGATTCTGTAATGGAAATGATTTTCAGATTCTGGACTACAGATTCAAAAAGGGCATGTATTTTCAGATTAGTTTCACATGTATTTTCAGATTCTAGAATACACAAAGTTAAGTATTATTACATTTCCAAAATAAGTATAATTACATTTTAGAAGTACTAGTTCAACAACATTACAAAGATAATTTACAAACAGCCTAATGCCCATAGGTTAAAATAAGAGGCTGAGGTACATAATTGTTGATAGGATACAAAATGATTATATCCAAAATCAGAACAAAATAAGACCATGACAATAATAAAGCTTTTAAGGTTCCCTCATACTTCTTCTCTATAGCGGTAAATTTGGTTTTTTCAGTCATTACACGTTCTTTCATTATTATGTTGTTCATTCTTTGAGCTAGCTCCAACGTCATCTTGCAACATGTATTTAGTTCCATTTCAAGATCTATCTATTGAAAAAATCCACATTGCTTGTTGATATTATAATTTGGACAGTGGCAAAATGGACTCTCAAAACTGACACTACTGTCATCGTATTTTATATTGCTTGATTCTAGATCACGGTAGTGCTAAAACAATATTATTAGTCGATCCTTTTAGCATAACCAGATTATGGCATAGGACTTGATAAAAAATAAAGTACACTCACTCAATCTGAAGAATAGTAGAAGAAATAAGATCATAGCAATGTCATAAAGCACAAGTTACCGACCAAAACACATAAAATTCAAAGAACATGACCAAATTTGAGGATAAATAAGCCATACAAAAAGTACCTAACGTGGTCCCTTCATAACAACCACAATATTCTATCTCAATACATGACTGCAATCTATCCCTTGCTAATTGAAAGTGTGAGAAAAATCAACACAGAATGAGTGATTTAAAAAGAAGAAGAAGAAGATTCAGACTCAAAATAGAAGAACAAGTTCTAAGACCTTTCACAAAAATCAGGCCAAATGGTTGGAATGCAATCTTAAACTATTGTATACCAACCTCTCAGCGGCTACAAACAAAGATAAGATGTATGAGATTGCAAGCTTAACTCCCCTACACATTTCTCATTAATTAATTACTCAAAAAATCACATTTTATCTCTTTTGCCATGGTGCATGATTCTTTCTTTTCCAGAAATAGATAAATGGATTCGTATATCATATACAAATAAATGTGTTTGGACGTGAGTTTTGGAAGGCAGTGAATAGAGCATGTAGATAACCCACATCCATGGACCAGAAAAAGAACAAAAAAACAACGAAAATTATGTTCAACAATTACCACCAAAAGAGGGAAATCCTTTCGGGATAAAGATTGCTAGAACCATCTATTCCATCCACATATTGAACCTAAATATAAAATAATTTTTTGGGCTCTTAAAAACAAAATTCATAAACCTAAATATAAAATCTACAACTACAAGGACGAACATTGCTATTCAACATTCATGGCATCAATAAAAGAGAAAACCAAATAATGAAAAAAAAAATAATAGAAAGGAAAAGAGCTTGCAATCAGAAGTATCCACAAACCCAACAACGAGAAACAATTGGTATTTGGTAATCAAGCTTACCCCCAAAAACCCAACAACAAGAAACAATTGGGGAGAAAAAAGAAGACAACGCTTCTAATTCATCTTCACCTAGCTTCCTCATCGGGCTCGAGGGAGGGGGTGGGGCTCTGGTTCAATGGGAGGAAAGGAGAGGGTGGGTCTCGGGCTCGACGCAAGGGAAGGAAGGGGTGGGGCTTTGGTTCGATGGGAGGGAAGGGGGGTGAATCTCTGGCTCGACGTGAGGGAATGACGGGTGGGGGGGCTAAGGCTCGAGGGAGAGGCTGGATGGGTTCCTAAGGGAGAGGATCGAGAGAGAGCAGGAGGGAGGAAAAATTGGATTCTCAATCTTATGCAGTGCGGTCACATTGTTGGTAAATGAGGTGTCTATGTGTCAAATTTCTATTGGATACCTTTTTTGAAGGAAGACCGGTGTGACCCGCAAGAAGATATAGTTATATAGACATCTTTGACAATATGAATTTTTATAATAGGGTAAAAATGTGATCTCATTTGCACTAGAAGACTAATAAAATTGGCTCCATTTCTGCTCCATTACCATCACTTTTCACCATCATCTCTTAAAGTTACCCTTTTCAATCAATTTTTTTCTTTTGTTTCTATAAATATTTTACTTTTTCTGAAATTTTGAGCAGAAAAATCTAATTGTAAACATAATTGCGTATTAATATATATATCAATCTAATATGATTGATCAAAAAATAAATTTTATTAAAAATAATGCTAACTTAAATTTTAAATATTAAAAAATTAATATTAATATAAAGATTAATATGCAATTTTAGTTATACGTAATAAAATTCATTTTGACCTTAAATATGCACTAGCCCACTACCGAATACTACCCATGCAACCCTTCAAGGAGAACAATGGTACCCGACATCATCATCACTCTGCTCCCCAAACTCTTATTTTGACCAGCATGCATGGGGCTATTACTTGGCAACACATGCCTTTGTGTCCTTCCTGCTTTTAAGGACTTCCAGCTTCTCCCTCTGACAGTATAGATTTGGCGTTCTACAGCGACAACCTCATCTAGAATCTCAATAACGCACCTCATAGCAATCCATTTCTTAGAAGATTGCCTGGATCGGATAACGACACCGCGTTGACAACAGACCAAGAAACATAGGACCCACTTTTCTGAGCCATTTTCAATTTATTATTTCTTAATTTTTAAGCACTATTAACTTGCGTGGAGTAGTTGGGATTCCCTTCTCGTCCTTTATGCCATCCTTCTATAACTTAACATAATTATTATTTTATAAAAAGAGAATTTGCATATTATTTTAGAGTATGGTTTTATTCACCCAATCTAAAACGTGACGCGGAGAGCTATTGAGCTGTGCTGTCTGCTGTGTTTTTTTATGAAAAATATGCCGTCTGCTGTGCTGGTCAAATATTGAACGTTGCAAAGTTGAAATACTATTTATAATCAGAGCCACCACGTGAGACCATCGCGCTTGAGCGGTCCTTTGCGTCACCAATATAAATATTAATAAAGAGTTCCCGGATTCGGAATCAACTCCCATATACGTTTTATCGGAAGCTTTCTCAAAATCCAGAACCTTTGAGATTTTTTGTGTATGCAAGACCGGCCCCCGACTTCAGGTGTTCCTTTTTCTTCACTAAGTTTCTAGCTCTCGCTTTGACATCCTTTTTCTGCAACCAAAAAAGGGCATTTTGGGAGTATTTGTTCGTATCGATGGCTTACTTCAATAGAATATTCAAAACTCAGCCTTCTGCTCCTCATGGGTACGGTGAGTCATATGAGCAATGGGGTTTCCCACCAGGAACGCACGTGGATGTTATAAGAAGCTTTCAGATGGTGGATAGGGATAGGAGTGGTTTTATTGATGATGCTGAGTTGCAGCAAGCTCTTTCTTCTGCTTACCAGAGGTTTAGTCTCAGGACCATCCGGCTGCTCATTTTTCTCTTCAAGAATCCCAATGACCCACTAAGAATTGGTGAGTGTTTTTCTTCAATTTCATTGGTGTCTGAATGGCCTTAGGCAGGATTAGAAAACGCTAGAAGATGAAAGGACGGTCTTTGATTAATATCTAGAATTTCTTTGCTGGATTTGATTTTCAGTCTAGGAAATTCTAAGGTCATTGAGCTTTGTATGAGCACGATATATTTGCGTTTGTTCCAATTTCTTTTTCGGTTTTTTTGGGTGTTAATTGGATTTCCAAATGAGTTTGTGTAATTCCAAATACAGATGTGAAGTTCTTGTGAAATTGAATGTAATCTTACTGTTTCCACCTGTAAACGTTTGTCTTGCATCTGTATTTTGCTTTATCAAAATGGCTTTCTCCTTTTCCTTTTGACGAGTTTGATGGCGGCTTGCTTCTTTTGCATTCTTTCCTATTTTTCATTAATGATTGTCCTTATTTGACGTGGAGCACATATGCTGTGACAGGACCTAAAGAGTTTGCTGCACTGTGGAGTTGTCTTGGTCAATGGCGCGTAAGTATTCTTATCCCATTTATTTCAATTTATGCTGCAGTTTAAGAGAGATTAGTATAGGACTTTTACCAATCATCTATGATTTCCTGCTTGGTTCGTGGAATTAGTGGGGAAAAGACCTCAGCTGATCTCTATAGCACTTTTAGCCTTTTTTTTTTTTTTTGTTCTCTCTCTTTTCCATCCTCCTCTTTTCAACAATCTAAAAGATGTGGCAGGTAAGCAAATCAATTTCTTCACGTTTATGGAGAAATTGATTCATTAACGTGAAGAAAATGATTTGCTTCCTCCACGTTATCCCTCCCATTATTTGTACTGTTTTTTATTTTAATGTAATTACCATATTCGCCCATTAAAAAAATACTAATTCTTCACGTTTATGGCATGTGATACGGAGTCACTGATTGGCTAGATTCCTCATCCAGCTCGTGTAATGCATCAACACATTATTATATCATATTAGTTGGTTCTCACCTTGTAATATGACTGCTCATCCAATGATCTTATATGCTTATTAACTAATAATAATTCCCCGATCACAAGCCAGTGGAAGCTAGATATCAGTAAAAGTTGACAATATAAAAGATCTGACAGAGAAGCAAATCAATTTCTTTTCCTTAATGGGAGCTAGATTCCACATCAAACTCCAAGTAATGCATTGCTACAGTAACATAACTATCATCGTGAACTTGTTCTTCTGGATCCTATGATCTGAAGATCATAGATGCTACGTGCTAATAAAATTTTCAGCATGTGTAGTAATTGATTTGTCTTCTTGTATGTTGCAATAACAACATGATGTTTTATATTGATGGGTTGTACTGGGTAGTGGGTTCTAAGCATAGATGTGATCCTGTGTCCAATTTCATTGACACTGACCTCTCTGCTTTTACAATACAATTGTAAGAAACATCCCCATTAGAAATTGAATACTGCAACGCTGATTATAGTTATGAAAGCTGAAATTTTTTCTGATGTTACAAAATTCAAAAGATTTAATTACTGTGTGATTGTCTAATTGAAGTATTCTACTCCCACTTGCAGGGCATATTTGACAGATACGATAAAGATAGGAGTGGCAAAATCGACTTATTTGAACTGAGGGATGCTCTCTATGGTATTGGCTATGCTATCCCAGCTTCTATTCTCCAACTTCTGATTTCCAAGTACGAAAATGGAGGTGGCGGCAGGGTGGAACTTAATTTTGACAGTTTTGTCGAGTAAGGCTTCTAACTATTGTAATGTATAACCTGCATCACCATCGTCATCACCATCACCATCATTTACATTTTTATTGTTTTGTGTGGAAATTTTGATGGGATTGTATTTCTGATCATATGTATTTGTTCGATATTCAGGTGCGGAATGATTCTGAAGGTGAGTCTGCAAGTTTCTTTTGAGGCGAAAGGAGAGAAACTTTCTTCCTCTTGTTATATGTCATTCTCGTCATGGTGGCGGTGTCTGATATTTGTGCTTCCTCAATATTTCATATGTTTTTTTGTCTGATGTCTGTCTATGTTATTGTGATTTCAGGGTTTGACAGACAAGTTTAAAGAGAAGGATCCCAAGCATAGTGGTTTAGCGACATTTTCTTATGACGCATTCATGTCCATGGTCATTCCTTTTCTTGTATCTTATGATTGAGTCTATGTGATGCTGTTCATTTTGTAGTCTTGATCTCTGACTATTTGGTTTATTCATTTATTTGATTCCGTCAAGAGCTTATAAGTTATAAACGAGTTGTGTTACACAGTTCGATTGTGCATTGATACAAGTTGCTGTTTCTTGTTTCCTTCTTTTGCCCTCTCGTGTAATGTAAACAGTCACAATACAATTTCAAAAGTATAATTCAGAGGTGTAATGACAATATAGCTCCATGCTGTCCATTTCCCCCCACCTTTGATTTGATTGTAAGAGCCCCCGTATCATGGTCCAAGTCCTAAAATTAAGAGCCCTTTGCTTGGTATTGCAGGAAGTTTTAGGATATCAAGGCTGTATAGATGGATTTAGGGTAAACTTGCGGGGAAGGTGTAAAGAGCCTCTCTTTTTTTTTTTTTTTTTTGTGTTGAAAATGAAACTTTCCTCATTCATTCATATATTTGTGCGTTCAATACAATTTTTTTTTTTTTTGTGTTGAAAATGAAACTTTCCTCATTCATTCATATATTTGTGCGTTCAATACAATTTTTGTCTTTTTGTTAACTAGCTAAAACAAAAACTGGTGCCTCTTCAATCCACACCTTCTCCTCCTCTGAATGTAAAGCAGCCTTTGTTAGTTTGTGGGCTACTGCATTAGTACTTCTATGTGCATATTGAACATTCCATCCATTCCAGCCTTGAAGGACCATCTTCATCTCTTCAATGATGCTGCCAAAATAAGATAAAACTTCATCTATATCAATCACTCCGTTGATAATGACCTGTGCATATCCCTCGTATATTACTTTGTCAAATTTGAGATCCTTGCATAAATCCATTGCTTTTCTCAAAGCATAACACTACTATATTTGGTTGTTCTATATTTGGTCTCTGATTATAGCAAGTTACCATAACCTCTCCCTTTTCATTTCTGATTATCACTCCTAAACCCATCTTCCTTACTTTACCATCTAAAGCTGCATCCCAATTGGTCTTAACAAAACTTTGCTTTGGTGGTCTCCACTGTTTCTCACCTCCTATTGCATTTTTAATCCCCTCCTGCCCCTCTGGTAAAGACTGAGCTAGTTGAAATTCACTCAAAGCTTCCATTGCTGATTTGATGACACAGCTTGGACTAAGAAATTTCTTTTCGAATATGAACATATTTATTTTGATCCACAAGTTCCTCATGATAGCTACAATTTCTTCCATCTCAGGCTTAATTAGCTTATTTGACAACTTCTCCCATAAGCTCAGTAGATCTTCTTCTGCTGTCCTCCATTTTTGCAAAGTTTTTAAATGCAATGGCTATACATCATTTACAGCAGGACAATGCCATAGAACATGTATTACAAATGCATCATCTTGAAGACAAATTGGGCACTTTGGTTCATCAACTACTTTCCTTACAAATAAATTTCTCCTTGTAGCTAGCAACTCATTACCTGCCTTTCACATAAATACTTCCAACTTTCCAAGTAAATTTAAGTTTCATATATACTTCCATTTGCTATTTTACTCTGCCCCTCTAGAAGATTCCTCTTGTACAGCCTTTGATCTTTCTTGTTCCAAGTAGTAAGCACTCTTGACACTGAATAGACATTTAATAAGCCTTTATTGGATGACCATACTAATAAAGGCTTATTCAATGTTACAAGACCCAAATGGGTTATCAAGGCCTAGCTCATCAAAGGGCCTTTGCTAGAGGACAATGGAGGGGAGAAGGTGTGAAGACTAGAAAGGGAAGGCAAGGGAAGAAATAAAAGAGGGAGGGACTAATGACTTGGGGAGACTTTTTCAGATGACTTTTGGCTAGGCTTTAGAGGCAAGGCTTTTTGGGAAGGCTTCTTCAACCTCCAGACACGAGTTTAGCTATGGAGTCGAGATCAGGAAGATAAATATATGAAATTTATTGTATAGTGAGAATGAGAGATCATGAGAAATTGTAAATCAAGCTTATTATAATGAATTCTCTCTTCTCCGAGCCCCTGTGGACGTAGGCTTAGTGCCGAACTACATAAATCTGTGTGTCTATCTCTTTCTATTTTTCCTGCATTTATCTACGGTTCACCACCATGGGCATATGCAAAGACTTGGTACAACCGCATCAAATTAGTTGGGGGCCCACGCAACACTAATCCAGGCCTAGCATACTGGGGGCCCACGTAGCATCCTTCTAGGCCCAATGCCACCTCAGCCCCGATCGGGGACAAATCCTTCGCCCTGACTGGCTCTAGGTCAAAGGCCTGAGCTGCTGAGGGCTTGGTCCAAGAGTGTACGAAACACGTCATCAATAGTGGTGCCATCTGTGAGATCCGAAAAAAACTTTTACGTGCCCTTCGTATGCTCACAGGAATCCATTCTTAGATAGTTTGGGAGTAAGATGAAGCAGTAGCATAGATAAGCGTGGGAATGGAGACCATGGAAATAACTTAACCAAAAAGATTAGATGAAGCTCTCTAGATAAGCATTTTTGGCTTTCTCACTTATATTTTTATGAAAAATATTATTGTAGAAAGAGATTGCGTGAGCCTTCCCCTTGCCCAGTCAGGTGAGCATATTGCACTTTGTATGCACAATGTGTAAGTTGGGAGCCCAAACTCACCATCTACGAGCTTAAAAAGCACCCACTATTCTGACTACTTTTAAGTATGCAAAAAAACAATTTCAAGCGTGTATTGGGCATGCACAGGCACTATGGGAAAATATTGTGCATTTATGTGCATAGTGCATGGCATGGCATGCACAGTGCGGGCATGCCGCCACACCACAACGAGAGCTCGCGGTAGCCTACTGCGAGCTCCGTAAACCTGTTGATGGCCCCTCATGGGTCACCAAAGGTTTCTAACCAGCAGGCGGTGGCCCCTGCTCATGGCCATGAACTGTGGGACCACGTTGCCAAGCAACGTGTGCTTAGTGGCCCTCGACCAACAGTCATGGGGTCGACAAGGAACACCAACGACTGCACCTTGGTCTGCTGGCACACTTTGTCTGTGTAGGTGTAGTCACTAACCACTTCCGTGGTCGAAGTACGACCTTTCCATGAAGAAGAAAACATGACACACACCAGGAGCACGCCATGAGCAACGTGGGCTTATCGGCGGCAACCTAGTTGATCGTCAGCATCGTCTGACACTGCGGGAGTGGTCCTCAACCACTTATCTCTTGCGAAGGCTCCCCACACGTCAACCGTGCCCACAACGAAGAGAAGGACACTCGGAGGCATGCAGGAGCTCACTGTGAGTGATGTGGACTCACTAGCGACAACTAAGCTGACTACTGGCGTCATCTAATGTAGTAGGAGTAACCCTTGGCCACCCATCTCTAGTGGAGACACTCCCTGCGCTAGCAACGTGCAAGACACAACATGAGGTAAGCGCCCCCTGGCCTAGGTGGTGCGGTAGGGGCAGTGGTGGCCACCTCGTTGCCATTAGGGTTGTCTGTCTCCGCCAGAGAGATCTCTGGCCACCACAGAGGGAGCAAATAGTCTAGCAGCCACGTTGGCCTACAACATGTGCACCTCATGTGGGAAGCCCACAGCAGACTGCCATCAGCCCTTTTCCCAGTTGACAGCCCTCATCAGGAGCATTGGCATCTTTAACTGGCTTGAGAGAAGTCTTCGGCTACCATGAGGTACCCACAAGTAGGGCACTTCTAGAAGAAGCTCAAGGACATTAAGACCATCATGGACAACAGGAAGACCACCATGGATAAGAGCTCACAGACAACATGAAGACCATAGGAAGAAGCTCACGGGCAACACAGGACTACCGAGAAGACTTGCTGGTAGTGCAAGCATGACTGTTGTAAAGTGCTCGCGTGAGAGCACCACCGTGAAGAGCTTGTTGGCAGCGCAAGCACGACCATCATGAAAAGACTTGTGGGCAGCAGCACCATCGAGAAGGACTCGCCAGCCAGAACACTCCACCACCACAAGCTCATCCATCACATCATCAAAAAGCATGTGCACCTCACCCAGCCACTTTGTCCATAGACTGCATTGACTTGGGGCGAGCTGCCTCTAGGTCATGTTGCAAGGCCCATGCAATGTGCGTTACAGCCCACAACCAGCTATCTAGCTTGAGTGGCTGCCCCAAGCATTGCCCCAGCCACTTCAAATGACACATGCACGTAACCCCACCACCATGTCACATCGGACAAGCTCAGTCCCTACCAGGTGCAAGTGGGCAACCGCATCAGCCGCCATACTTGGACCAAGGACAAGCATGCATTGCGCGTGCGAGCGCGCACACACACACACACACACAAAGAGAAGAAAGAAGAAGCTAAAAGCAAAGCAAAGTAAAGAAGAGGACAAATGGTGTTCAGTAGCGAGCAATTGTAGTCAAGCAAAAATTGGCTACAACAGTTAAATTACTTCGGGTTGTCTTCCTCCAAGCTTGTTTGAATTCTATTTTTACTAACATAATTGTTTTTTGTGGTGCGAAACACCATCTATACAGTCTTACTCGGACACCACCAACTTACCTTCCCATTGACGTTAATGGCAGGAGCGGGAACAGTCGTAAACTGTCCGAACAGACTACCTCCTTGTGCTTGTCAATAGGCAGGACTAGTCCTGGGCTATCCCGACCTCCTCCACGGGGGAGAGCAAGTCCAGCCTTGAGCCTGATCTAACATTACCCCTCCTCTGTCACGGCAAAGAAGCAGATGACCCCTCGGCTCTCCAATATTTACCTCTCTGCGGAGTACCAAATGGATGGGTGTAATGTCAAATGGCTGCTTTATCCCTCTCGGGGCAAGAAGTAGGCCAGCCCCAATTGGGCATTTCGACGGAGCAAGTCTTGTCAGGGATAGACTGAACAAATTACCTACCCTTGGGGCACCAAAGGGTGAGATGAACCAGAGGCGATCTTAACCCTCTTGTGGGGGAGAGCATGTCTAGCACAACAGGCGGGTCTGGCCCAGGGATAACTCGTCTGCCCTCGCGGGGAGAGTGAGTCAAGCCTTAAGGCTGCTCAAACATTACCTCGTCCCCATAATGGGGAAGAGCATATGGCCCCTTGGCCCTTTGATCCTTACCTCCCTTGTGAGACACCAAAGGGATGTGTGTAATTTCAAAAGGGTTGCTTAATCCCTCTAATTGCAAAGTGCGGACCTATCCTTAACAGCCCGACACACCTTATCTTCCTTGTGGACATCGACCGAGGGAGCGAGTCTAGTCTGAGACTACTTGAACAGATTACCTCCTCGTGGGGTGCCAAAGGGCCAGATGAGCTAGATGCCATCTTGACTCTCCCGAAGGAAAGCTAGTCCAGCCCTGAGGCTACCCGAATATTACCCCGTGCTGCCATGACGAAGAGTGGGCATGACATTGGCCTGATGCTCACCTACCTTTCTTGTGGTATCAATGGATGAGAGTGGGTCCAGTCAGACATACTGCACGAATAGACTACCTCCATGTGAGGGTCAACATGTGGGACTAATCGCGGTTTAGCTTGACCTCCCCTACAAAGGAGAGTAAGATCAGTCCTGAGGCTACCCGAACAAATTACCCCATCTTGTCACAACAAAGAGTAGTCTAGCTCCGAAGTTATCAACTGATTACCTCCCATGGGGTCCTAAAGGGGAGGGTGTAGTTTGAGGCACCCCTACCCCTCCCCCTCCCCCAACGGAGTACAGGTCTAGTCCCTTGACTACCTGAGACTACTTAGAGGACGACATCTCCAATGACAGATAACACTTCAGCCAGACAAGCATCTTTAATGCACATCTGCCAAACAGCTCAGGTTTGCAAATTTTAGTGATTATTTACACTGGTTTGACTTTCATAGCATCGACAAAGTGGCCCTCTCTCGCCAAGTGCGAGGGTACAAGGCAAGCCCAATCATGCTTACTGTTTGACCTCCATTAGAGTATTTGGGCGATCCTAGTCATACATACTGCTCGGCCCTTCTTGCCAAGCATGAGGGTCAACGAGGTGAGCTCGCTCATACTCACTGTTCGACCTCTGTCAGAGTATTTGGGCGAGTTCGGTCATACATACCGCTTAACCCCTTTCTCCGAGCATGAGAGTCAACGAGGGGAGCCCAGTCATACATACGACTTGACATCTGTCAAAGCATTTGGGCGAGCCTGGTCATACATACCGCTCGACCCCTCTCGCCAGACACGAGGGTCAACAAGGCGAGCTAGGCTTACGCGCCTCTCGACCTCAGTCAAAGTATTTGGGCGAGTCGCATCATACATAACGCTTGGCCTCCTCTCGCAAAGCGTGAGGGTCAACGAGGCAAGCTAGGCTTATCCACTGCTCAACCTCTATTAGAGTATTAAGGTGAGCTCGATCATACATATCGCTCGGCCTTCTCTCTCCAAGTGCGAGGGTTAATAAGGTAAGCTATACTTATGCACCGCTCAACCTCCATCAAATTATTTGGACGAGCCTGGCCTTACATGCCACTCGATCCCCTCTCGCCGAGAACAAGGGTAAATGAGGCGAGCTTGGCTTGCGCACCACTCACCCTTTGCCAAAGATTCTGTGCGAGCCCAACATTCACTTGCAGCTTGACCTCTTCTAAAGACTTGGAGAGAGTTCAACCTAAACGTGCTTCCAACCACATGTGAAGAAGTCAACATGCGGGAAAGGTCAGCGACTACCTGCCCTCCCATGCGCCTGAATAGGCAGGCAGGTCACTTTATGCGGTCAACCCTATCTCCCACACAGCTGAGCTTTGCGCTTGCATGTTACGTGATTGAGCCTATCTCCCACATAGTGAAGCTCTGTGCTCACACGTTACGCGGTCAAGCTCTATCTCCCGCATAGCTATGCTCCAAGCTCGCACCCTGTTTCGAAATAGTCAGGAATTGCTTGACTACTTGATTACGCCCAAAGAATAATGCGGTAGTTGTAGTACAGTTTTGAGGTATCGATTCCACAGAGAGACAAATTAAAAGAATAGTAGAATGAACAAAAAAATTAAAGAAAAATATTAAATAAGTAATGGAGAATAAAAATTAATTTTAAATGCAAATTAAAGTGATGCAAAGTGACTAACGAAAAAAGTATTCAAATTTGACAATAGTAGAGCGTTAGGAATCCTTTACACAAATTCGGTATTTTAATTATTCTTAATTCATTGGATAACTCAATTAGGAACTCAATTTCTGAAATTCTCAATCGGAAGGTATAGATTTATAAACCAAAATTAAATCAAATGTAACCTTTTGAAAAATCATTCATCATTTTTAAAATACGTAAATTACTATTTCTATTGAGAAAATCCAACGATGACAATATACTCAGAGAGAGATATTGTAGCCAAGAACTAAATATATATAGATAAATAATTAATCCAAATATAACAAAAGAACTAATCCATTCAGTAGAAAAAGAATGAGTGAATCCAAAAATATAATAAATTCTATGATTATTCAGAGAAGAAAACATCAACGATGAATTGAGAATGATAAAACAAAAGAGTTTTAGTAATTGAAAATCAAATACATAAATTAAAAATACCATCTAATGTGCAATTTTATCCTTAACCCTACTTGAGAATTTAGTTACCGATAAATATAATGGACAACAAAAAATCCAAAGAAAGATAAATGAAACGGTAGCCATGGAAGTGATTTTCTCATCTCTTCAGATTTGCCTCTTATGCCTGTCATCTTCTTCTATTTTATGCTAATGATATGTTTATATAGGATAGGAAAGAAAACCTAATGTCTTCATAATTTTCCATAAAAAAATTGCCTAAATTTAGGACTCATCTTGACAGCATCGTACGTGTCTCAGAATTTCAAATTTGAAAATCCTTATTAGCGATAAATTTATAGCCCTTTAAGATAACTTTCTAATGCATCAAGAATCGTATTAATCCGATATGTGAGTAAAAAGTTACGGTCAAAATACTAAAGTATGTTCAGACTGTCTCCTAGCAAATTTCAGATTTAGACTTCTTGCAGTTTCCTTTGTGATTTTTTTTCTTTGAACCAAATTGCTTTCAAATCCCATGAAACTCTTCCTTTGAATTTGACTAGGTTTTGACTTGCTTTTTTATAAACTCTGAAATTAAATATAAAAATCTATTTAGGAGTATTCTAACGTAAATATAAACTTAATTCAAGAATACACATTAATTCTTATGATTTCTATTCACATTTTAGTATTTTAATCCAATAATAGGGTATTTAGAGTGCGCGAAAATAATAGAGTATTTAGAGTGCATTTTAATCCAATGATTTCTATTTACTCATTGCTAGTCCCTACTAGTTTTCATGTCAAAATAACGAAAGAGACCAAAACAATCACACACAAAGGCCACCAAATCATACTTTCCAGCTTCATGTGTCCAAGCAATTTAAGGAATCCAATAACTCTACCACAAACAATCCACCTATAGCCATCCACAGAATATGTGTGTGTTTTCCAAGCCATAATCATCTTACCACTAATTTTGACATGTGCAACATAAAAAATGTCTCAAGCAAAATGTTTAACTCCATAATTCAATGGTGTAATAGTGTTTCGTGTAAAGGCTCTCTTTATGGAATTGACAATGGGTGTACACACACTCTTATAAGAAATTAAGCAATTATGTACAAGCAACAAGTAAACATTAATCTTATGATAGGAACACTAACAAATGAAACTTCCACCAATCTTTCTAAAAACTTACTTAAGATCAGAACGGTCAATACAAAAGGTTGTAACGTGGCTTGGGTTCGGGGTTATATGAAAAAAAAAGATGAAAATGATTCAAAAACTTTCAAGTACATACAAAGGGAATCTTATTAAATATCTCAGTAGATCACACTTCTCATTTGATGTACTTTCTAACTTTTTAGATCATCAAATAATAATGCTTTTCCTTCTTCTTCCTCTTCTCTCTATGTTTTTTTCAACAATTTGATGGACAAACACATGCCACTTTGGTATTCTTGCCATTTCTACCCAACCTTTATTTTTTTTTCTTTATTTTTTTTAATTGAAAATGATAAAATAAAAGAAAGAAAATGAAAATTTCAGACCTAATATATACTTAGATGTAAAGGGGTAGAAAAATTAGTGTATAGGTTATACTTCAATGTGGAGAAGTATGGATGATATGGGAATATGAAAAGAAAAAGCTACATATGTTTATTGGCTCAAAGTTGGCTACTAGGGATCTATGATGGAAAGGGTTAGCTTGAAAGGTTCAAACGTTGATCCTAAGTTGACATTCATCATATCTCAAGTATATCTACCATCTTACCACAAACCATGTAATGATATTCTCAAAAGAATTGTCAAATTCAACAGATCAATAAACACTTATTACAATTTACTGCATTTGTATGCTCTCAATTCTCTCCAAACTGACATGAATACTTAAGCAATAGAGTTCTCTAACTACATGTGTCAAACCACCATCTTACCACAAAACTTGGATAAGTGTATTAGGTGTAGTTCTGTGAATGTTTTAGCAAAAAATGATTATGGTGGATTTGGTAAATTCACGAAGATGGCTATGAATGAGAATAAGTACACATGTGAAAATAATGTCCATGTGATAAAAAAATTGACACATAAAAATATGCCACAGAGTTCTAACAAGCATTTTAAATACTGAATTTGCACCACCACCCCTCAACTTAAATAAAACATTATCCTCAATATTAAGAATCAAAATTGAATGGGGAGTAATTAAAAATGATAGAATACACCTGATGAGTGATAATGGTAGCTCGCTAAACACCAAAGATGGTAATCTGAAATAATGAAATGAAACTATCCTGCAAACAAAAACAAAGAAAACAACAGCAAATAAAAAGGAAAAGAAATAAAATAAGAGAAAATGAAAATAAAACAAAACAAACAAAACAAATAAAGAAAAACATACCTGCTTGGTGTGATCAAGGTTGATAGACCAGATCCACAAGTGGAATGTCTTCTTCTTCCGGAACTTGCTTATCAATTAATACTTTAAGGCGCTGACCATTTACTTTAAAGATCCGACCATCCTTAGAATCCTCTATTTCTACCGCCCCATTTTCAAGAATATTTTTCACTACAAATGGGTCAGTCCACATAAACCGAAGTTTTCCTTAGTGCTTATGAAATCCAAAATCATATAAGTATACTCGGTAATTAGGCACAAACCTATTCCTAAGAATATTTTTACCATGAAACGTTTTCATTTTAACCTTATAGATTTTTGACTTAGGCAAAGGTTTTAATTTAACTCTTAGTGCTCTCATACTTACAGGAATCTGTCTTTCACCTTTCTTAGGCAACTCCTAAAATTTCGGTTACCATTCCCGTGTTCCATAATCTTGAGTTTTATATATATATATATATATATATATATATAAATATATATATAAGCACAAATATTAACAATATTAGATGAATCACTAATAGTATCAATCTCAGATTAACAAGGGAATATTCAAGGGAATCAAAATCATAAGTTGTGTGAATTCCCTTATCTATGAGTGTGTCAATCATGTAAGTTTGGTGGTACTCGTCATCCTCTATTGGTTGTTTTTCAATATGAAAAATATTCAACTCGAGTCATATTTCCAAAAGAGAGCTTCATTAGACCATTCATGTAATTAATAAGAGCGTTAGAAGTAGCAAGAAAAGGTATACCCAAAATTAAGGGGATTTTAGAATTAGAGTCAACAACAAAGCTAGCGTCAAGGATTAAGAAATTAACAGGATAATAAAATTTGTCAATTTGGATCAAAACATTCTCAACTATCCCTTTCGGTTTTTTAACTAAACGGTCAGCCAATTGAAGCACAATAGAAATTGGCTTAATTTCACTCAAACCAAGTTGTAAATATATGGAATAAGGCATCAAATTAACACTAGCTCCTAAATCTAGCAAGGTTTGTCCAAACTCATGATTCCCAATATTACATGTAATGGTTGGACAATCAGGATCCCTGTACTTAGAAGGAATTTGCTACTCAATTAGAGCACTAACTTGCTCTATCAGAAATGCTGTCTTCTTAACATGGTGCTTCCTCTTAACTGTATACAAATATTTGAGAACTTTTGCATGAGTAGGAATTTGTTAAATAACATGCAAAAGATGAAGGTTAATCTTTACATGCCTGAGGTTCTCCAAGATTTCATTACTAGAATTCAAAGTTCGCATACCAGATTTTAACTGAGTTCTTGATTACCTCAGCTTCCTTGGGCAACTCGGTACTATCATTGCTTTGTTTCTTTTCAACATCCTCTGCCTTATCAGTTATTGGGATGTGTAAGGACTTATCACTTTTTGTCACAATGGCATTGACCTCTTTCAAATTTCCTTGTGCCATATGTTGACCTTAGGGTGTGAATTAAGATTGAGAAGGGAACTTGACACGCTCATTCAGACTCAAGTAGCTCATCATCTTGGATACATGGCTCTTTATCTCCTTATTTTCTTCAACAACCTGCGTAATTAAAGATTCAAACTTTTGATTAGTTTTACCCTATGTCTTAATAAAAGCATGTAAAGTATCTTCTAAGGAGTTCTTAGAAGATAAAGGTGTAGGATATGATCTAGGAGTTGTGCAGACTGCTGGTTTTTAGACTTCCAACTAAAATTGGGGTGATTACACCACCCAGGATTGCAAGTATCAGATAAAGGTGGAACAGGCTTCATGTATATACTTAAGGCATTACATTGTTCTTCATACATCCCTCTCATCTCAACAAATGTGGGACACTCTTGAGCGAGGTGATCTATATCGCCACACACAAAATATGGTCCAAAAGACTCTGCATGATTAGCCACATGTGTTAGCTTTAAGTCTTTAGTCTCTAAAACCTCTAACTCTCTAGTGAGCATCTTAACCTTAGTCTTTAGATAATCCTCTTCCCTGATATGGTAAATTCCACCACCATTTAGGTTTCCTGTAAGTCGTGACCTATTCATGCTCTCAGTAGCATTAGGTCTAGTCCAAGAGTGAGCTTTTTCAGCAAGCCCATTGAGGTATTCTATAGCCTCATCAGGATCTTTCTGTAAGAACTTATCATTACACATCATCTCCACAAATTGGCGCTCTCTAGGTGTAAGTCTCTCGTAAAAATAGCTCACTAAGCACCAATTCTCATACCCATGGTGAGAACACATACTCAATAGCTCCTTAAATCTTTCCCAAGACTGATACAAAATCTCACTGTCCATTTGTGCAAAGGTGAAGATTTGTCTTTTTAAAACATTGGTCTTATGTTAGGAAAGTATTTATTAAAAAAGACCTGAGTCATCTCATTCTATGACTCAATAGATCATGGTCTCAGTGAGTATAGCCAACTCTTAGCTCTATCCTTCAAAGAGAAAGGAAAGAACTTAAGTCTTACAATGTCATCAGTTGCATTTTCACTATGAAAAGTTGCAACTATTTCCTCAAACTCCCTAATGTGCACATATGGATTTTCATTTTCTAAACTATGAAAGGTAGGGATTAACTGTATTATCCCTGTTTTAAAATCCAATTGGCGAGTATTAACTGGAAACATAATACATGAAGGTGTGGCTGTGCATGTAGGGTGGAGGTAATCCTGAAGGGTCCTAGTGGGTTGATCTCTATATTCACTCACTTCCTCAGAATTAAAAAAATTATCAAACAAATGATTAGAAAGATTAGACTCTGACTTTGACTCTAACACATATCTACAAGCAAACCGGCCCAATGTGTCTCTATATCTGTGCATGCAAGGTAGAGAAAAATGCAACACTAAAAAAAAAACAAAACTATCAAAAGAAAAATAAAATAAAATAAAAATGCAGAAAGTTAAAAGAGGGAACGAAGTTACCGCTTTTACAAACTGCTGAAAAGAAAACTATCTAGCAATTTTTCAACCGTCTCCACAGCAACAGCGCCAAAATTTGATTACGTCAAATAATGACGCGGTAGTTGTAATATAGCTTTGGGGTGTCGATTTTATAGGGAGACAAATTAAAAAAATAGTAGAAGGAACAAAGAAACTAAAGAAAAATATTAAATAAGTAATGAAGAACAAAAATTAATTTTAAATACAAATTAAAGTGAAATAAAGTGATTAACGAAAAAAGTACTCAAATTTAATGAGCAGTAGAACGTTGAGAATCCCTCGCACAAATTTGGTATTTTAATTATTCTTAATTCATTGGATAATTCAATTAGGAATTCAATTCCCGAAATTTCCAATCAGAATGTATAGATTTATAAAACAAAATTAAATCAAATATAACCATTTGAAAAATAATTCACTACTTTTAAAATATGTAAATTACTATCTTTATTGAGAAAATTCAACGATGACAATATACTCAAGGAGCGATATTGCAACCAAGAACTAAATAAATATAGATAAATAATTGATCCAAACATAATCAAAGAACTAATCTATTCAATAGAAAAAGTATGACTGAATCCATAAATAGAATAAATTCTATGATTATTTGAAGAAGTAAACATCAACGATGAATTAAGAATGATAAAATAAAAGAGTTTTAGTAATTAAAAATCAAATACATAAATTAAAAATACCATCTAATGTGTAAATTCATCTCTAGTCCTACTTGAGAATTTAGTTACCCATAAATATAATAGGCAACAAAAATCTCCAAAAAAAGATAAAGCAAACGGTGGCCATGGAAGTGATTTTCTCATCTCTTTAGATTTGCCTCTTGTGCCTCTTCTCTTTTTCTATTTCGTGCTAATGATATGCTTATATATGGTAGGAAATAAACCCTAATGTCTTCATAATTTTCGCATAAAAAAATCGCCTAAATTTTAAGATTTATATTTAGGGCTGAGAATCGGACGGTCTGAATTGGATAAACCGACCGGACCGGTCCTGTTTGGACCGGATCAAATTGGGTCCGGTCCGGTCCGGTCTAATTTCTAAGGGATCGAAAGGGTTCTTTCACCCCGGACCGGACCGAATAGAAAATTAAAAAAAAAATTATTTATATAATAGTTGTATATAATTAATTATATAATTATATATGGTATAAAAAAATATTAATAGTAGACTATAGTTATACTTATACTAATATAGTTATACTAAATCACTATAACTAATACTTCAACAATAGCTATAGTGACCTATACTAATAGTCTACTATTAATACTAATATTACTAATATCACCATAACTAATATTACTAATTGACACGTTCGGAAATGTGTACTTCCAAGTGCAGAAGCGTCAAGTTGTATCAAGGATAAGTCCAGGATCGTATTCCACAGGGACAATGGGTTATCAGAGCATATATGAAGTATTTGGGTAACAGTTGTCACTATTTTGAAAGATGAAAATAAAATGTGATTTTTGATTTTTGGTAACAAGATGTTGATTATAAGTGATGAAAATAAAATTCAAAACAACGCAACAAGATAATCGAAATTGAAATTGGAAAAACAAACAAATTAACGAAAACTTGGGTTGGGTTTGAGACTCTCTTTATTTCGGATTCTAGATAATTTTCTCGATTAACAATCCAGTCAAGGCATTGATAAACGGAAGATAAAAAGATTAAGCTCAAGTTTTTGTTGCAATATTTTCCTAAGGGATTTTCTATTTTACTAGCCGAACACACATTAACAAACAATCGAAAGAAGCCTTGATAATTTTCAAGCTTTTGATGTGCCTTACGTCAACAACAAAACAAGAGCAAGAGCTTCAATCTATTGTTTTTGAATCCTAAACAAATCACGTTCCGTTCAAGCTTTTGCTGTGCCTTACGTCAACAACAAAACAAGAGCAAGAGCCGTAATCTATTTTTAATTTAAATCCGACTAGTAATATAGTGAAATCATCAATCAATCACAAAATATTGCAACGATCTAGAATCTAAAATAAATTAAATCTCATTCCACAACCCAAGGAAAATGCGTAAAAGTTGAAATTGGAAAAACAATAGAACAAATACTCGGGATGCAATTTTCGCTCATTTCTAATTTGAAATTGGCTTTACCTCGAAGGTGCTCGACAGATTTTATATCAAGTGTAAAAATGCAAGAAAGCTATCAAAATCTTGTTACAAGTTCAAGCATCAATCGTGCCTTCACGTCTACGACTGATCAAGTTCAAGCACATAGAATTTTAATCCTTCCCAAATGTAAAATGAAATATAATCTATCAAGTTAATCATTTTAAAGTTCCATAATCTTGAAGAAAATCCAACCCCAAATAGTTATGAGCTACTCATTGAATCCCAAGCTAAAAATTAATTACATATGATGCTTCTAGCGATAAAAGTAAAACGAAGTTGAGTCATGACAAAAATAAAAGCTGAAACGTAAATTGCAGAAAATATCCAAATGAGAACAAATACTTAAATAAGAACTGAAACGTAATTTGCAGAAAATAGAATGAAGAGTAATCATGAAAAATAAAACGAAGAAATAGCCGAATGAAAATAAAGATACTGTCTGAAACGAAAATGATATAAAAATAAAACTGTTGCAATTAAACCACACAATAACATAAAACGAAAGAGAATAAAATAAAATTCAAACATATTTAATACAAATACTCTAGAAATATTGTTCCGGATAAAATTAAAATCAAATACAATGAAACCACACAATAACATAAAACGAAAGACAATAAAATAAAATTCAAACACTCTAAGCTTAAACACTCTAAGAAAATAAAATTCAAAACCAAACACTCTAAGCTTAAGCAAAAAAAGAAAACAATTGAAAGAACATAAAAAAACTTAAACTAAACTACTCTACAAAATGAAAGAAAAAATAAAAACAACTTCAAACTCCAAACTTAAGCTACTCGATTCTCCCCCCCCCTTAAACTCCTCAACCGGTCTCAATTTATAGCAAAAGATTCAATGGCCGAATGACTCCCCTTGCCTCTTGAAAATCATTTAATTGGTTGTTTAATCTTGCACCCACCGGTTCCACTCTTCCACCAATTTTATTCCACTAACCGGTCCCTCTCTCTTTGTCATCTCTATCCTTTTTCTACTTCAGAACTTGCCTCTTTCTATAGCAGAAAAATCAATGTGTCGTCCCTCTCCACTTGCCTCTTGAAGAATCAATCAATTGGTTGTTTAATCTTGCACCCACCGGTTCCACTCTTCAATCATGCATTGAGTAATTAATCCTAGCCAACTACTCCACTTGCTGCCTTTGATCCTTTCTTTCCTTTAAACCATTCGGCACTTTCTTTCTCTACCAAACCAACCCCACACGTCACTTCTATATTCATGCATTCACTTTCAGCGACTCCACTCTCTCTTCATCTTAGGATAATTAACTAATAAAGGCTAAACACAA
The DNA here is from genome assembly GCF_018687715.1 of Carya illinoinensis. NCBI lineage: Eukaryota > Viridiplantae > Streptophyta > Magnoliopsida > Fagales > Juglandaceae > Carya > Carya illinoinensis. Next base: position 26,114,607 of record NC_056764.1, read on the forward strand.
CAGCCCCACATCAATTGTTCTCCTCCATCACGGATGATCTCTTCAATCACCTCTCAACCGATTGCTGCCTCTCTTTCCAGCACAACTCACCAGCTCCAATATCACCACTCTCTTCCGTCCATCGTGCTTGTGTGCTGCTTCCAATTTCTTTAATGAGGGGCCCATGTTTCTTCTTTCACTTTCAGCTCATTTTCCATCTTCTCGGCTGGCTGCTCTTTCCTTTAATGAATTCAGCTAGCTGCCCCACACATCACTCCTCCTTCGGCTCTTCAATGTCTTTCAGCTAATATCCTTTCCGTGTGAGTGGCTGTGTTGCAATGATGTGTTTGTTTGTCTAGCTTGCATGTGCATGAATTGTCTGCTGTATGTTCTGTCCATCTGTCCGAGTGATTCTGCTGTCATGTGAATTTCTGTCCATGTGTTTTCTGCTTGCATCGTGTGAGTGGGTGTGTGAAAGTGAGTCTGCTGCTTGTGAGAATGAGTGGCTGTGTGCTGGAATGAAACTGTCCGAATGGAGCATGAGTGCTGTCATGTGAGTGCATGTGTGAGGTGTTTGCATGCAGGTTCTGTTCGAAGCTTGTGTGATCCGAATCCTCTTTCTGCTGTGCATGTGCTGTCCTTGTGTCTGGGTCCCTTGTCCGAATGATGAAATGCTTGTGTGTGGTTTTGGCATGTTTGCTTTGTGTGTAGCTGTCCCACGTGATGCTGCATTTTGGTGCTCAACCGAGTGTGAGTTTCTTTTTTCTTTGCACGGAAAGGGCCAAGTCACATTTGCCAAGTTGCCATAAAGAGAAAGTCTCCTCAGAACCTGTAGACAAAAACAAAACAAAAAAACTAACTAACCCTAACAATTCTCTCTTTGAATTTTATTTAAACTGAAAATAAGAAAGAAAGAAATAACACTCAAAATTAAAAGAAAAATAAATTATCACAAATGAACTATATATGTGAGGAAATATTGTCCCATTACATCATAGTTATAAAATTAAGCATAAACTCATGCTTTTAATCAATTTAAATCATAACTCGTATTTATGCTTATTAACTATTTTTCCATCTAAAACCAATAATAATGTCATGATGAATTTAAAAAATATTGGTTTTAAATAGCTAAAATATGCAATATTTCAGCTCAATCACACCCCCCAACTAGCTTTTTGCTAATCCTTGAGCAAAATAGTGAAAATCAATTGAGATGAATATTGCATAAAGCTCGAAATTCAAACAAAAACAATCAAACATGATTCTGAATTCTCACACAAAAAATCGATTCGTGATTATTCAACACCAGGAGTTGTATCCACAAGGAAAGTCTCAACAATTGTTCACATAGAATTAGGGCAAATGTTTCAAAACTCGGATATGTGTGTGGCTAAACTTCTGTGTGTTCCTCACTAATAAACATGATTTATCATAGGATTTTTCAACCTTAAGATTAATCATTATTGATTCTAACTACCTCAAAGCCTAAGGGACTAGCAGTTTTCACGCCAACTCTGTTTAAAGGTTGAACATTCAACCCCCAAAGTTTTGGGTAACTGTTTCTAACCCTTTATTTAAGAAAACTTACACGATTTTTTTTTCCTTTTCTTTTCTTTTCTTCTTTTCCCTTTTTTTTTTTTTTTTTTTTTTTTTTTTTTTTTATAAGGCTCGGTAGTCCTGCAGTTTACTTCTCCTGTTTTAAATCAATGAACATTAATGAGGAACACTACAAGTGTAAGCATGTGCAGATTGTTCTTTCAAAACTTGCCATTCATTCTATATAAATCATATTAATTCTTATTTTTGTAAATATCGCATCCCGGTGTTTCAAATCACTCCTCAATAAAATATGATGCATCATAAGTCATGTTCTATGCTTAAGGTTGAAAATAAATCTTCACAAAATAATTCCGCTCAACTACTCCACCAAGATACTCAAATCTAACAAAAATACCAGAAGTGTGTGTTAATCGTGCACCTCACAAATTTTATTTTAATTTTTTTTTTCTATTTTCATTTTTTTTCTTTATTTTCTTTATTTTTTTTTTTTTTTTAAAGGAATTTAACACAATTAACAGAAAACCCTCCCCCCAACTAAATGTGACATTGTCCTCAATGTTCAGCAATGAATATCCGATGATGTATGTTATACAATCATGATTAAACAAAGAGGAAACAAATTCACTTGAGATATTCGAGTGCACAAAAGGGAGTAGATTTCTGTCGAAGTTAAAAAAAAAAAAAAAAAAAAAAAAAAAAAAAAAAAAAAAAAAAAAAAAAAAAAAAACATAACAGAAAACAAAAGAAGGAAAAACAAAACAACACATATGGTATATACAATGATGAATCAGAAATTAATTCTGATACGCAAGAAAATACAAAATAAACAAAATAAACAAAACAAAATAAACAAAATACAAAACAAGCAAGAAAGAATTTTTTTATTTTTTTATTTTTTTTATTTTTTTTTTATTTTTTATTTTTACATAAACTTGAGGTTTTTAGCCTCAAGTTTGAGTCGCTCATGCTCTTCATATATCATCAGGTCATCCTTAGCCATGGGAGCTGGCAAGCGGAATGAAGAATCTAAAAGAGACTTCATCTGTCTATTCTTCTGCCGTTCTATTCCTTCCCTTATGTGAGCCTCCTGAGCAATTCGTTGAAGTACAACGATTTGTTCTTTCAGCCTTTCAACCTCATTGTTTTTGGCTTGTACCCTTTGGGAAAAAGCCACAATGGAGGATGAATAGCGAGTCCCAAGACTCACCAGGTCGTAGATAGCATCTTGGTCCGACCTATTAGCCATACTATTGTTTTCTAGTTGCAGCACGGCACTAATGGTGGCTGCAGAAAGAACAGGCGGTTGGGATGCAGAAGGCCTCATGGATTGATCTTGAGGAATGTTTGAGGAATGAGCCATTGATAGAAAAATAGAAGGTTTTAAACACGAGAATGTTGAAAAAAATGCAGATGAGTTTCTGGAGACGAGAATGAAAACTTGATGCGGATTTGATGGAGTTCACGACTGATTTTATAGAGGTAGTACAATGAACCAGACGAGCTGTCATCCACGTCAAGGATAATGTGATTTCGGTGATATGACAGCTCGGAGCCTCAAATCCCGTTTTCCAACAACATCATGTGATCTTTTTTTTTTTTTTTCAAATCTCCAGCCACTCCTGTCGGGTCACGGACGGATCTAACTATTTTTTCACTTTCAAATTTCACAGCCGCACTTGTCAGATCACGGACGGACCCAACTATATTTTCAACTATCTACAGTGTCTACTAACGCACCGTTTTATTCAAAGGTTGAATTATGCATGAGGGTGTGCTAGTTCTAACAGGCTGAAGATATTCTCGAAGTGTCCTATTTGGATTCCTCATTTCTCTATCATGTTTCTCATTTTCAGCCATGATGCTATCAGTGTCTGATGATGATTAGAAGATTATGCAGAGCTAACAGATGTCAATGATTCTGTCCTAAACAATCGAGATGTATGGATTCTAACCCAACCAGTCATACAAACAGGAGCAGAAAATCAAAGACCATGAAAAATAAACAAAGCGAAAGAAAGAAAAAAAAAAATTTAGAAATCACCCAGGCTGTGAAGAGATTCACAGCTCCACGAACGTCCTCTCAGCAGTAGATGAATGCTCTGATAAACGCCAGTTGTCCCCGGCAACGGCGCCAAAAACTTGACACGTTCGGAAATGTGTACTTCCAAGTGCAGAAGCGTCAAGTTGTATCAAGGATAAGTCCAGGATCGTATTCCACAGGGACAATGGGTTATCAGAGCATATATGAAGTATTTGGGTAACAGTTGTCACTATTTTGAAAGATGAAAATAAAATGTGATTTTTGATTTTTGGTAACAAGATGTTGATTATAAGTGATGAAAATAAAATTCAAAACAACGCAACAAGATAATCGAAATTGAAATTGGAAAAACAAACAAATTAACGAAAACTTGGGTTGGGTTTGAGACTCTCTTTATTTCGGATTCTAGATAATTTTCTCGATTAACAATCCAGTCAAGGCATTGATAAACGGAAGATAAAAAGATTAAGCTCAAGTTTTTGTTGCAATATTTTCCTAAGGGATTTTCTATTTTACTAGCCGAACACACATTAACAAACAATCGAAAGAAGCCTTGATAATTTTCAAGCTTTTGATGTGCCTTACGTCAACAACAAAACAAGAGCAAGAGCTTCAATCTATTGTTTTTGAATCCTAAACAAATCACGTTCCGTTCAAGCTTTTGCTGTGCCTTACGTCAACAACAAAACAAGAGCAAGAGCCGTAATCTATTTTTAATTTAAATCCGACTAGTAATATAGTGAAATCATCAATCAATCACAAAATATTGCAACGATCTAGAATCTAAAATAAATTAAATCTCATTCCACAACCCAAGGAAAATGCGTAAAAGTTGAAATTGGAAAAACAATAGAACAAATACTCGGGATGCAATTTTCGCTCATTTCTAATTTGAAATTGGCTTTACCTCGAAGGTGCTCGACAGATTTTATATCAAGTGTAAAAATGCAAGAAAGCTATCAAAATCTTGTTACAAGTTCAAGCATCAATCGTGCCTTCACGTCTACGACTGATCAAGTTCAAGCACATAGAATTTTAATCCTTCCCAAATGTAAAATGAAATATAATCTATCAAGTTAATCATTTTAAAGTTCCATAATCTTGAAGAAAATCCAACCCCAAATAGTTATGAGCTACTCATTGAATCCCAAGCTAAAAATTAATTACATATGATGCTTCTAGCGATAAAAGTAAAACGAAGTTGAGTCATGACAAAAATAAAAGCTGAAACGTAAATTGCAGAAAATATCCAAATGAGAACAAATACTTAAATAAGAACTGAAACGTAATTTGCAGAAAATAGAATGAAGAGTAATCATGAAAAATAAAACGAAGAAATAGCCGAATGAAAATAAAGATACTGTCTGAAACGAAAATGATATAAAAATAAAACTGTTGCAATTAAACCACACAATAACATAAAACGAAAGAGAATAAAATAAAATTCAAACATATTTAATACAAATACTCTAGAAATATTGTTCCGGATAAAATTAAAATCAAATACAATGAAACCACACAATAACATAAAACGAAAGACAATAAAATAAAATTCAAACACTCTAAGCTTAAACACTCTAAGAAAATAAAATTCAAAACCAAACACTCTAAGCTTAAGCAAAAAAAGAAAACAATTGAAAGAACATAAAAAAACTTAAACTAAACTACTCTACAAAATGAAAGAAAAAATAAAAACAACTTCAAACTCCAAACTTAAGCTACTCGATTCTCCCCCCCCCTTAAACTCCTCAACCGGTCTCAATTTATAGCAAAAGATTCAATGGCCGAATGACTCCCCTTGCCTCTTGAAAATCATTTAATTGGTTGTTTAATCTTGCACCCACCGGTTCCACTCTTCCACCAATTTTATTCCACTAACCGGTCCCTCTCTCTTTGTCATCTCTATCCTTTTTCTACTTCAGAACTTGCCTCTTTCTATAGCAGAAAAATCAATGTGTCGTCCCTCTCCACTTGCCTCTTGAAGAATCAATCAATTGGTTGTTTAATCTTGCACCCACCGGTTCCACTCTTCAATCATGCATTGAGTAATTAATCCTAGCCAACTACTCCACTTGCTGCCTTTGATCCTTTCTTTCCTTTAAACCATTCGGCACTTTCTTTCTCTACCAAACCAACCCCACACGTCACTTCTATATTCATGCATTCACTTTCAGCGACTCCACTCTCTCTTCATCTTAGGATAATTAACTAATAAAGGCTAAACACAACAGCCCCACATCAATTGTTCTCCTCCATCACGGATGATCTCTTCAATCACCTCTCAACCGATTGCTGCCTCTCTTTCCAGCACAACTCACCAGCTCCAATATCACCACTCTCTTCCGTCCATCGTGCTTGTGTGCTGCTTCCAATTTCTTTAATGAGGGGCCCATGTTTCTTCTTTCACTTTCAGCTCATTTTCCATCTTCTCGGCTGGCTGCTCTTTCCTTTAATGAATTCAGCTAGCTGCCCCACACATCACTCCTCCTTCGGCTCTTCAATGTCTTTCAGCTAATATCCTTTCCGTGTGAGTGGCTGTGTTGCAATGATGTGTTTGTTTGTCTAGCTTGCATGTGCATGAATTGTCTGCTGTATGTTCTGTCCATCTGTCCGAGTGATTCTGCTGTCATGTGAATTTCTGTCCATGTGTTTTCTGCTTGCATCGTGTGAGTGGGTGTGTGAAAGTGAGTCTGCTGCTTGTGAGAATGAGTGGCTGTGTGCTGGAATGAAACTGTCCGAATGGAGCATGAGTGCTGTCATGTGAGTGCATGTGTGAGGTGTTTGCATGCAGGTTCTGTTCGAAGCTTGTGTGATCCGAATCCTCTTTCTGCTGTGCATGTGCTGTCCTTGTGTCTGGGTCCCTTGTCCGAATGATGAAATGCTTGTGTGTGGTTTTGGCATGTTTGCTTTGTGTGTAGCTGTCCCACGTGATGCTGCATTTTGGTGCTCAACCGAGTGTGAGTTTCTTTTTTCTTTGCACGGAAAGGGCCAAGTCACATTTGCCAAGTTGCCATAAAGAGAAAGTCTCCTCAGAACCTGTAGACAAAAACAAAACAAAAAAACTAACTAACCCTAACAATTCTCTCTTTGAATTTTATTTAAACTGAAAATAAGAAAGAAAGAAATAACACTCAAAATTAAAAGAAAAATAAATTATCACAAATGAACTATATATGTGAGGAAATATTGTCCCATTACATCATAGTTATAAAATTAAGCATAAACTCATGCTTTTAATCAATTTAAATCATAACTCGTATTTATGCTTATTAACTATTTTTCCATCTAAAACCAATAATAATGTCATGATGAATTTAAAAAATATTGGTTTTAAATAGCTAAAATATGCAATATTTCAGCTCAATCACTAATATATATCTATATTAATGGTCTAATACTATTATAATTTATATAGTTATACTAATCATAATAAGTTAATAACTAAATCACTAGAAATATAACTATATATATTTAGTATGAATGTATTATTATATTATTTAATATATAACTATAATATATAATACTAGTATATATTAATATATTATAAGAGTTATAGTATAAATATAATATACTAAATTACCATAACAGTATAACTAATACTAATATATAGTTATACTAATAGTCTACTATTATATAGTTATACTAATCACTATAATTAAAACTAATATATAGCTATACAATATACTTATATAGTTGTACTTATACTATTAGTCTATTATATAGTCTAAGACTCAATTCTAATATAGGCTATGTAGTTATAACTAATATTAATATTTATATTAATACTAATAATGTAAAATATAGTTATACTAACTAACTGATTCAACATAACTAATATTACTAATATAATATGGCCAAATTGAATTACTAATAGTCTAATACTAATACAATTATATAGTTATACTAATCATAAACTCATAATAACTAAATCATTATAAGTCTATAACTATATATATTTAGTATCAATGTATTACTATAGTCTTTAATGTATAACTATTAACTATAATATATAGTACTAGTATAACTGATTAAAAAAAAATATAGTACTAGTATATATATTAATGTATTAACATATTATAAAAGTTATAGTATAAATTATAATATATCATATATTTGTAAATTTATAGTAGTATTAGTATAATTAGCTTAATATGTAATATGTTAGTATTAAATCACTATAACTACATAGAGTATTAGTAATAAGAGTATTAATATTATTTAATATAGTATTACATATAGTATTACTATCATTACATATAGTTATTAGTTATAGTATTAGTACTAGTATAGTTATTAGTACTAATAGACTAATAGTATTAGTTATTAATATTACTTATAGTTACATATATATAGTTATTAGTTATAGTATTATTACTAATAGACTAATAGTATTAGCATATTACTAATATATATATATATATAATAGTATACTATATGTATATATATTAAATATATCACAATATAATTACATAAGTATTAAACAAAATGTCATTAGGTAAAAAATAAAAAAATAAAAAAAGTCAACCGTGGACCGACTGGACCGGACCGGACTGAACCAGTCCTAAGGGAGTTCGGTCTGGTCCAGGGTGGGAAAACCCTGGACCGAATAGGTCTGGTCCGGTCCACAAAACCTCTCCAGACCGGACCGAACTCACCCCTACTTATATTGGCAGCCACGTATGTGCTTCAGGAGTTTGAATTTGAAAATTCTTATTAGAGACAAATTTATTTACCTTTAAGATATCTTTATAATGTATCAAGAATCACATTAATCCTATATGTGAGTAAAAAGTTACGGTCAAAATACTAAATTATGTCCAAACCGTTTCCTAGCAAATTTTGGATTTGTAGTTTCCTTTTGTAATTTTTTTTTCTTGAACCAAATTGCTCTCAAATCTCATAAAGCTCTTCCTTTGAATTTGATTGGGCTTTGACTTGTTCTTTTATAAACTCTAAAATTAAACATAAAAAACTATTTAGGAGTATCGCAACGTAAATAGAAACTCAATTCAAGAATACACATTAATTTCTATGATTTTTATTCCCATTTTAGCATTTTAATCAAATAATGGGTATTTAGAGTGCACTTTTTCGCACTCATCACTACCCAACCATCCTTCATGCACACTTTACACTATCAAGCCAATCTCCCATATAGCTGAGCTCCACTCGCACGTTATGCGGTCGAGCCTATCTCTTGCATAGCCAACCTCCGCACTCGCACGTTACGTAGTCAAGCTTATCTCCCGTATAGCCGAGCTTTGTGCTTGCACGTTATGCGGTCATGTCTATCTCCTGCTTATCTTGCCAAGATGAGCTGTGCGCTCACACTTCGAGCAGTCGACTCCATATTCCGCCTAATCCTAGCTCGGAAACCTTTACTGCTTAACGTAATGGAAGGATGAATAAGGACCAACTTCCAGAATTTAATTCTTTATGGATTGAGACAGATTAGTTTGAATACATATTTTACTTTTTAAGATTCTCAAAATCAGCTTTTGAGCAAAATTACCCTTAAGAATCGCGGGCATCTGTTCGGGGGATCTTTGTCAGAAGAACCAAAGTGATTCTCAAGGCCTCGCCTATCAAAGGGCCTTCACTAGAGGACAAAGGAGGGGAGAAGGTATGAAGATGGGAAAAGTAGGGGAGGTAAAGTGTGATGTCAGGCTGGCAGGAGGAAAAGAAGATAAAAGACATAAAGAATGGTGATGTGACTTAAAGGAGGGCAAGGAAAGAAATAAAAGAGGAGGGACAAACGACTTGGGGGGACTTTTTCAAATGAATTTTGTCTAGGCTTTAGAGGCAAGGCTTCTTGGAAAGGCTTCTTCAACCTCTAGACATGACTTTAGCTATGGAGTTGAGGTGGGAAGATAAATTTATGAAATCAATTATATAGTGAGGATAAGATATTTTGAGAGACTGTAAATCAAGCTTATTATAGTGGATCTTATCACAATCACAACCACACTACAAACATCACACTTAGTCCCTATCACTTCATACTACACATAACCACACCACAAACACATCATTCAAAATCGAGGGTTTACAACACAGTACATTCACAATAATTTCTCAAATACAAAAATCACAAATGCAGCTTCACAAACATGACAATTCTAAATGTAAGGGATAAAAAAAAAAATATACCATAAATTAAGGTTTCAGTCTAGGCACGAAAGAATTGGGTTGTTGGGGTCGGGGGCCTCAGTTGGGTCTCATGGTGGAAGGCTCACATTGAGGGAGAGGAGGCCACGGTGGCATTGTCGGGTTGTAGTGGCTCACAGACAACTACTGAGAGAGGAAGACAAATAGAGTGTTGAGGGAGGCGTTGGGGCTTATGTGGGTTAATCAATGTAGGAGAAAGTGAGAAAGGGACACAGTGGAGCCATCTGCGACCATGGTGTCATGCCGTGGAGTATGGCGGTGGCGGAGTCCTAGTCTAGAGAGATAGATGGAGAAGAGAATTTAAGGGAGAGAGATCTGAGAGAGGGAGAGTGAAATCGATAGGGATGAGAGAAGGTGGTGGTGGCGTCACGTCATGGAGCAGTTGAGAGAGAGAGAGAGAGAGAGAGAGAGAGAGAGAGAGAGAGAGAGAGAGAGAGAGAGAGATGGCAACATTGAGGGAGTGAGGGGCCAAGGGAGAGGATGGGGGTGGTTGGCCTGTGATGGCATCCTCGTGGTGGCCAAAGAGGCTGCAGGGAGTGGTGTTGGGGAAGTTTTTGGCTTTTTTTTGGGGCCCCCGCCCGCGGGGGGAGGGGGGGGGGGGGTGACGGTGCCTGGAGGGAGGGGGGAGAGAGAAGAGAGGAGATAACTCTAGTCCTACATTCTAACTCTAGTCCAAGGGTGGAGATTCAAAATAACTCTTTTTCAGCGTATTATATGGAATACTTATTTGAGGCGCCTCAAAAAGTTTATACTCTCTAACACTTTTTTTGTTTTTTTTTTTTAAGAAGAGTTAGGGCCACATGTCTAAGAGTGACCATTTTTCAGATTTATTAAGAAATACCCTCACTTACAGCGGAGGAATACCAAAATTACATGCCTAAAAAGAAATCCTCCCCACAAACAAGAACAAACCTTTAAGCAATAAAAACAATTTAATGACCTCTAAACAACTTAATTACCTCTCACATAAGGTAAGGACAATTTATTTATGCGGATCAAACCTTTTAGAAATTTTGGAACATATAACAAAGATCGCCAAACCAAGGTTGAACTTTGAGCTCCCATTTTAGCTAAAAAAATCAGCCGGTTCATTTCCTTCTTGATAAACATGCTTAATAACAAAATCCCCACTTTCATACAGTCCCATAGCCTCCTCCCAGAAATCTTCCAAATACCAAACTCCACAATACTTCATTTGAACCCAAGATATACAAATCAAGGAATCAGACTCAATGTCCACCTAATGTAGACCCAACGCTCGACAATATTTCAACTCTATTAACAATGCTTTCAGTTCAGCATGATTATTAGAGCCCACCCCAAGATAGCACGAAAAGGAAACCACCATATTGCCACGCAAATCCAGAATTATACCCCCCGCACCTAAACTTCTTGGATTACCGAGGTTACAACCGTCAATATTCAAGTTAAATCTTCCATTTTTAGGCTTTTCCCAACAAACCAATTTAACTTGCACATTTTTAATTGGTAAAACCGGTATGTTCAAGTTTCTCAACCTCTCCTCATCAGCAAAACCAATCTTTGTAGCTTTTGTTAAGGAATTTTGCACTCTCCTTAGCCACACACAAATAGACCTCCAAAGCTCTTCTATCGATATGGATTTACCTTCCATCCTTGCCTTACACCTGCATTGCCACAACTTCCAAATAATAATAGAAGGAATAAGGCCCAAAATATTACCCACTTGGGATTTGGTAGACGGCCCGTCTAAACCACATTAACACCAATTCAAACCAATGTTTATTTGGATCATAAGGAATTCCCAAGATAAAAGAAAACCTCTTCCAAATCCCGGAAGCCACATCACCTGCAGCAAGAACGTGATTTAAATCTTCATAGTCTCCTTGGTCACAACAATTACACTTGGAAGTAATAGGTATACCCACTCTCCTCAATCTATCATCAACACTTAAACTGTTACGGAAAGCCTTACACATTAAAATAGAAATTTTTTTTAGTAGAGCTTCGTGCCATACCCACTTAGCCGTGCCATACCCACTTAGCCCAAGGTACAGCTGGTGCATTAACCTGAACAAACTGCCATGCACTTTTAGTAGTAAAGCTGCCATCTTTATTATGAATCCAAACAAGTAAATCCTGTCCATCTTTATGAGCACCCAAGAAATTACAAATCTCCTCCGTTTTTTGTGTTCCCACAAGTCTTTCCAATGCTTCAATATGCCAACCATTTTCAACTCTAACATCAGCCAACATCATCTTTGGCACATCAATCACTAGATAAGAATTAGCAAGAGGAACTTCATTTAACCAGTTATCCCACCAAAAAGAAATATTCTCATCCCGGACTCTCCATTTATACTCTCTAACACTTACTTTAGTGTCTTGTACAGCAGGTGACATGTAGTCGTTGCAAAAGGTTAGTTTTACTTATAACCTTTTGGTCTTCGAACGTGATTTCTTGGCGAAAGGTTAATTTTTTTTTTTCTTTTCACGGACCTTGTTTTTTCCACCTGACTTATGTCTTGAAAAAGAACTTGTGGGAAATGGACAAATTTGTTGTAGTGAAGCTACCGAGATAAGCTATTGATTCTCTTTCTGTTTGTTTTTTACTTAATGATTAAGGAAGTATTTGTAATGTATTTGTAATTTTTTTTTCCAAAATATTTAGAGGGGTTTAAAAAAAATAAAATAAAAATACAATTTACACTATTAATACAATACAGGGTCACCTTTCTTAACATTGTCCAAAAGAAATACCTTCTAATAGAAGTATTACGAATGAGTCATTGCATGGGGAGAAGTCCAATGGTCAAACGTACTCGCGAGTCTTCACGTGTTAAGGTTTCTTAAAACTATTGAATTTGATATATATCCTTTCATGTTACCGTTTTTTGTTTCTAAAATGTTTTGTCTTCTGCTTGCTTTTAGAGTCAGATTTCGCGTCCTTTTATGGGTTGCATGCTACCTCTTAGCCCAATGGGAATTAGTTGCTTTGTTGTGCAGCTATAGCTCTAACTCACATGGTTATGAGTATAAAGATTATATCATTTTATTTGGATCAGGTGTTTTAGCAAAGTTTTTGTTAGTGAATCCTCTAATTAATTTGGTTTAACATCCAATTACTAGATCACATTCTTAAGTTCTAACATCAAGCCTTTATTGGAACGTGAGAAGAATTCGAGCAAACGAGAGCAAGCAAGATGGATGCAAATGGTGAGGTTCTCATTCGAAATTTTAATGAGTCACACAACAAGTGATCCATGTTGATGAAATCTCGCACTTAGATAAGAGAAACAGTAAGCGGTAGCGGCTCTACGGCTTATGCAGTGGATTGAATCAGATAACCTTTTTAGTCAACCAACCAAACTTGACATATCAAAATCATATATCATAAAATTAGGCTTGCATAAAGAAGCAACGGGTTGCTCACAATTTATAAAATCAGTAAATTCTTTTCTAACATTGTGCATATGGTTGAAAGATCAAAATTCTATTCTCCATACAAAGGAAAACGCTGTAATCGATGCCTATAATCCTAAACTACAATTTCTCACCATGCAAGTTCTCCCTTACCCTTAAAAGTTCAGCTGAAAAACTCGTATATCTTACAACCTAATGTGTGACTGTATGGCTAAGATCACTATTATATATATTCTACATGATGGGTCTCGTACGTGCAGCTTATTGTTATCAAAGCTGGGTCCCATCATCGATGCTGGAATAACTTCGATTATAGAAATGAAAGCTCCCCCCACCACTGTCTCCCTGCACAGCACAGATGCAACAAAATGTCAATCACATGAACAAGAATAAAACCGCACACAGTCGTACACTAATTTGAACACGTATTATTAAATTCTTGAATTTAATTCAGTGATGGCCTGCCTACCATCACTACCAGCTCTGCCTGCATATATTCAATACTGGTTGGTTAATCTATTCATTTTTTTCCTTCTTTGGATAGCTATGCAAAGAGTTAAGGTTCCTTAATATAAAATTAATCTAAAAAAAAATTATATTTATAATTCAGTCTGAAAAATATACTGTTAACATGGAAATATAATATTAATTGCTGAAACTTTCAAATCTTATCATGTCAGTGGTGGGGTTTCAAATCTGAAACTGCCTTTGATGCAGTATTGGTGACTAATGAACTACTTTTGAATTGAGGGTCAGATTTGGTAGCTGCTAGCTAGAGCAAAAAATCAAGTTGAATTCCCAGCAGGATCTGTGATATATCTGCAAATCTTATCCTCTTTAAGCCATGCCCGATGTAAAAATCTTCGATCAGGTGCATTAGCATGGTCCAAGTGTTGCGGATGGAGACAAAAGAAAAAAAAAAAAAAAAATGAAGAGAGAAAACGGTGAGTCATGCACCGTTTATCTCTTTGTCATATTAGGCACTAATTGTACCGAAAAATATTGTAGACTGCTCTCTCCGGACATAGTGCAACAGAGAGAAAACAGAGAGTGCTGCGTGTGTGCAGACAAAGTGTGGGAGAGTTTACAAGAGAGAAAGAGAGTGCGTGAGCAGAGAGAGTTTTTTGTAAAAATAATTTCATAGTGAAATTACAGCAGCTGTAGACGTAGACAATTGCCGAACCACGTTAAATTTCGTCCCTCCTTTATTTAGAATCATCTCTGTGTCAGAAAAGCTTCCAACAACTGGTATCAGAGCTCTGGTTCGAACTGTCCAAAAATTCAAGTTGCTCAAAATCAATTTTGGACAACTCCACGGTGTTCCTCACATCGAGACGAATCCGTTGCAGCAAACGGAATCGAAAACGGAGGTCAGACAAGTCTACATGCGCCCCTAGAAGATCAGCGCTTGCATCTGCTGTAACCCACACGCCCCACGCGCTCCAGAGGTTGAAGACGCGTGATCCACACGCGCCCACGCGCTCTCACGCGCTCCAGAGGTTGAAGACGCATGACGGACATGCTCCTACGCGCCCCCACGCGCCCTACAGAGGTTTGATGCGTGTAATACACGCGCCTCACTCTCCCCCATGCGCACATAGTACTGTAGCGTGTGTAATACACGCGCCAACTCGCCGCCACTCGCACTGTACAGTGCGTGCACCCCACGCGCCAGACAGATCAGAACCGTCCGTTTTTCAGATTCCATTTTTCAGATATGTTTTGGGCTAGATCTAAGCCATTCGGAGTCCGATTTCAACGATCAAATAGTGCTTTCCAACTATTTGGATCATTCCGGACTCATCCGTATGGTTGAAATTTTGAGATTCGTCATCAGTACATTGGATCTGAACCATCCACGTGTTGTAGATCATTTTGGGCTAGATCACGCCAGTTGGAGTTCCATCGCGACGATCAAATAGTGCTGACAAACTATTTGGATCATTCTGGACTCGTTTCTAGCTAATTCGAGTGTTTCGGACGTAACGGTGATCTTTGTTTGTTTAAATTTGAACTCATTTGTAAAGTTATGGCTGGAGAAGAAGCTAAAGGTGTTGGTATCGAGAAATTTGACGATACAGACTTTGCCTACTGGAGAATGCAGATAGAGAATTATCTCTATGGGAAGAAACTACATCTTCCACTCTTAGGAAGAAAGCCAGATGACATGAGCAATGAAAATTAGAGTTTCCTTGATAGACAAGTGTTGGGAGTCATTCGACTAACACTGTCAAGATCAGTTGCACACAATGTGGGAAAGGAAAAGACCACAGCGAATTTGATGAAAGCTCTATCAAACATGTACGAGTTTTCAGCATCTGAATGAGTTCAACACCATCATCAATCAATTAGCTTCAGTGGGGATTGAATTTAATGATGAAGTACGTGCATTGATAGCTCTAGCTCAATTGCCAAAAATCTGGGAGGCCATGAGAACAGCTGTTAGCAATTCTTATGGCAAAACAAAGATGAAATATCAAGATATCCGGGACCATATTCTTAGCAAGGAAGTTCGCAGAAGAGATACAGGAGAAGCATCAACTTCCAGTTCTGCCTTAAACCTCGAGACGAGAGGTAGAGGAACTAGTAGAAGTTCAAATCGGGGCAGGTCAAAGTCCCGAAGAGGCAGAAGTAAATCTAGGTCCGGAAAACAAGTACAGTGCTGGAATTATGGCAAGATTGGCCACTTCAAAAATAATTGCAAGGAAGCTAAGAAGAAGAATGAGCATGACTCTGTTAATGCCACAACAGAAGATCTCCAAGATGCCTTACTTCTTTCAGTCGACAACCAAATTGAATCTTGGGTGTTAGATTCAGGAGCCTTATTCCACACTACAGCACACCGAGAAATCATGCAGAATTATGTCACTGGTGATTTCGGAAAGGTGTACTTAGCAGATGGTGAAGCGTTGGAAATCGAAGGCATGGGAGATGTACCAATGAATCTGCCCAATGAAAGTGCATGGTTGCTACAGAAGGTGCGACATGTTCCCAAGCCCATGAGGAACCTGATTTCTGTAGGACAACTTGATGCTGATGGGCATTCGGTACTATTTACCGGTGGCACGTGGAAGATAACAAAAGGAACTATGGTAGTAGCTCGAGGCATAAAAACAGGTACTCTATACATGATTTCAAGTATTAGAGATACTATTGCAATTGCTGATGCAAATGCCAACCTATGGCATCAAATGCTTGGTCACATGAGTGAGAAAGGAATGAAAGTACTATTATCCAAAGGGAAGTTACCAAAGTTGGAATCAACTGATTTCGATATGTGTGAAGGTTGCATTTTTGGAAAACAGAAAAAAGTTAGTTTCCGAAAAAATGGTAGAACTCCAAAATCTACAAAGTTGGAGTTGGTGCACACAGATTTGTGGGGGCCATCCCCAGTCGCTTCTCTTGGAAGATCGCGGTACTATGTTTCCTTTATTGATGACTCAAGCAGGAAAGTATGGGTTTATTTTTTGAAAAATAAATCTGACACATTTGATACTTTCAAGAAGTGGAGAGCTATGGTTGAAAATGAAGCAGGCTTGAAGTTAAAATGTCTGAGGTCAGACAATGGAGGAGAGTACATCGACGGAGGGTTCAAAGAATTCTGTGCTGCAAATGGGATTAGATTTCAGAAGACTATTCCCGGGACACCGCAGCAGAATGGCGTAGCTGAAAGCATGAACAGAACTCTCAACGAACGTGCCAGAAGCATGAGGCTGAATTCAGGATTGCCTGAATGTTTTTGGGCTGATGCAGTTAACACTGCAGCCTATTTGATTAACCGGGGACCTTCAGTTCCCTTAAAGTTCGATCTACCAGAGGAAGTCTGGAGCGGAAAGAAGGTAAATCTTTCCCATTTGAAAATTTTTGGCTGTTTATCATATGTTCACATAGATTCTACTGATTGTAACAAGTTAGAAGCCAAATCTAGAAAATGTTTTTTTATCAGTTTTGGTGATGAAGAATTTGGCTATCGATTTTGGGATGATAAAAATCACAAAATCATTAGAAGTAGAAATGTGATATTTAATGAGCAGATTCTGTACAAAGCTAAGTCACAAGCTGAACCTGAGGAACAGCCAAAGAAACCTAAGGTTGTTGATTTTGATGTTACTCGAGTCAACACTGATCAGAACGAGGATCAAGAAAATGATGATACACAGATCGAGCAACGTACACCACTCACTGTTATTCGAAGATCTTCAAGGACAATCAGGCCACTACAACGGTTCTCACCATCTCTACACTACATCTTGCTAACAGATAGTGGTGAACCGGAAAGTTATGATGAAACTCTACAAATAGAATATTCGATCAAGTGGGAGAAAGCCATGCAAGATGAGATTGAGTCACTGATGTCAAATCAGACATGGGAGCTAACTAAGCTTCCAAAAGGCAAGAAGGCTTTGCACAATAAATGGGTGTACAGAATTGAGGAAGAGCACAATGGTAGCAAGCGCTACAAAGCCAGAATGGTCGTGAAGGGGTTTCAACAAAAGGAAGGTGTCGACTACACAGACATTTTCTCTCCAGTTGTAAAATTGACAACGATCAGGCTAGTGTTGACAATTGTGGCTGCAGAGAATCTACATCTTGAGCAGTTAGATGTGAAGACTGCATTCCTTCATGGTGATTTGGAGGAAGACATCTATATACACCAGCCACAAGGATTCTCAGTGAAGGGAAAAGAGAATCTAGTTTGCAAACTGAAGAAGAGCTTGTATGGCCTAAAACAAGCTCCACGACAATGGTACCGAAAGTTTGACAACTTCATGTGTAGTAATGGATTTACAAGACTGTAGGCTGACCATTGTTGCTATATGAAGAACTTTGACAACTCTTATATTATCCTACTGTTGTATGTGGATGATATGCTCGTTGCAGGGTCAAGCATCGAGGAGATCAATGAACTGAAGAAGCAGTTGTCAAAGCGGTTTGAAATGAAGGATTTGGGTGCTGCAAAACAAATCCTTGGTATGAGAATTATTAGAGACAGGTCTAATGATACTCTCAAGCTCTCGCAGGAGGAGTATGTGAAGAAGGTGCTCAGAAGGTTTAACATGGACAAGGCGAAACCAGTGAGCACACCCTTAGCTAGTCACTTTCGACTAACTAAGGATCAGTCGCCAAAGACGGAGGAAGAGCAAGAATGCATGAACTAAATACCCTATGCATTTGCTATTGGTAGTCTTATATACGCCATGGTCTGTACAAGGCCAGATATTGCACAAGCAGTGGGAGCTATGAGCAGGTATATGAGTAATCCAGGAAAGCAGCATTGGGAAGCAGTCAAGTGGATTTTAAGATATCTACAAGGCTCTTCAGATACGTCACTATGCTTTACAAAAGCAAGTTTAAAACTACAATGATATGTAGATGCTGATTTAGCAGGTGACGTTGACAGCAGAAAAAGTACTACTGGATTTGTGTATACGCTGGGTGGTACAGCTGTATCGTGGGCTTCTAAGTTACAGAAGATTGTTGCTCTCTCAACTACAGAAGCGGAATACGTTGCTATAACTGAAGCAGGAAAGGAAATGGTTTGGTTGCATTCATTCTTGGAGGAATTGGGAAAAAAGAATGAAAAATGTATTCTGCACAGTGATAGTCAGAGTGCTATTTTTCTTGCAAAGAATCCAGCCTTTCATTTTAGAACAAAACACATACAATTGCGATACCATTTTATCCGATCTCTTCTCGATAGTGGACAGCTGATACTTGAGAAGATTCGAGGAACAGAGAACCCAGCAGACATGTTCACAAAAGTAGTTACTGTTGACAAACTGAAGCTGTGTGTAGTTTCAATTGGCCTCCGTACCTAAAGGCATGACTTGAAGTTGTTGTGATAGTTGTTATGAAGATATGTAGACTTATTTGTCTCCAAGTGGGAGATTGTTGCGGATGGAGACAAAAAAAAAAAAAAAATGAAGAGAGAAAACAGTGAGTCATGCACCGTTTGTCCCTTTGTCATATTAAGCACCGATTGCACCGAAAAATATTGTAGGCTGCTCTCTTCTATAAATAGGAGAGAGCTCAGTTGAGGTGAGTGTGCGGACAGAGTACAGCAGAGAGAAAACAGAGAGTGCTGCGTGTGTGCAGACAAAGTGTGGGAGAGTTTACAAGAGAGAAAGAGAGTGGGTGAGCAGAGAGAGTTTTTTGTAAAAATAATTTCATAGTGAAATTACAGCAGCTGTGGACGTAGGCAATTGCCAAACCATGTTAAATTTCATCCCTCCTTTATTTAGAAGCATCTCTGTGTCGAAAAGCTCCCAACACCAAGATGGTGACGTCTACCCGCCTGCCCTATAGCTCAAGCTTCCCTTGTGACATTGCATGTACACTAGACTTTTCAACAAGAATCCAAGATAGAAATAGCAGGAACTACGTGCAGGTCTAGTCTCTCGACTATTCGACACTACTCAGAAGACGACATCTCCTATGATAGATGGCACTTCAGCTAGACAACTCAGACAGACAAGCATCTTTAATGCACATCTACCAGACAGCTTAGGTTTGCAAACTTCAGTGATTATTTACATTGTTTGACTTTCATAGTATCGACAAAGTGGCCCCTTCTCGCCAAGCGCGAGGCTCAACGAGGCAAGCTGAATCATGCATACCGTTCAAGCTTCGTTAGAGTATTTGGGCGAGCCAAGTCATACATACCACTCGGCCCCTCTCGCCAAGTGCAAGGGTCAACAAGGCGAGCCCGATTATACTTACCGCTCGACCCCCGTCAGAGTATTTGGGCGAGTTCGGTCATACATACCGCTTGACCCTTCTTTCCATACACGAGAGTCAACGAGTTCAGCCTAAACTCGTTCAACCACATATGAAGAAGTCAATAGGTGGGAAAGGTCAAGGGCGACCTGCTCTCCCATGCGCCCGAATAGGCAGGCATTTCACTTTACACGATCAAGCCTATCTCCGGCCTAGCTGA
This sequence comes from Carya illinoinensis, assembly GCF_018687715.1. Lineage (NCBI taxonomy): Eukaryota > Viridiplantae > Streptophyta > Magnoliopsida > Fagales > Juglandaceae > Carya > Carya illinoinensis. The sequence goes on from NC_056764.1 coordinate 26,134,697, forward strand.
GCTCTGCGCTTGCATGTTACATGATTGAGCCTATCTCCCGCATAGCAGAGCTTCGCGCTCACATGTTACGCTGTCGAGCTTATCTCCCGCATAGCCATCCTCTGTGCTCGAACGTTACGTGGTCGAGCCTATCTCCCACATAGCCGAGCTCCACGCTCATACTCTATTGGGGAAAGGTCAGGAACTAGCCGACCTCCCAGAGGCCCAAATAGGCCAACATGTCGCTTGATTGCCTAACCATCCTTCGCACGCACTTTACAAGGTCAAGTTAATCTCCCACATAGCTAAGCTCTGCACTCGCACGTTATGTGGTTGAGCCTATCTCCTGCATAGTCGAGCTTCGCGTGCATGTTACGCGGTCATGTCTATCTCCTGCTTATCTTGCTAAGACGAGCTGTGCGCTCGCACTTTGAGCAATCAACTCCATATCCCGCCTAATCTCAGCTCAAAAACCTTTACTGCTTAACGCAAGGAATAGATGAATAAGGACCAACTTCCAAAATTTATTTCTTTACGAGTTGGGACAGATCAGCTTGAATACATATTTTACTTCTGAAGATTCTCAAGGCAAGCTTTTGAGCAAAATTACCCCTAAGAATCACGGGTATCTGTTCGAGGGATTTTTGTTACAAAAACCAAAGGGGTTATCAAGGCCTATCCTATCAAAGGGTCTTCACTAGAGGACAAAGGAAGGGAGAAGGTGTGAAGACAGGAAAATGAGGGGAGGTAAGGTGTGATGTCAGGATAGCAAGAGGAAAAGAAGAAAAAAGACATAAAAGAGAGTGATGTGACATAAAGGAGGGCAAGGGAAGAAATAAAATAGGAGGGACAGCTAACTTGGGGGGACTTTTTTGGATGACTTTTTTTCTAAGTTTCAAAGGCAAGGCTTCTTGGGAAGGTTTTTTCAACCTCCAAACACGGGTTTAGCTATGGAGTTGAGATCAGGAAGATAAATTTATGAAATCTATTATATAGTGAGGATGAGAGATCTTGAGAGATTGTAAATCAAGCTTATCATAGTGAATTCTATCACAATCACAACCACACTACAAACATCACACTTAATCCCTATCACTTCATACTACACATAACCACACCACAAACACATCATTCAAAATCCAAGGTTCACAACATGGCACATTCACAATAGTTTCTCAAATACACAAATCACAACCATATTACAATCTACATCACAACTGCAGCTTCCTTCTTTACAAACCTGACAATTCTAAATGTAAGGGATTGAAAATATACCATAAATCGAGATTTCGGTCTAGGCACAAAAGAATTGGGTTGTTGGTGTTGGGGGCCTTAGTTGGGTCTCATGGTGGAAGGCTCACATCAAGGGAGAGGAGACCGTGGTGGCGTTACCAACTTGCAGTGGCTCACAGACAACTACTGAGAGAGGAAGACAAACAGAGTGTTGAGGGAGGTGTTGGGGTTGATGTGGGTTGATCGATGTGGGGAAAGTGAGAAAGGGACACAGAGGAGCCATCTGAGACCACGATGTCATGTCGTGGAGTATGGCGGTGGCAGAGTCCTAGTCTAGAGAGACAGATGGAGAAGAGAAGGGAAGGGAGAGAGATCTGAGAGAGGGAGAGTGAAACCGAGAGGGATGAGAGGAGGTGGTGGTGGCATCACGTCATGGAGGCAGTTGAGAGAGAGAGAGAGAGAGAGAGAGAGAGAGAGAGAGAGAGAGAGGAGATGGCAACATTGAGGGAGTGAGGGCCGAGGGAGGGATTGGGGTGGTTGGCCTGTGATGGCTTCCTCATGGTGGCCAAAGAGGCTGCAACTAGTTTGCAGGGAGTGGCGTTGGAGAGTTTTTGGCTTTGTTTTGGGTGTTGGGGGGGGGGGGGGGGGGGGAGGGGGGATTTATGTCGCCTGGAGGGAGGGGGAGAGAGAAGAGGGGAAATAAATCTAGCCCTACATTCTAACTCTAGTTTAAGGGTGGAGATTCAAAATAACTATTTTTAAGTGTATTATACGGAATACTTATTTGAGGTGCCTCAAAAAGTTAGTATATACTCTTTAATACTTATACGGTAGGCTTATTTGTAGCGACATGAAGTCATTGCAAAAGGTTAGTTTTACTTACGACTTTTTGGTCGTTGAAAGTGATTTTGTGGCGGAAGGATAATTTTTTTTTTTCTTTTCACGGACCTTGTTTATTTTCTACCAACTTATGTCTTGGAAAAAGAATTTGTAGGAAATGGACAAATTCATTGTAGTGAAGCTACTTTTCTTTCTATTTATTTTTTACTTAATGATTAAGAAAATATTTATAATATGTTTGTAATTTTTTTTTAAAATATTTAAAAGAGTTTAAAAAATATTTAAAAAAAATAAAATAAAAGTACAATAGAATACAGGGACAACTTTCTTAATGTTGTCCAAAAGAAATACCTTCTAATATAAGTATTATGGATGATTGCATGGGAAGGAGTCTTGGTCCAATGGTCAAACGAGTTTTCACGTGCTGAGGTTTCTTAAAACAATTGAATTTGATATATGAGGTCGCGCTACTGTGCTGCTCCGATGTTACCGCAGGTTTTGACCGCCTGACGTGGCACGCCACGTGGCATTTAATATAAAAAATAAATAAAAAAAAAAAGAAAAGAAAACGGTTAGAAAGAAGGGAATCGTGAAAGTTGAAAGCAGAACTCAAACCCAGACCCACCCAGACCCAGCAGCAGCCGCTGCAGCCCTACCGTCGCCGTTTCCTCCCAGCCGTCCCTGCGCCGGCCCTGCGCCGTCACCGTGCCATCCCGTCGACGAACACTGGTTCTGCGAGATTACTGCATCGATTTTGCATCAGATCCCGTCGCATCCGGTTCGACCCATCATCGTCCCCGACTGCGGCAGACCATCTTTCCTCCTCCTGGAATAAATACCTTGCCGGTTCCCTCTTCATTTCTATTTCTGGTAACCTCCTTCTAGTACTCCCCATTGATGATAAATGTATTCTCATCACAGGTAGTGTGATAGATGTTCAGTGCAGAAATTTTTTCCCCAAAACACAAGCTGTCGAGTTGCTTCTTAGGGTTTCGGTTTGTTAATTTTTTTTTAGTCTAGAATGAGTTTGATTGACTGTTAGTTTTCCTAGTTGTAGTATTTTGTGTGTGTGAGATTTCTATGTACTTGGTTATGAAAATGTTGTTAGCTTGAATGAATAAGGCGAGAGGGACTTGGTGCAGAATTTTTTTCCCCAAAAAACAAAGCTGTCAACGTGCTTCAATAGGGGGTTCGGCTGGTTAATTTTTTGTTAGTCTAGACAACTTGAAGGAAGATTACGGTTTCTGTGCTTGCTGAAAACAGATTTGATTTGGCATTTTTAGTTCTAATCTTTGGCATGGCATGATCAGTTTACTGAATTAACTCTAATATTTAAATATGTGTGGAGTTGAAATGGCCTCTAAATATTGTGTAGACTTTTGTGGTTTGGAGTTCAAATGGCCTCTAAATATTGTGAATACAAATCTGTTTTGGAGGTCAAATGGCCTCTACATATTGTGAATACAATTCTGTTTCGGAAATGTCATGGACCATGCGTATATTGTTCAATAAGTTTTTTTTGGAGTTCAAATGGCCTTCATTTTATAGTTATTTACTCTAAAACGTTTGGTAAGAAAAATTCTGATATGTTTGTAAGATTTATATGGATAAGTGTCATGTGGTTTTTATGAAACATAGTTTAGGGAAGTCCAATTTGCACACCTTAGGTTCCCATAACTTTAAAAAAATAACAAGAATAGTTAGATACCTGGTTTTACTATAAGAATGAGTGGAGTATATTGTGGAAGGGAACAATGTTAATAATTTTTCTGTGTATGTGCTACGACAACTACTTTTATTGTTCTCTTTGTATATGGACAGCAATGCCTGAGTCACGTGGTGAAAATTGCTCAAGCTCAGGAAAGTCAATAGTTGAGTACCCAATTTGTTACTGTGGAATTAAAGCTTGTCAAAGAATTGCGCATACGGATGAAAATGAGGGGCGGCGATTTTTTGGATGCCAAAACTATATGGTGAGATTTACTCTTCTTGCCCTCACATATCATTATTGTTGATAGTGTTGTTTGTCTAAATTTAAGTGGTAATTGATTTTTTGCAGTCTGGGAAGTCTTGTGGATACTTCTGCTGGTATGACCCTGAAATACCATCATATTGCCAAAAAACTATCAAACGATTACAACACTCAATTGATAAATTAAAACTTGAAGTTGAAAAGATCCAAGCATCAATGGATATCCAAAGCTTGAATCATCGACTACAAATAGAGTCCGAGAAGCGCAAGAGGCAAATGGAGAAGGCTACCTACGTGACACTAATTTCATTGTCGTGGTTTTTCTTTGTTGGGTTGCTTATATCTAGTTGTGGTTGGTTCAAAGGGAAATGTTAATATAGTTGTAGAAGTAAGCAACTACAAAAGTCTATTAGTATGTAGAAGATCTTTGTATTTTGTGGAAGGTGGGCTGTCAGCTTGTTGCTGGAAATTTTGGATCCGAGTGCTGGATCTTTGTATCATTGTGGAAAGTGTTTGTATTTTGTGAAAACGATATGTATTTGTTGATATTAATGAAAATGAAGTTTGTATTATTAAGTGGTTTGTTATTAGTCCTGATTCAAGACTCACCTGTGAATTCAAGTTTGTATTTTTAGTTATTAAACCCTGTTATAAACAGCTACTACAAGTTCAACCAAGCAAAAGGTTGCTTTGGAAATCAAATAAATAACATCATAATCCTGGAGTACTTGTTGGATATGCCCAAAATAAATGTCATGGAATTTCCTGATCGTATAAATACAATATCCTGGAAGTAGTACTCGGTTAGCAAAATGTAAACAACACCATGCCCAAATTTGCAGCAATATAACTCACCCATTTTATTTCTCAGGACCAAGCAATGGAAAAAAATAGTATATGCTGGAAATAACCACAAATACACCATTAGTGATTTGAATTCTACAACTCATAGGTACTCAGCTTGTGAAGAAAAAAGGAGTTTTCATATTGAACTTTTTTCTTTCAGACAAAATGGCAGTTGAGGCCATTGTATTTTCGAGAACTTATACATATTTCCTAAACATATTTCTGGAACAAAAACTACTAGTAAGTACAGCAACAGCCCCTCCTACTTACAAAAAAGCCCCTCCTTTACAAAAAAGCACATACCATTTACAACAAGCACCATCTTCCCACTGTGCAAAATACAAAAAGCACAAAAGACACCCATCCTTTTTACTATAAATACAGCAACAAGCACCATCAGCCCTCTGTCCAAAACAAAAAATAATAATCAAAAGACACCCTACCCTGGACATCACCACTATAAATACAACACCATCATGGCTGCCACCATCTAGGCTGTCGTAAATCATCCTGATCCGAGTCATTCATCTGCACAGGTTGCGCTTGCACTGGAGGTGGACGAGCAGACAAGAGAGTACAAAAAAAATCCGGCCCATGTGTCCAAACTTGGCTTTCTTGATCATGTAGCGAGGATTGCTGGAAAAAATCAGCAAACATTATTTTGGGCTTTCTATACATAAACAAAATAAATGAACACTTATCAAAATAATCAAAGGATTTTGGACCTCAGTTGTGGACAATCTCCTTCTAGTACTCGGTTTCTTGAGAGCCTTCTCAACGGGGTGTGTTCTTCTCTTAGTTGTGGGTCTCCCTTTACTCCGAACAACTAATGGACTAAGAACTTTGCTGGTTGTGCCATCAATGGGAGTAACAAGACCAGCTGTGGAACAAGCACCATATGAATCGTCATCGGGGTACTCCGATTTCAATTGTTCTAGTTGGCTGATCAATTTCACACAGCTTCTCTCGATCTTTGCGGCATTTGAACATAGTTGATAGAAGCAATTCTGGATCCGATTGAACCTTTGTTTCTCAGGATTGCTCGTCGCCTCATAACTACTTCTTACATTGACATATTGTCTCTTTATATCCTTCCTCCACCGATCCAAAATGTATTTTGGTGGAACTTCACTCTTGTCTAACTGTGTCAGGATTCGAAGAGCATGTCGACATAATATTCCCCTAAACTCAAATAATTTGCAACTGCATGTAATATCAAGAGAAGATTCTTCACATACGCTAACAAAATAGTTTACGCGTTTAATGAATCCATCACTCACCTTAATCTCATCCCCGACTACGTACGTAAAGTTTGCCCCATCACCACCAAAATACGAGGTAGTCAAATACAAAAACCCTCGAAATTCTTCTTGGACTTCCTTGAACTTGGCAATTGTATATATTTTTTGAAATTGCTTCTCGATAGGATAGTGAGATATGCAAGGAATCTCAGTGTTAAATGAATTAAAGTCAGCAATTGCTTCATTCTCTGCCTTCCTTCTAAGGGCTGAATCGTACTGATCCACAAATTGTTTCAATGTGGTCCGGGAGTGAACGTAGTCATCAAAAAATGCATTCATGCCCTCACTACGTTGTGTGGTTGACATTCCGGCCCAAAATGTATTTTTTACGTACGCCGGCACCCAATAATGCCTATCAGCATAAAGCAATCCCAACCAAGCATTCTCGCGAAGATCATTTGTTTCAAGCAAAGAGCCCCATCGTTCTTCAAACTCATTCTCACTTAATGAGTCATACACACATTTGTGTAGACTGTCTTTGATCTCGTCATATCGAGAATGTGACCCAAATTTTTCTGGAAGCTTCTTCATGATATGCCACAAACAGAAGCGATGCCTAGTTGTTGGAAACACCCTGGCAATTGCAACTTTCATTGCCTTATCTTGGTCTGTAATGATTGCATTTGGTGGTTGGTCATTCATACACTTCAACCATGACTCAAACAACCACTCAAAAGTATTCGCATCCTCATTGGAAATCAATCCACACCCGAATAGGATTGACTGACCATGATGGTTCACGCCCACAAATGACGCAAATGGCATTTTATAAGCATTGGTCAAGTATGTGGTATCAAAAGTGATTACATCCCCGAATGATTGATACGCAGCTCTACTTCGGGCGTCTGCCCAAAACACATTCTTTAACCTCATGTCAGGGCCGACATCAATCGCATAAAAAAATTCAGCATTAATTTTCTGCATTTCCTGGAAGTAGTTAGTTAGAGCTTCAACGCCTCCAACTCTGAGACGAAGTTGTCGTGCTTTCTCAATATAGTTTTGACATTCCTTTTGCCCAAATGGCACATTCTCATACCCCCCTGCTTCAACAATTACACTCTGGAAAGTTTTTGACGTACGTATTCCAGCTTCATCATTTATTTCCAGCCTCTTAGCCACACGAGCATCTACCTTCTTGAAGCATCTAAAGTGTCTTGCTTTCCCTGGACTGACATAATGTGTGTGATCCAATATTACACTAGACAAGGTATATCCGCCATCTTCATTCAAAACTACATAAATTCTTGCTTTACACCCTACCCTCTCTGTTTGTCTTGGCTTGAGTATATTGGAAGCCTGACTCTTTGCTGTGCCTTGCCGCACACATACCAATGTGAACCATCTAACCCGCCCATCTTCGCTCTGTCTAGAATTCCTTCTACGGACCCCGAACCCTTTCTGTTTAGCATATCTCATATAATAAGACCGGACTTCTTCCTCACTAGAAAAAGTCCTTCCAACTATTGGTTCCTCGACACCATCATCTTCCTTAGGTTCTTCGGTACCATCATAATTATCAGGCCCATCATCAACAAAAACTTCATCATACTCATCATCCGTCAAGTGTACATTGGAAGCCATATGAACTCAGCCTTGGAGAACCTACAATTAGTATCGCGAAGGCTATTGAATTAGCATATCATTTTATATGCCCTCATTTTATTGACATGTGAAATTATAAATACCATACAACAAAGAAAAGATCCCTACAAAATAGCATGCCGATGATGCCCATGCTGAAAAATTATTTTAAATATATATGCCCAAAAAATTTCTTCTCTCTAAGCAATATAAATCAAGCTTCTTATTTTTTTTAAAGCAATTTTTTTAAAAGGTATAACTCAAGCAGGATTTTTTTTTCTCCTATAACGTAAATCATCTTTATGAGAAATAAGTTCCATGGTTTTAATGTATTTTAACAGTTAAAACATCTTTCAGCAAATATTTTTAACTAAGCTGAAATATAGCAATATAGTTGTACATAACTTCAATTAAAAGGTGGCACCTTTACTTACGTTAAGTTTTCACTGATACACCAATGTATTCATGGAAATCTCTCGAATTATATTTTGCATTAAAACACATGTTTATTAAGGAGAGTCACACAAGATAAGAATAAATTTCAAATTTAGAAACAAATCTGGAAGTGATTTGCAGCACTCATCAAGCCGAGTATCATGGCCTCTAATTGATGTAGTTGTTTTATTTTTAGTGATTCAAATCTGTAACCGATGTACACAATATCTCCTTAGATGTACAAATCCCTGAGATAGGTTTGTAAAGCTCTGTATAAATGGTTACAAAACAGATCAATATAGGTGTATCATATTTCCATTGTGAGCTTCAGAATACTTATTTTTCTACAATGTTTACATAATACAAGAATCTTGCAATGTAAGGTGTATACACACGTTAAACAAAACCGGCTACTTACAGAATATATAGCCCACAAACAGAGTTTATATACAAACAACTTCACAGAGAATAAATCACGCCCATATTTATGTGGATTCCCTTACATGTATTCATTCACATTTACAAGAAATTTTCTGCAAAAACAAGTGTGCTGGAATGCACATATACCCTTTACCTTCAGCTGCCGTGGCCTGAATGGCCGTGTCAGGGGGGGCCGATTCAGAAATAGATGGGAGGGGGTGGAATACGAATCGGAGGAGTCGGTGATCGGAGTTTCTGTCTCGACCCACCTCTCGCCGGCGTTGTATGCTGATCGGCACCGTGACCCACGCAGCAGGTGGATGGGTTTCGGATGTCCCCTGTTTCCGATTCGTAGTTCTCGGTTTGAATAGCTTCTGTGTGGGGCCTTCACTCGCCGGAGATGGGCCGAGTTTGGTGGTGGTCGGCGCTGTGATGTTGGGGGACAGACGGTGAATGGGTTTCAGATTTGCTAAACATCCACCAGAAAGGAAAGACCTTGGAGAAGGCAACCCACGGGAAGGATGAAGGAGAAAGACACTGTGCGTAATTGGCAGGCGGGAAGTGAGTTTTTCTTTTTCCTGTTTCAGAAGCCTAGTCAGCACTACAGTACTTTGCCACGTCGAGCGGTCATCCAAAGATAATTTATTTTTTAAATTTAAAAAAAAAAACAGAATTAATATATAAATTAATATACGATTTTGTTTATATATAACAAAACTAAAAAATTATATCATTTTATTTGGATCAAGTGTTTATCAAAATTTTTGTTAGCAAATCCTCTAATTAATTTGGTTTAACATCCAATTACTAGATCACATTCTTAAGTTCTAACATCAAGCCTTTATTGGAATGTGAGAAGAAATCGAGCAGACACAAGCAAGATGGATGCAAATTGAAAGAAAAATGGTGAGGATCTCATTCGAAATTATAATGAATCGCACGACAAGTGATCCATGTTGATAACCCTTTCTGGCTTATGCAGTTGATTGAATCAAATAATCTTTTTAGTCAACCAACCAAACTTGACATATCAAAATCATATATCATAAAATTAAGCTTACATAAAGAAGGAAAGGGTTGCTCACAATTTAGAAAACCAGTAAATTCTTTCCTAAATATGGTTGAAAAATCAAAATTCTATGCTCCATACAAAGGAAAACGCTGTAATCGATGCCTATAATCCTAAACTACAATTTCTCACCATGCAAGTTCTCCCTTACCCTTAAAAGTTCAGCTAAAAAACTCGTATATCTTACAACCTAATGTGTAACTGAATAGCTAAGATCACTATTATATATATTCTACATGATGGGTCTCGTACGTGCAGCTTATTGTTATCAAAGCTGGGTCCCATCCATCGATGCTGGAATAACTTCGATGTTAGAAATGAAAGCTCCCCCAACCACTGCCTCCCTGCACAGCACAGATGCAACAAAATGTCAATCACGTGAACAAGAATAAAACCGCACACAGTCGTACATTAATTTGAACACGTATTATTAAATTCTTAAATTTAATTCAGTGATGGCCAGCCTACCATCACTACCAGCTCTGCCTGCATATATTCAATACTGGCTGATTAATCTATTCATTTTTTTCCTTCATTGGAGAGCCTATGCAAAGAATCAGGTTCCTTAATATAAAATTAAATTTATAAGTCTGTGAAAAATATACTGTTGACATGGAAATATGATATTAATTGCTGAAACTTTCAAATCTTTTCATGTCAGTGGCGGAGTTTCAAATCTGAAACTGCCTTTGTTGCAGGATTGGTGCCTAATGAACTACTTTTGAATTGAGGGTGTCATATTTGGTAGCTGCTAGCTAGACAGTCGCAAAAAATTAAGTTGAATTCCCAGCAGGATCTGTGATCTATCTGCAAATCTTATCCTCTTTAAGCCATGCCCGATGTAAAAATCTTCGATCAGGTACATTAGCATGGTCCAAGAAGGTGACGTCTACCCGCCTGCCTTATAGCTCAAGCATCTTTGTGACATTGGTATGTACACTAGACTTTTCAACAAGAATCAAAAATAGAAACAGCAGGAACTATCAGGCCAAATGTACGGCAAAAATTGCGGCCAACTGTCACAGCATAATTTGGTAAGCTCCCTAACGACGCCAGCTAAATGCTTGCAGCATGCCAAGAGCCGTCTAAAATTAAAAGCCGGTGGCATGCCAAGAGCCGTCAAAAATTAATGCCGGTGTCATGCCATGAAAAATAAATATAAAAAATTTCTAACGGCAAAACTCAATGACGTTTTTAGAAAAGACAAAAGAATTTGTATCATTAAGTGGCTTTCCGTATATTTAACACGGGAATAGAAATGAGACTTCTCCAAGTAAAGGTCGACACTAATTAAATAATCTCCTGCGAATAGAGAGGAAAAATATATATGGACGGTGAGGCAGCCATCTCTGAGGTAGTGCATGTTCAAAATCAAAGACAAAACCGCTGAGGTTTCAGTTTTGGCTACTTGGGATAAAAATAAGATAAGAAGTCGGCAGCCGAAAGATGGACTTCGACGGCTACTTTCATGATAGAAGTTTATTTGGACTTTTGTCTAGGTGAAGGCATGAAGAATCTTTTTCACACCAGGTTTTACATGCATCATTGCAAGTGGGAGATAATGAATAATGCAGACCCAGTACCTTATCTGCAGTAAACAACTTTATATTCATGAATTTGGAGTTTTATCTGAAACTCTGTTAATCATAAATAAATATATAATATCAAGCTTCTATTTGGTGCATCATGTAGGAAGTGGACAGCCATGGACAGAAATACAGCTTCTTCCTTATAGGTTCCGTGGCGTAATACCTTTTATGCAAGAAAAGAAAACGGGATTCCAAATTTTCCCATTATATGATGCCAAAGTTTTTTCTACTTGGTCAAGTGTATGAAAGTCGAGGAATCTGAAAACAACATATGAGAATAGAAAGCAAAGAAAATGCAAATTTTGTGCTTGGACCGACGTCACCGACCTATCTCCACTTCCTATACCCACTGGCATGTGTGGCAGGCGATAGATGCAAGAAAAATGGGTAATTTCATAAAAGAGAATAAGAAAGTTATGGACCACTTCTGTCAGGTTTAGGGAATGGGACAGTCATTAGAGTAAAAGTAACTGAAATTCTCACCTGCAGTAATTCCTCTTGGATTTGAATCATTTCAAGAAATTCCTCTTCTTCCCTCCCTTTGACAAATTCTCAAGTTGAAGCATGAGATGAGAAAGAGCATAAGAAAGTTGAAGACAGAAAAAGCCTGCAAAATATGGGGAAAAGGAGTAAGGAAAATCGGCGTTAGATGCATCATTTTAATCAACCAAGTTAACAACTGCATCCTACGCTAACAACTGCTCCATCAAAGTATGCAGTACTTTTTAAAAAACGAGAGACCATAAGCATGTCACAAATGAAAAGACTTTATTTAGAACTCGATGCGGAAGACACACCGTCCACACTTTAATATATTAGATGCTGATTTGCAAGATTTTGAAACTGCTTATGTAAATCAGCTCCTAACATGCCAGTAATAGAGAGTATGTGTCCTCCACACAAGCTCACAAGTATAAGGACTAGATGCAAATTATAGAGATTGCATGTCTTACAGTTTTGTTGGAAGCTGAAAGAGGAGCTGAAAGAGGAGTCCCTGCCAGATTGCCCTGTAATCCGATGTTGTAAACTGGGGTACCATCAGGGTAGTAAAGGCCATAATTCCTCTCTGATGCCGGACCAGGCTTTAAATTCTCATTGAAAAGCGCAAACACGTATATGTCAATTGGAGTTGACGGTTTTGCAGGAGTACCTTCCTTCTGGGCTATTCTCTGCAACAAATTAGCATGATATAACTCTGCATTCTCTACTGTAGCTCCTGCCTCATCGGCATCCCCTTTAGATGGCCAACCGGTCTCTGAAACAATAACCTCAATATCTGTATGCCCCATTGCTTTAATTGCCGAATAGACAGCATCAATTTGAGCATACAACATGTTATCATAGTGCAGATTCGTGCTAGGATCAGTCATCCCTTGGTTAGGTTGAAACAGCACATACTCTAATGGCACCTGAGATGGGTCATCCTTGTATGCAAAATACGGATACGCATTTATTAAGAAGGGAGATTTGATCTGTGAATGAAAGTTTATAAGGGGTTGGAGATATTGAACAAGATCTTCCCTAAAAGTTCCTGCTGACGGAGGGTAGGAGTTGCCTAAAATGGTAAGAGAATGTGCAGTTGTGACAATAACTTGTTTATCTAATCCAAGATTAACAAGAACCCGATATACGGATTGCATCGCCGGGAGGAGACTAGACCTTAATTGAGTGTCATTGCTGGCGAATACCTCATTTCCAACAAGGATACAAGTAATCTTCGTTTGAGGAAGGTGGGGTTGAACATGCTGTTCAACCCAAGCTTGAGCTTTGATGAGGTCGCTCATATCTTCAAGATTATCATTTCCTAGCCCAACAATGAAATCAACATTCGAGTTGGAGAAGGCAAGAAGAACATTCGGGTCTGTATCATAAAGTTTTACTCTAGTGATGTTGAGGGATCCAAGGAGGATGGCAACACGAGGGGGCGAGGGGAGGTTGTTGGCGATCTGTCCATAGTTTATTCCAATTCCAGCGCTGAAAATTTGGACAAATGAGTCTGAAACAGAGCGAGAAACAGAGTTAGAAAGGTACGAACTAATATATATACATACAGATACAAAACCATTACACTTTTCATCCATAGTTTTGCTTTCACATCTCAAAGTTTCAAGATGCACATTCTACTTTGATATCGGAGTCCAAAACAGAAATTAAAATGGTGAAGATGTCAAGAATTAACTTCATCAAGAAACTTGACAAGAAGCAATCCGTTATCATCAGAAACTCGGCATGTTAAAAAGTTGCAGGCGAGAACATAAATATAAATGAAAGAACTCTATAAAAACACATATCCAATTATACAATGAACTCAGTATGGTTGCTGATAAAACAGAGGCATAGGTGCGCGCGCACACACACACACAGAGGGCTAAAGCTAGTAAGAACAGTTGTATTGCACCCAGTTGGACAGAGCTTTTAGCAAAGAAACATCCAAGACTTGGAACTTAAAACTATCTTTATGTTTTTTTTTTTTTTTTTTTTTGTGCTCGATCATTCCTTTTCATGCACCTTCTTAGGAATCAAAAGGTAGTTAAAAGAAACTAGTCAAGAAACGAAACACCAACAAACCTGAAAGAGTGAGGAACAACAAGAGCACTCGACAGAGGGAGCAGCTTGCCATTCCTAATCAGATCTCAGCTTTCCGCCAACCAACGGCACCACCAACACCCACACGCTTGCAGAAAGTATATCTTTGCGACGATGTATCGTTTCAGCCACCTGACGACGTGCGCCCGTTTATATAGGAGGCTCTGTTTTGTCTTATACCAATACTTTTACATTTTTTAAAAATAAAAAATAAATGAATGAATTTTAAAACAAAATTATATATAAAAATTCTACTTAACAGCCATACATCACACATATATTTTTATTTTTTTATCTTTTTATTTTTTTATTTCTAAAGAGATATGTATTGTATATAATATATATCTGTTGAGTAAAATAACTCTAAAACTTATGAGTAATATTAAATACAATTACCAAATGTATAAGTATCTTACAATTAATTTGAAAAAAATATGATTTATAATTAAAAAATTAATTTTTTTTATATAAATTACATATTTATTCATTTTTTCAAAATAATTATACGATAGCTGCATTCTCATTTCTCAAAACTTATATGGCAAGACCTTTTAATTTAGGAAAAATTAAACTTCACATCAGTTGCCCCCACTCTTTCTAAACAGGTACGTATTATATGTAATGTATGGCTATTGAGTAAAATAATTCTAAAACTTATAAGTAATGTTAAATACAATTGTGAAGTACCGTGGTGCTGATTTGAAAAAAAATAAGATTTATTATTAAAAATTTATTTATTTTTTATATGAGTTAAAAATTTTAATAGATTTTTTTTTTTAAAAATAATTATGCGAAACTTTTAACTCTCATTTTTTCAGAACTTACACTTTAAGAACTTTGAAACAAACATAGCAAATAGTTGGCCTTTTAATTTAGGAAAAATTAAGCTACACATCAGTTGCCCCCAACTTTCCAGCTATTGTGTCCCACACGAGAAGGGGAGGGGGGCTTTGGGGAGCTTCCACGTGGTGTTCGAGAGCTAGGAAAAAGGTTTCAATTTAAGGAGCCCCAGATCAGGCACCCCACCTTCGGAAGGGGCCTCCCACATCTACACTACAACTAGGAAAAGATTTCTATATTTTTTAATTATAAATTTTTTAAAAAAAATTTAGATAAATTTATTGACTGTTTTATGTACTCATCTGGAATTGTCATTTTCTACCATATCAGCGGCTGTAATTCATTTAAATAAATATGTATTTAAATAATTGGTAAAACCAATTAATTAAAATTATTCATATGAAGGGGTAGCAATCGTGAAATGACTCATAAACTCAATACAAATAGGAGATTTTTTCACGACTCATAAACTCAATACAAATAGGAAAGTTTGAATTTGATATAAATGAATTCAGGTCAAAATATATTGATATGATAAGATATTATTAATAATTAAGTCAAATATAGGTCAGCCGTGAAACCCGTAATTAACTCGAGAAAATTCCATTTTCAACAAGATTAAGGATGACACTCCATTCCACCTTCAAATTGTATTAATGTATAGGGTTATGGTTATTTTTTTTTATTGAAATTTAATGTTAGATAGAATTATTTGACTACTTAATATCTAAACAATAAAATCTCTTTTTGTCCGCATGTAATCTTATCTTTGGAGATGAACTATAACGTGGGTACTAAAACTTTGGATATTAACTTATTTATTTATTTATTTTTATATATATAGTTGGTTTGGATAATGACCAATGTTTTGAATACCGTTTTGGTTGAAGTATTAGAATGAAATATTTTGATACTGATACCGTTTCGGAATAGTTTATGTATAAATAAATTATATATAATAATATATATAAACTATATTTTAAAATAATAAAATATTATTTTTCAATACAAATTATCAATAATTTTAATAGTTACAATTCAATCAACTACTAAAGTACAATCTACTTGACAGTTCACATCAATAGAATCAATTCAATCAAATAGCAAATTTTAATTACCCATATAATATTTTAATTTTTAAATTTAACGATCCATATAAATTTTGAAATGTGAATGTAATTTGAAAAAGTCAAAAAGTAAAGAGAAATATTTTTTGCAGTCAGAAAATACAGTCGGTGTGCAGTCATGAAGAAAAAAGTGAATTAATATGGGATCTATATGAAAAAAATTATTTTTATAACTTTTTTTTATTCATGTAGGTCCCCCTGAATATAAAATAATTTTTTTTATAATTTTTTTTTATTTATTCTGTACAGTCAACTACATATTAACTGTATTTATCGACTGTATCTTGCCCGTAATTCCGTGAGCCTAATAGAAATGGCACATCGTGGGGGGTGAGACAGAGTGGAGACATGAGGAAAACGAGGAAGACGTGTGACATTTGAGTAGTTGAAGTTTTGAAAAAAATTAAAAACCAAAAAGACCCTTTTGTTGTAAAATAACATTGTAAAATTGTATGACCACCTTGAGCTAGAAGTCAAATGCACAGTGCATAGTGCCAGCATAGTACTGCATAGTAACTAGCATAGTAAATGGCCGACATCGCACAGTGTGCATAGTGCCAGCATAGTACTGCATAGTAACTAGCATAGTAAATGGCCGACATCGCACAGTGCACATAGTGCCAGCATAGTACTGCATAGTAACTGGCATAGTAAATGGCCGACATCGCACAGTGCATAGTGCCAGCATAGTACTGCATAGTAACTGGCATAGTATATATGCATAGTACTGCATAGTAACTGGTATAGTTCCATTTGTACGCCTATATATATCGTTGAATTCTTTAAGAAATTCATAAGTTTCATAACTTCTCTGAGTTCTATCTCTCTCTCTCTCTCTCTCTCTCTCTCTCTCTCTCTCCTTTCGATAGTTTTATAACACGTTATCAGCACGAAAGTTCTGACAATCTTGAAGCTAATAGTCCTCTACTTCAAGTAAGTTTTTCAATATATTTTTATATTCTTGATTTATATATGTAAAAAATGTCAAATCTTACAAAATTAGAATTCGTTGCTCTTGACATTTCTGGGAAAAATTATTTATCTTGGATCCTTGATGCTGAGATCCATCTGGATGCGATGAACCGGGGAGATACAATTAAAGAAGGAAATCAAGGGTCCCTGCAGGACCGTGCTAAGGCAATGATTTTCCTTCGGCACCATCTTCATGAAGAATTAAAAACTGAGTATTTAACGGTGAAAGATCCACTTATTTTGTGGAATTATTTAAGGGAGAGATATGAACACCAGAAAACTGTAATCCTCCCAAAAGCTCGTCATGATTGGATGCACCTGAGGTTGCAAGACTTCAAGAGTGTTAGTGAGTATAACTCTGCATTCTTTAAAATTAGCTTGCTATTGAAATTATGTGGTAAAAAAGTCACTGATGATGACTTGTTAGAGAAGACATATACTACTTTTTATGCCTCGAATGTGCTCCTGCAGCAGCAGTATCGAGAGCGAAAGTTCAAGCAATATTCTGAAATTATATCTTGTCTTCTATTAGCTGAGCAAAATAATGAGCTTTTATTAAGAAATCACCAGTCACGTCCTACTGGTTCTATATCATTTTCTGAAGTGAATGGTATTAGATTTACATCATTCCCAGAAGCGAATGGTGCATCTTTTCAAAGAAAAAGAGGACGTGGATATGGTAAGAAAAACTATAGAAGTGGAGGTCCTAGAAGTGACCACACTAAAAGGAATAATAATAGATATACACTGTACCACCAGAAGTGGTTCAACTCAGAGAAGGGCAAAGGTCCTCAAAACAAATTTTTAAAGAAAGATGAAGATGTATGCCATAGATGTGGTATGAATGGACATTGGGCTCGTACCTGTCGTACAGCCAAGCACTTGGTTGACTTATACCAATCTTCTATAAAAGAAAAAACAAAGAAATTTGAAACAAATTTTGTTGAACCATCATATGCTTTAAATTCTATAAATGGAGAAGATATTACAAGTCTCGATATTTCTGATTTCTTTGAGGATTCTAGTGGTAGAGTTGATCATGAAAGTGTTCCTTTTTAATTAATGTATTTCCTTTATCTTATTATAAAATATTTTTATATTCTGCAATGTTTTGTAGTAATGAAAGTTTTATTTATTCTTTTATACTTGTTATAAATTATTGATGATATGATTTATCTGAGAATGGAAATGGAGCATCCCTGAAGGATCGCCCTAAATCAATAATTTTATTGAGTATCTCATATGAGTGATACTTGTACCAAAAACTCATTATGATTTATGCACCTGAAGTTGCATAATTGAAATTGTGGAAAGAATATATATTTGAATGAACGTCTCGAATGTGCTCCTGAAGTAGCAATATCGAGTATGCTCCCGAAGTAGTAATATGAAATGCAAACGTTCACAATATATTTTAAATTTGTGTCAGGTATTTCAGTGATTGAGCAAAATAATGAGTTTTTGATAAGAATCATTAATCACGTCTTACTAAATCTATATCATTCCCTGAAGTGAATGATAATGAATTTATATCATTCTATTCCCTGAAGTAAAAAGAATGATGCGTTTCATTCAAAGAAACTAAGAGATTGGACGTGATAATGAATATCTTTTTGGGCCAGAAGCTCGTATTGGAAAAGCTGTAAGCTTTCTCTTTGAGATGATATTATACAAATTATTGAATCAAATATTATGATGCATCAAAAGATGATATGATTCAAAATATTTGTATCTTTTCATGGTTATCTTGATCATCCAAAATCAATTATGATAAGTCGAATGATTTTCATATGGACGTCCATAAAAGAACCAGAAGATTCTTTTACTATAAAGTCTTACCACCAGAAGTGAAAAGAAAAATTTGCTTGAAGCAAATAAGATGAAATTATTCAACATTATCTTGATTATCATATGTGAACCAGAAGTTCAGATGATAATTAAATTTTGGATGCAATAAGATAAAAATGTCTCATATTCTAACTGCTAAAATCCCAGCGAGGATTGAAGTCCCTGTAGGACAATTAAGAAATTCAGCAGTCTAAAAACATGTATAAAGGCATGTGAGACTTATCGATACAAAAGATAGAGTATCTCAAAGGAGAAAGGCACAAATAATTTGGTGCTCCTGAAGAGGCCATACCCACAAAACAAGTAATAAAGTCCATCCAAATTCTTTGTATAAAATTCTCCTATATAAACTCTTGAAGAGTGCCTCCTGAAGAGGTTTTTCATGAAAATGTCTTCCCTTGAAGAGGGACAGGTATCTGAAAATAACGAGATCTCGAATAATGGAGAAATTATGGATAGAAATAAAATCGTTGTCGACAACGTATTTCCATATGAGATGGCAATTGACATTACCAGAAATAATGGAGAAAGTGAATCAAGAACCGTCGAAGAAGACCGACGTAAAATATTGGCCAATATTTGAAAGAAACAATTCCTGCAGAATTGATTCACTAGTAAAATATGATGCATCGGGACTTATAGTCCAAACACCTAAAGATGTGATGCTTGTTGAATGTCAGTGGGTATTTATAGAAAGGAAATAAAAATGTGATATATAAATCACGAGTCAGTTTCTCAATTCTTGCAGAATTGATATCACTAAGTAAAATGTGATAAATATGGACTTGAAGTCCAAACACAAATGAAACAATATTGATATGATTTTAAAGTGGTTAAATCATATTAAGATTTTTATTAGCTTGAAAGTTATCGAAAGTTTGGATATGCATGATTAACTGCATATTTATATGGATCATTGGATCATGATATATATATGAAAATCCCTGAAGGATAGGAAATGTCTGAAGCTTCTAATATGAATACATCTGGAAATATGTATTCTATCAAGTTTCAAAGATCCTTATATAATCTAAAGCAATCCAAACGCAAATGAAAACAAGCTATTATTGCAGTTTATATATATGATTTAAATGTCATTGAGGTTCCAGAAGAGCTCATAAAAACTGCACATATTTGAAATATAAATCTGAAACCCTTGCGGCTTCAAGGGGAAGATGGATGATGTTATTAGTCATGAAATACCATCTTTTAATACAATTAGTATTTCAGATTCATATTATGTGTTTGATATGAAATGTGCATTATTAAAGAAGAAATAAAGCACACAGAACATTTACCAAAAGATAGAAACACAAATATGAATATTTGTGAAATATTATTTTATTATCTTGAAACAAGAATTACAGAAATTTAAGGCACTTTGCCTCATTCTTCAAATGCTCTTGTTCTTCAAGAATCTGCATGGCATCCCTATCTAAAGCGGTGGGCAATCGAAAAGAAGACTTAAGCAAGGATTTTAAATTCCTATTCTCTTGCTTTATTGATTCTATCTTCATGTTGGACTCCAGAAGAAGTCGCTGAAGTATAGCAATATTCTCATGGAGATCGTCAACTCCACAAGTTCTGGATTGCAGTCGCTGAGAAAATGCGACAATGGATGATGAGTATCGGGTACCGAGACTCACAAGCTCATAGATAGCTTCATTATCTGCCCTACGAGTCAGATCATTATATTGCATGATAGCACCTGTGGTAGAGGCAGGAACAGCTGATGAACGAGGTGCAGAGTACCTCATATATTGGCTATGAGAAGATCGCTGAGCCATTGCAGAGTAAAAATGCAGAAAGAGATTGCAGAGTAAAAATGCAGTATGATTACAGAAAAGTGAAGAAGATGAGATGTGAATGAAAATGAGCTGAATATCTCTTTTATAGAGAAAATTATGATACAACATCTCTCGTGAAGTAAGAGAAAAGAGACGAAATATAGCTTCATAGCTCTGCGGCGCTTGACAGCACGTTTGACAGCTGCGATGCCTGACAGCACGCCTGACACCTACAGAGGAGTTGAAAATCCGCGGTGCTTGTCTGATCTTAAAAGGCTGGCCACCGTTTTTATTAAAAAATGAGGTTAGCGGTTTAATGTTGATGAATTCTCCACTAACTGTGTTATTTACAAGAACTCCAGAAGAGTACAACTTCAAAAGAGTAGTGATGAGCAGAAAGATCCAGTTGTGATTATTTTATCAACATGGATCAAGTCCACAGTTAGTTGGATGTACAGATGCGAGTTATCTTTCAGATACACACAAGAAGATCATTGTAATTCATGAGAAGAAAGTTGAAATTGATATCAAGAAGGTACGGTCAAGTGATAATCTGACAGATTTATTCACAAAAGCATTACCAACTGCAACATTTAAGAAGATTGTACAGAACATTGGAATGCGGAGACTTGAAGACCTTTTATCATGCACTTTTCAGGGGGAGTAACGTCTTGAAGACTTATGCTGATTGTACTCTTTTTCCTTCGCTAAGGTTTTATCCCACTGGGTTTTCCTTCGCAAGGTTTTAATGAGGCAATCTTAAAGCATTTTACGGTACACATGAATATTGTACTCTTTTTCCTTCGCCATTGGTTTTTTCCCACAGGGTTTTTCTTTGGCAAGGTTTTAACGAGGCATATTCATTATATGTGGTCATCCAAAGGGGGAGTGTTGTAAAATAACATTGTAAAATTGTATGACCACCTTGAGCTAGAAGTCAAATGCACAGTGCATAGTGCCAGCATAGTACTGCATAGTAACTAGCATAGTAAATGGCCGACATCGCACAGTGTGCATAGTGCCAGCATAGTACTGCATAGTAACTAGCATAGTAAATGGCCGACATCGCACAGTGCGCATAGTGCCAGTATAGTACTGCATAGTAACTGGCATAGTAAATGGCCGACATCGCACAGTGCATAGTGCCAGCATAGTACTGCATAGTAACTGGCATAGTATATATGCATAGTACTGCATAGTAACTGGTATAGTTCCATTTGTACGCCTATATATATCGTTGAATTCTTTAAGAAATTCATAAGTTTCATAACTTCTCTGAGTTCTATCTCTCTCTCTCTCTCTCTCTCCTTTCGATAGTTTTATAACACCTTTTTCTATTATTCTTTTCTTCTTTATAGAAAATGCCAAAAGGTTACTCAGCACACAGGCACAGCCTTATTAGATGTACCGGGCGAAATTTGTATTTCGGCCCAAATCTGAAATACTGGCTCGTAAAGGCCGAAACAACCCATTATGGCCGTATTTGATCCAAAATCAAATGCAGCTCTCCTATACCGATTACTGTTTCAATACGATATATTTTGACCGTATAGACCTGTATGAAATAAAATTTAAAATTTTGATATTGACTCGTAAATATTTTATTATATTTATTGTTGTAAATAATTTATGTTATTACCAACATATTAATTTTTATTAGAATTTTTCATATATTAATACGTTCAAACTAAATATACTAGGAGTGAGCATCGGGCACCACCCCCCGCTACCATGCCCCTGCCTAGGCAAGGTGGTCAACCCCGCCCACAGGGAAAATAGGGGATAGGGCGGGTCTGGGCCCAACCCAATATATATCTATATATTTATATATAAATATATACACACACACACATATATATATATATATAATTAAATTCGTTACTAAAATCATCTCATTTCATTTTGGTAATGAACTTAATTTTTCTTTATAACATATGATGAAACGTCGTCGTTTTGGGTGTAATTCTTCTTCTTCTTTTTTTATTTAATCATTGTCGTTTTAGATGGGGGTTAAGTTAAACACCGCCCCTCCCGCGCGCTTCTATTCCCAATTCCATCTTTGTCTCTTTTCTCTCTCGCCGCAGTAGAGCCTCTCTCCCTCTCGCCACGGTGCCATCCACTTCTTCTTCTTCTTCTCTCTCTCTCTCTCTCTCTCTCTCTCTCTCTCTCTCCAATGGACCCATTTTTTGTTTGGTAAGGATTTTAGATTTTTTTAGTATTTTATGATTTTTTTTATTGTGGATTTGTTGTGAAATGTGTATTTGTATTTTGGTTTAGATTTGTTGTGGATTTTGACAATTTGTTATGAAAGGGTATTTTTTATTTTCACGACTCTGGATAGTGCCCGGTGGGGGGGGGGGGGGGGGGGGGTGGGGGGGGTGGGGGGGGGCGGTTCATTAGTCTGCCCCCACCCTTGCCCCCCCAACACATGGATTATGCCCCCAATGTGCGGGGGGGCAAACCCCACCCTCCGCCCACGTGGGAGTGGGGTGAGGGAAGGGCAATCATTGCCCGTAGGGTGGCGATAGCACCCCTAAAATATATGTGTCAATTCAATCCATTTAGATAAAACAAGTTGAAATATGTCAAAATTGGTCATGTTTTGATTAACCCAACTTGAATGGGTTATTAAATGGATATACTAGTCATGTCGTATTATCCATTATTTTTTGAGTTGTGTTAGAGTTTAGGGTTTAATCAATTTATTTATGTATTTAATTTTTTGAATCTTGTAAGCTTCATTGAACTTAAGGAAGAGTTACAAATTGTAGGGTATTTGGATTAACAACTAGATCAACTAAGCCCTCAGGAAGAGATAGTGCTGCTTTTGCAAGTGTGTGCATAAGCATTACCATTTCTTTTCACAAAATTTGCATTCCAACTAACTAAACAGGAAAGTTTCCTCTTTGTATCACTAAGGATCATTCCCACTCTATCCCATCTAGATTGATCTTGCATAAGTCTTTTGATTATTGAGTGAGAACCCCCTTCTAAAATGATTGAACTATATCCTAATTCAATAGCCAACTCTGCAGCATATAGAGCTCATTGAGCTTTTGCAAGTAGGGGGTCAAAGAAACTCGGTTTTGAGAATTTTTTGTGTGCCAAAATTCTGCCTTGATGCTCACGAGCCACTATTCCAAAACTTGCCCTACCATTACTTACACTCAGACTTGCATCCCAATTTACCTTGATCACATCTGGTTGAGGAGGATTCCATGTGCCTAAACCTTTTGTTGTCAATTAAGGAGATGCCTGAGGCTTTTGTTGTGCATTTTTGAATTCTAAGAAGAAATTCTTAGCAATCCGAACCAGGTTATCAGGATGAGCGAAGGAGTTCTCAAAGATAAAAAGGTTTCTCCTCTGCCAGATGCCTCTGGCTATAATAGCAAATAATTCCACAGTTTCTATATCATAACTAGAGTTTAGAGTTTCTACTAAGTCATTGAAAGTTTCTGGTTTGATTGAGCACTTTTGCAAACCAGAAGAGCCATGGCTCCACACATCCAAGCAGAGGGGCAGTTCCATAATATATGGATCACTATTTCATCTTCACACAGACACACAGGGCACTTTGGAGATTTGCAGATCCGCTTCTTGACCAAGTTTAATTAAACAGATGATATAGTTAGGTAAATTTTCATAACTTCACAATACAAATACGATTTGCCAACTTTAAAATTCAATGGATAGAAATGAAAAATGACGAACCAAAAAATAAAGATGAACATTATTAAATTTAAGAAGGAGCAGTACATGTTTGATAGGTGGGAAAACGCTCCAGTCTAGCACACGTTGTAATCCCGGTATTAAGATGTGTCAATGTGAAAGTCCCAAAACAGAGGCATGTTGTTTGGTACAATTTTGCTTTCAAACATCTAATAGTCTTCATATGCACAGTGATAAATATAAAATTAGTCTATAATTATTTTATAGAAAAATGAACAGAAATTAATTAAAATTGAAGTTATTTTAAATGAAGTAACAGGATTGTATTGATTGATTTAAAATAAATTATAAAGAAAAACTCTATTTATAAATATGCATCGACATGTCAACTATTAATATGCTGAATTAAAAAAAAAAAGAAATCGATAAAATTTTATTTTTATTCAATATATATAATGTTATGCGTAAAATTATAAATACATATATATTAAAATCTGGTTTGATTATATAGTTAAGATAAAATATGATGAAATATTTTCGGTCTATATCCAAATCAAGAGCCTTAGATGAATGGTCTCTTGTGGGTCTGGATAGACTATTTTGATATTAAAAAAATGCCAAGTTGAGACCAGTAGGGTTTTGTAACTTATTATATCATATTTTGAAAAGCTGTCCGCCATTACATATGCCATAGACATCTACCTTTATACATGAAAAATAATAATTAAACAAATTCTGTATAATATTTGGAAATTGGTAGGCGTGTAAGATCAATGTTTTAAAAAAATATTCGCAGGGGGTTTGACTAGGACGGGGTGCCCTCGACCAGACGTCAGGAAGATTGGAAGTGGATTGGCCCTCGCATCTCTCTCCCCCACCCTACTCATCGACCCACACATAGTGAAAAACAATTAGAAAATATCAAAAAATTCAAAACAATTGACTAAAAAAAAAAACATCCAAAACAACCAAAATAACAACACATCTTAGCATGATCACGAATAGTCGTGAGGTTTTATATTCTTCAAGGAGGATAATAAGAGGAGAGGAGACTCGGGAGAGATCAGAGGTGCTACCGTGTAGACAAGAGAGAGAGAGAGAGAGAGAGAGGAGTGAGGGTTTCGTTTTAAGCTAAACCTAATCTTGAAACGATAGTGTTTACATCGTTTTAGTGAAAAGAAAAATTAAAATTTATGATAAAACAATGTCAACTTATTAAAGAAACTTGTTTTTTAATACACACACACACATATATATGGCTGGGTTGGGCAGATATGGTAAACCCTGGCAGGCTTGGTCCCCACCCCGGCCAGGCGGGATGTCGGATGAGGCGGGGGGAGGTGGAGGGTGGTGGTGCCGCCCAGCCCTAGGTTTGAACAACTGTCCACTCAGTATTATATATACATCTAAGAAATAAGCCTTGATTATTTCTTCTACCTTATTCTCCCTCTTCCATATAGTCATTTAGTCTTCTTTTAGATCTCATTTATTGAAATATGTGTCCCACCATGGTAGTCCCACCCATGATGCTAGATGTCCAAATAACATAATTTTTTTTTTTTAAAATGTCGAGCCTGATGCCATTAGCAAATGCCCATTTTCACTGACATGCCTAGCTCGACTAAAGCAACGGAGCGATAGCCAAGCTTGATGCCACTAGCAAGCAAGACCAATTGGCAAAAATGGTATTCATAACTTTGGATGAGATTAGCCCAGGGTGGGGGGAAGCCCCATCCCACACCCCACACCCACATGGGCGAGGGGTGGGGTTTTGACCCCCGACACCTGCCTACGCACATGGGGGTGGGGGAGGATCCCCCATTTGTCGACTGCTTGCCCAAAAGGGCCAGTAGCCCAGGGCTATACAAAAACTGACCCAACTGCCCACCACTGACTCCAACTGGTTGCTGGAGTATGAAACCAGCCAAAACCGACAGGGAATCGGTTGGCCAAAGACATAATTTCTTCAAAACCGACGTCAGTTAGTTTGATAGTGGTTTGGCCCCTAACTTAAACTGCTGAACCGGCTGACGTCAGACCTATATATATATATATATATATATATATATATATTATACCTATCTAAAACGAAGTTGTTTCACTTATTTAAGTGAAAAAACGCTGTAAAAGGTATGTAATTTAAACAACAAACTAAATGAAACGGCGTCATTTAAACACCCCCATTTAGCCCTCTTCTTTTTCTCAACTTCACTTTGCAACATCCAACCCTCCACCTCCAACTTTCCCTCCAGCATCCACCTTCACACTTCATTTTCCCTCAATTTGTCAGGAAAACTAATTCCAAACCCTAGCTCTTCTATTTTCCAATCGATTCACAATTTCTCATTTCTCAGGTGTGAGCACTTCATGATCATGGACATCTCTCTCATCGCTGACACGGTAAATGTGGCCATCGTGCAAGGCTTAGGCTTTTCCATATTCACTTTTCGTCATCATTGTGTTGCCACTCACAACAACAACCTCTCAATCTCTATAGTGCTTTTCGCCAGGCTAGAAGCAATCTTCCTGAACCAGTGGATGAACGAGAATGGTCCAAACAGCAAGAGCTTAATGGTATGGGAACTAAAAATCAAGAAATTGACAGTGAACCAATGGAAAACCGTTCTTGCTGGTTCTACCCCCTTACATGGTTGGTTTTGGCCGGTTTCTTCTCCCAAATTGAGATGATCGGTTGCTTTAGGTTTGTGCACAAAGCCAAACTGAGGGTGTCGGTTTTTAGCCCTACCATGGCCCACTAGGCCTAGAACACGTTTCTGTGCCCAAAAAGGGCAAAAACACATGTAATGGGCCGAAAAATGGCCTAGAACGTGTTTCTGAGCCATTTTAGGCCCAAAAATTTGTAAACATAAGTGAAAAAAACACAATTTAAAAAAAATAATTTAGGGTATTATGATAATACAAATTAAAAACTTGTACACTCCTAAGTTGCAACTAATAATCCTAAGTAAGCTATTACACTAATACAAAATTAATAATCATCATTAGTAGGCTTGCTTAATCTCCCATCAACCTCAAAATGTCTAGCATATTGAATGTCTTAATCACCTATTGGGATTGAAAATATAGAAACCCCTAACTTAATTCAGGTTTCCGATTGAGACCCAGGATTTCAATATAGAAACTCCTAACTTAATTTAGGTTTTGAATTGAAAACCTAAACTAATTTAGGGTTTTAAACAGAAATCCTAAATCTACATGCGCATTACACTATCTATTTTACACAATACACACAACAAACAAACAAATCTTTGCAACACACAATTCACAATCTTATCCTCCAACTCCTTAATTCAATTGCATCCTCCATAACTCATCAAAACTCAAAAATAAAAATAAAAAAGAATGAGGATCGACTGGATACATACCTTCACTGTGATAGAGCTAGTGTGACAGCATGCGACAGATGGAGTGTGAGAGAATGAGAGAGAGTGAGATAAAGATAAGAGAGAGGGTATCAAGGGAGTTAAGAGTGAGAGTGAGAGTCTGAGGGAGGTAAGGAATCGAGGGGATTGTTTTAGTTAATAAACAAAACAACACTGTTTGTATATTCCAAAATGGCATTGTTTTGTTCTATTTAGGTTTATATCATATATATATATATATATATATATATATATATATATGCGGGGGCGAGGCAGGGGAAATGTGGGCTAGGGCTGAGCCCAACTCGTCCACCGCACCTGCTGGTGGGGCTACATGTGAGTGAGTGGCCTTGCATCTGGTAGACGGGGGATCAGCCTTGCCCATGCGAGAGTGGGGCGGACTAGGGTGGGGTAGTGGGGTGTGAGGTCACAAACTCATTTTTTTAAATTCCTTCAAATATTTAAAAATAAAAAAAATTCACAAATTCAATTAAAAAACACTTCTTAACAAGTAAGTAAAAAAAATATAAAAATAAAATAAAATGGAAATCTATAGCTTTTGTTGAGATGCATCCTCAATGGATGCAGCATTTTCCATATTTACAACAATGGCTTAAACTTCAAATTTTTATTTCACACATGATGACGGGGGCATTAGAACATTGATTATGAAAACAGTACGTTTTCATCTTTGAATTACAACTTTTTTTTTCTTTTTTTCTTCTATATGTTTTTTTTTTCAATTTGCGCTTTTAGAATATCAAAACTATCATTTTACATTATAAATTATTAAATTTAATAACTTATACTCTTTGTTAACATCGTGTTTTGTATATCTGGATAAGGTTATAGTAGCTCTGGCCGGGGTCTTCACCTGCGAACACAGGTTGGCTCGAGATGGTTCAGGGAACCTTTGATGCTTAAATTAGTCTTATGTGTTCTTAGCGTTGCATGTTAGAGTTGAGCTGTCCCACCTGAATGTATCTTAGTCTAGTATTTAATAGGGTGTGATTCCTGAGATAGTACATTTAATGCAATGTGGCTTCCAGGGTGCGTTTTGGTGGTGGGTGAACAACATAGTTACTTATGGTCCCCTTCGTTAGAGAATAGAGGGTTGTTCGGGTCCTTTGTTCACCTGTTCGCAAGGGCCTTTTAATGCTTGTTGTTTCAAGAGATGTCAGAGTCAACATGGGTTGGGTAGGAAATATCCCTCCCAGTTATCCCACCAATTCTTACCAAACAGGTTCAATGTAAATTTCTTCACTCGTGAAATGTCCTGATCGCATGCGTCTAACAGGCCACATTGCCCTGGAATGCGCCTGTCCGGCTCCCTCTCCTTGGGTAATGTCTAGTTGTTTCTCTCATACATCACTTTGTATGGCACACATGTAACACCCAATTCTTAATAAAGTCATTTTTTAAAATCTTGGGGAACCAGTTTCCTCCAAAATTTTTTTCTTCTTAACGAAACGTTAGGTACAAAAGATTCTATAAATAAATAAAGACATAAAAATTCTCATCAGAAGAGGTTTAAATATAAAAACATATAAAAATGAGTCAAATACTCAATAAACAACACATCATACAGTAAATATAATAAACATAAGGTTTCTTGGAAATATGCATAGTCATAAATACATATATAAATATCATGAACATGAACTTTTCTTTCACTTGTCATAGGCCGATACCCACCGTTTACCCTCATAAGTTAGGGTTAGCGAATCTAAGTAGATTTTGATTCCGCCCGTGACTATAGGCTCTGGGATCTATACATAAGGAATACACACTGGATGCACTACTAGCATGTACAACCTAGCAATGTAATATGCCCATAACATATGATACTGTCTTCATATCAAACTTGAAATTTCCTATATACCTATTAGAGGTGTAACTAGTACGGTTCGATTTGGTTTTTAACATGTTGTATAAACGAACTAGTATACATTGGTCTCCAAAACTTAAGAACCGATACAAGGCTGATTAACCACCGAAAGCGTAAACTTCTAGTGTCATTTCAGTATGATTTTTCCAATTTTACAAATAAACAAAATTATGCTTGAACAAAATTTTAGGAAGTGATTGACCCATATCACTCATTTTAAAATTTTTGGCTAAAAAGTTATAAAATTAAAATTTATATGTTAATATCATAAATCAAAGGAAAAATCTAATTGCAAGTACAACTGCGTGCTAATATATGCACCAATCTAATGTGATTGGTCAAAAAGTAAATTTTATTAAAAATAGTGCTAATTTAAATTTTGAATATAAAGGAATTAGTATTGGTACACAGATTAGTACGCGACTTTACTTATAATAAGATTATATAGCAAAACTCTAAATCAAATGTTATATTAAAGCTTTTAAGATTAATTTTATATTAAAGCTTTTAAGATTAATCTAGTTTTACGTTAAAAGATTAATAGATATAAATGTAATAATAAGATTAAATTATATGTTATATTAATTAGTAATTTAGCTTATAATATATATAATATAATATAAAGAATTATATCAACAATATTTTATATATAATATAAAAATTTAAAATTTAACATATAAAAATACATTTCCGATTCGGTTCAAATCGCCAATTCTCAAGCTGTGAAAATAAAAAACTAGACCGGTTTAGAACCAGTACGTTTCAATTCTTAAAAACCAGTTTTGATTATGGATTGGACTGGACCGAACCATGCACGGTTCAACCGGTTTTTTATGCCCGTAATACTCATGCATGCACGCTTTTAAGTAATCTTCTAATTTTGGTTATACACAAACTTTCATATATCCTACTGCCATCCTCTACATAAATCCCGACTTCGTCGTGTCACCCCTCCACGATGACACAAAATTGGGAGACTCGAAGGAGGCATTATTAATTGTGAATTATGTGGACGTACACTCATGTTTAGGTAATGAATGAACAAGACAGAAATTAAGCATAATTAAGTACATTAAATGTAAAGAGTAAGACAGGTCCGAATAAGTAATGAACCGACGGAAATCTAGGCTGGCACAGCAAGGGGCCGGGTGATCAGGACGACGAGCATGATAACTGGCCGGAACTGCATCAAATTGCCTTGCAGTCTAGTTAGCGCATTTTCACTCTTTTCCTTCTATTTATCATCTTCTTCAATCTTTCATGGACTAATTTTTCACTATTTATTTTCGAGAAAATTTAGTTAT
Source organism: Carya illinoinensis (assembly GCF_018687715.1). NCBI lineage: Eukaryota > Viridiplantae > Streptophyta > Magnoliopsida > Fagales > Juglandaceae > Carya > Carya illinoinensis. The sequence continues at coordinate 26,165,366 of NC_056764.1, forward strand.
AAATACAATTACATATTAATATGTATATTAATTTAATATATTTGATCAAAAAATAGATTTTATTAAAAATTATATTAATTTAAATTTTAAATATAAATAAATTAATATTAATATACAAATTAATACACAACTTTAAATATATATATAGAGAGAAAAATGATATTTACAGTTGTGATTGTGCAAGCGGCGTGCAGTCGATTTAAAAAAAATAAATTAATATACAATCCACGTGAAAAAAAAAATTAATTTTTTAATCGTGAACCTTATTTTTTTTAAAAGAATTACATGATGCTTGTAATTTTATGACTATAAATAATATTGCTCATATATATGGAGGTCGATTAACCCTACTTTTTGAATACCACAAGCTACTTTTGCCATTCCCGACATGATCTTTATAATTATCAACTCCACGGCCTTATGGATAAGTCTTCCTCGTCACCATAAATATATGACTTGTTTTCGCATCATTTCCGTCATTATTAAATATATAACTAATATTAAATATAATTATAAAATACGTAAATATCATATAATTATTTTAAAAAATAACAAAATATATTATTAAAAGAATAAATTTTTTCATCTAAATTATATATTTATTTTTTTAAAAAATAATTATATTATATTTATACACTAACAATTATAGCATCTTTCAGCTTCGTGTTTTCAGCAAATTTAAAAACTAATAATAAATGTAGGCAATAATCAGCTTAAATTATTGAGTTTGACGGAAAATAGCATCTTGATCAAACCGCAGATAAGACAAAAGTCTTGATCAAATCAAGATTAATTATTGAAGTGATATCAATAATTACTTCATTTTAATTATAAAAATAATTAAAATCTAACATTATGTAGAAACCACGTACGATCATGTTATATTTGACTAATGGCGCAACATTCTATCCGCCGTTCAACTAAGTTCAGTGTCTTTGATCATTAGTTCTAATTGCCTTTGCTTAAAAAGATGTAATAATAATAACATTTGTAATAATGGTCTGTCTTCTCACTTATTAACCCCTTTGAATTAAGATATGTAATTCTCGGACACTTTTTAAAAAATTAAAAATTTTATGTATAATTATATTTATATAATTTTTTTATATAATTTTTTTATATATTTTATTAATATAATTAATTAAATTATTTTTTTAAATATAAAATAATTATTTTAACTAATTTCATTCATAAAATACATAAAAAATACGTAAAAATAACTATATATAATAAAATTTGTTAAAAATAATAAAATTTTCAATTAAAAAGTAGAAATTTATATGTAGATTTTTTTAAAAAAAGATAAAGTAAATTAAATAATATTACATGTAATTATTTTTATGTATTTTTTATATATTTATTAATATGATCGACTAGATTATTATTTTTAATACATAATATGTCGGCAGCTTTTTATTAGGTGAAACTCTTCTTTTATTAAAAAAAATAAAATGCTAAACCAATATTTCCCAAATGAAGTTATGATTGACTATCAATGGGGCTTTTTGGTTTGAGCTTTTAGTCTTATCAATCTTGTTTACGTCTTTTCTCCTTTAGAAGATAGACTAATAGGAAACGTAGTTGGATTTATATGGAATTTTGGTAGAATAATAGGATCTTACAAGACACGAAATCCAAGGCATTATTTGGATTGGGCATTGAACCAACTAGGCATCTAGTCATATACATGGAGTTTGGTGAAGCATCTAATCATCATGCATCACATGATGGCCCACTTTAGAAACGTTTGTCGCATGGAACCTACATGATAGATTTTAAAGAAAAATGAAAAGATCAAAGAATTTACTGTTCAAAAAGTGATTCGATTGCTTTCATGATAATGTTTTTCAGGTTGGAATCAAATCATCAAACAGTGCTCGATCTACTTTTTCATTTGCCTCTTAAAGATCGACACATAACAATCTTAATGCTATTCATTCTTGATTTATTTATTATTAATCATATCTGTTGATATATATGACATATTGTAAATGGTTTAATATATAAGTCAATAAAAAAATACTTAAGATATAACATATCGATCAATATAATTAATTATTATTATAGGAGTTTTGATATATATAATAACTTTTACATATTTTTTATATATTTAATTTATGGGATTGACAATTATTTATTTATTTTTTAATTAATTATATTAATATAATACATAAAAATTACATAAAAATAATTATATATAAAATTTTTATTATTGATAATAACAAAATTGATGATAAAAACATTATTTCGCATAATATTTATCATACAAAACATGACACTTTTGAGAAAAATTAATCTAACGTCGAAATTGATCACTTGCATAAAAGAAGATGAATATTGGATAGTTTTAAAGTTCTTTTTTTTTTTTAAATGAGAAATAGACTTCATTTCATTAATAAATTAAGGAAGTTATGTCTGTGACTGATAAATACAGAAGAAAAAATTTATATTACAAGTCAAATTATTCACCAATTGAGACTTCACCACACACAAATTCTTTTATGATGGACATTATCGTAGGTTTAATAAACTTTCTAATAACAAAATATTTTGAAATGCGAGATTTTATAACAACAAAGATATCCATTTTGATTTGTCTAAAAATAACACTACTTTATATAAAGAGATATATCTATCACTACAAGAAATTTTCTTTTTAGGAATGAAATTTGTTTATTTCGTCCCTAAAGATACTTTTCAGAGATGAAATTTAAATTTCGTCTCAAAATAGGGAGAACCTTATAAATCCGTTCAAACTAATAAATATTAGTTCGAGCCAGAGATTCTGAAACGAATTAGATTGTCTCAAAAAATCGAAACCGTTCGAACTAATAAAATTTAGTTCGAACAGAAAATTAATCTATTTGAATGCAATATAATCTATTCGAATTAGTAATAATTCGTTCGAACGGTATTATTTAATTGAAAAGATATATTGTTAAAATTGTAATAATATATATATTTTTTATTAATTTTTTATCATTTTCAAATTAAATAAAAATTTCTATATATTATATATTATGATTTACAATGAATTAAAATATTTATGAATTCATAAATTAATTTTATGTAATTATTTTAAAAATATTTTAGTTAAATAAATATTACTTTAAAGATAGTGTCATTTTTTCAATTATCGTGAACATTAAATATAATGAGAAGAAAATATAATTAACAATAAAGAGGGTTAGCAAACACTAAAAATAAAAATCATATATTAATCACATCCCAAAAAGAGTTAAACGTTCTATACAACATAAAAAAGGTAAAATAATAACTAACAATATCTATTTATTAAGTAAATCAAAATCCTCCTATAAGGTTTGTAAGCGTCCTTCCACCTCCTGAAACCTATCCATAATGGGCTGAATGAAGTCCCTGAATATAATTTGGCAGTACTCCGCCAATATAGCTCGTATCTCATTCGGAGTAGCCACAGCAGGCTGTCTCTCAATAGGGGCAGCAGCAGTAGAAGCTAGATCAGTAGGCGGAGAATGATCTTGATCCTGTACTGCATGAGTCCTCGGCAAGTGACCCCTGCTCTTGCTGAATGTGACCCTATTAACGAGCCCCATCTGTGGTGTCCTCCGCTCAGTCGAAGTCACTTGAACCCCTGATTAGAGTAGGAGGTTAGATATCAGCAGTGCAAATGGTAGATTACCTCCACCCGAATAGCGTGACTTTGATTGAATGCGGAGGAAGAAATATAATGCCAGATCAATTGGCTCCCCCCGTGCTAACCGTAACAAAAAGCTGGCCTGCTCGATCCCGAAATCAGTCTTGTGTTTTTTCGGATCAATATTATATCTGACAATCAGATTAAGTATTCTGAAAAATGCTATACAGTCAGTCTGTGGGATCACTTTACTGCCATCATATGGAGGAGCTGAAGGCTCTCGCACAATGCCATGAACCTGATCGTCTGTGAGACCATCATTAGGTACCTCAACGCGGCTCTCACTATCATCCGAGTCGATATCCAGCTTTGCAGTCTATACATCCGGTGTTGGCAATGAGGATGCAACTAGTGTGTCCACTCCAGATGGTGCAGTCGTTGCTATCTCTGGTACTGGTGCTGCAAGATATGCACCGATCTCCTGCCGTAGATCAAGAAACTCAGCAATAACGCGGGAAGAGAAGATAATACTCACTCTCCGGACTACTAAGTTGTAGCACATAGCATCACCAGACTGCTCTCTCATGGCACGGTAAAACTCACCAACCATCTTAGGATATGCTACGCCCCTCTGCCAACAGATCGAGGTCCATCCACGATCAATGATAATATCATGTATGCTTCATCCCTCCCAAGTGAGATCACGAAAGTCATCCAGAATGATCTCCCGCTCAACAAGTATAGGCCGCACGACAAGCTGAGAAGGAACTGCTTCGCTACTTTGGCCTGTTTGGGGTCGGGAACGTTTTCTTCCGTTGCTGCTTGCCATTAATATACTGTTGATATACAAAATAATTATGTAATTTAACTAAAGTGAATATTGTCTACTGATGATGTTGTCTTGCAGTGTTTGGCAAGTTTTTATTCGAATGGATTAAAATCCGTTCGAATAAGGGCTGCCAAATATCATGTTTAGTTCGAATGATTAAAATTCAATTCGAATGGCCTCAATTTTCATTCGAATGAAGTAAAAGTCCATTCAAATGAAATTTAACGTCATTCGAATGACCTCATAAAACATTAATTCAAATGAGCAAGAAGTCTATTCGAATGAATATCTTTTCCATTTGAATGAGCATAAATTCCATTCGAATTGAAATAACTTTCATTTGAACAAAATATAAGCTCATTCGAATGGGACTGAGCCAAACAGACATGGCTGAGTCGACTTAGTCCCGAATCTACAAATTCAAACAGCTCAATGTACCAATATTTTAATCGGTAGAAATGATTGAGGAGTAAAGTCTCATCATTTCTACCGATTACTTTTGTGTCATTTAACCCCAAAACAACAAAATGGGGTCGGATTGATTCAAAATCCGAACCCCCCCAAAACTTAAAATATAATCGGTTAAAACTCATGGAATTTAACCCATACCTCTTGTTGTAGGGGATTTGAGGACTTGGTCGGAGTTTTCAGGGGCGTTGGGGCTGCGAACGGCGGAGGATTCGATCGGACGGTTCGAATGAGAGGATGCACGAATGACCAGAGAAGAAACTGTATCGCAACTTAAATAACGTAAATTCGTTCGAACGGAAAGGGTATAAGTTCAAACGGAAAGGGTATATGTTCGAATGGATATTGTAATAATTCAAAAATAATTTGATATATATAAGTACAAGAGGTAAAACAATATATACTAGTATTAGTACTAATATTTAAATTATGCATTAGATGAGTATAAAATAGTCTCAGGTAAAGCATTGCATTTTATTGTAATATACTAAGTCTATAGTAAAACATTGCATTATATAAGTATAAAATACATACATCTAATATATTTAGTTTGTGTATTAGTAATTAATAAACCAAGTACTTAGAATATATTAGAAAGTATTATAGTACTATTAGTTTTTAAATATTTATGCTATCTATACTATAATAGATAGTATTATACTATTAGTGATACTTAGTGTTATACTTATAGTGATACTAATTATAAGTATAACACTATTAGTGATACTAAATAAAATATTAGTTTATTAGTAATACATAATATTATAGATTGATAAGAAACTTAGTATTATGTTATTACTGACACTTAGTATTATAACGTGTATTGTATTTTATTATATACTAATAATAATATAATAAGTATATTTATATATTTCTATTATTATTTGTTCGAACGCATATTAAGTTGTTCGAATAGATATAAATTTTGTTAGAAAGAAGCTTTTTTGTTTGGAGGAAAAATTCATGCCAAATTATCGGTATATACTGGAGAATATTCTTTTTTTTTGTTCGAACTGAAATATTATTAATTCGAACGGGAAAATATTGTGGGAAAAATTTGCGGTTTCTTTGATTTTCGCGTTCGAACTTGTAAAAAATCTGTTTAAACGTAAATTTACATATTATTAACTCGATCATTTCACTTCATTTTCACTCGAATTGAAGTTTAAGAAAGGGAGAGAGAGTGTGACAGAGGCTGATAGAGAGTGATGTGGAGAGAAGAGATTCTTGAGAGAGAAGAAAGAAGGAGAAGAGGTAAATGGTTTTTTTGTTATTTTTCATTCCGATTTTCGTTTACAAGTATAATTTCATTTCTTGCATTTAATTGTTGGGATAGAACAACTGTTTAATATGTTTTATGCATATATAGGTATTGTGGATTGATATTTTTATTGGATTGCAAAAATTGAAGGTAAGTTTTTATAGTTTTCTAAATTATTTAATAATCATATTTAGGATAATCAAATAGTTTCCAATGTATCGTATTGAAATATGCCATCATGTATGCGAAAATTGTGTTTTGCGATTCAGTTTTTTGCTCTTTCTCGTGACTGGTTTCTGGCTTTGTCCCATTCGAACACTCTGAATACCGTTTGAATTGAATATAATCAGTTCGAACGGAATCAAATGATGGCTTTATTTTATTCGAACATATTGAGTGTTTATTCGAACAGTATCAATTAGATGATAGTTATAAAGTAATTATAAAATATAATTATAATGTATAATTGTAAATATTTAAGTACTGTATTGTAATATTCGAAAACTTAAAATATAATTATTTGATATTTAATAAAAGAAGTTTAATGTATTAGTGAAAATATTTAATAGATTAATACTAAAAAAAACCATAAAATATAAGTTATAAAAAATTATAATTAAATATTTGAAAATATTTAAGTACTCTAAATAAGATAATTAATATTCTAAATATTCTTATTGTACTTAATTAAAGAATTATAATGTATAATTAATTCTATTTAAGTACTCTAATTAATAGATTAATACTTCAATTATAATTATAAAATATAATTTATAAAAAATTATAATTAAATATGCAGAATTATTTAAGCTCTCTAATTAAGATGATTAATACTCTAAATATTCTTATTGTACTTAATTAAAGAATTATAATGCATAATTAATTCTATTTAAGTGCTCTAATTAATAGATTAATGCTTAAATTATAATTATAAAATATAAGTTATAAAAAATTATAACTTATATTTTCAGAATTATTTAAGTATTCTAATTAAGATGATTAACATGATGGAATCTTTAAGTAAAGAATTATAAGTACTTAAATATATGGCAGGGCCCATCATGTATACTTGTAATGTAATCTTGTAATATATTTATGATGCATACTTATTATGTTTATTACTGAGTTGTTAGATTTTCTAATTATTTTACATGCAGTTAAATTTTAGATCCGTTTGAGAGTTGTGGCCAAATATTCTCATAAAGAATATTTGGGTACAACTCTTGAATTGTCCAAAGTGGACAGTTTGTGATTCTATCATCTATATGGCATATATATTCAATTAAAACTCATGTGTTAGTAAATTAAAATTTTGGTTTAGCATTTTCTTACATTTTCGAGTATGTAGTTCGTAAGTTTCTCGGCCCATGAATAGGGTCGATGACTTACCGTGACTGGCATACTTGAAGAATTGTAGGGAAATACTGCCGAAATTTTTACTAATATACGAGTTTTGGATTGAGTATATATGCGATATAGATGATAGTCCCTCGAATGGGATATGACCAACTACCTTAAAAATAGATAGTACCCAACACGTTTATTATAATAGTTTATTGATAGTGCTTATCCCATGAATTGGATCTTTTATAGATGGATAATAGTTGGATGTTGTTGGGAGATAGACTTGGTCGAAACTATAAGCAATATGCACAAGGGGTGAAGTCTTTCTTAGAATTTGTTTCCGAGAGTGTTGATAGTCGAGAATTTATAAGATGCCCATGCAAGAAGTGCAAAAACCATAGTTCATATAATATGATGGTTGTGGAGGATCATTTATTCGTAAATGGGTTTGATCCAAAATATTCATATTGGATTTTACATGGCGAACCATTTCTTAAGGGAGTTCGATTTGGCAGTAATCTCAATCAGATGGATGAATGTAATGAGATTGGCATGGACGACATAAATGATGATGTTTCTGATGATAGTAATGATAATGGATAAGATATGTCTGAAATGTTAGGGGATCTTGGCGCAGGCATATTTAGTGTCAGGGATGGAGAAGAAACATCTGCACAATCATTTGAGGGAAATGAAGAATTTAGATTATTATAGGAGGATGCACAACGAGAATTGTACCCAGGGTGCACCCGTCATAGCAAGTTGTCATTCACTGTCTGGCTGCTTTATATTAAGTCTATTTGTCATATTTCTGCAAATGTCATCAATATGTTGCTTGAATTATTTAAAGAGGCTCTCCCATAGGATAACGTAGTACCTCGAAATTTTTATGAAGCGAAGAAATTGAAGTGAGGTTTAGGATTTGATTATAATATCATCCATACATGTAAAAATGATCGTATTCTCCTCTAGAAGCAATATGCAGAATTTGATTTATGTCCGGTATGTCATGAGTCAAGATGGACATCAGATAAGCGTAATGTACCCCATAAAGTGCTAAGACATTTTTCACTTATTTCTCGACTTCAGAGATTGTTTACTTCCCGAATGACTGCGACATATATGACTTGGCATCACACAGGAAGAGTTCAAAATGATCAATTCCTCACGCATCCTGCAGATTCCTTACAATGGAAGAAATTTGATGACGAGTATCCATGATTTTCCAGAGAACCTCACAATGTACGTCTTGGGTTAGCAACTAATGACTTTAATCCATTTGGCAACATGAGCACTTCTTATAGCACCTGGCCTGTCATAGTAATGCCTTATAATTTGCCACCATAGAAGTGTATGAAAGATCCCTATTTTATGATGACTTTATTAATCCCAGGGCCAAGGTCACCAGGAAATGAAATAGACGTATATTTGCAGCCAATGATTGCAGAGTTGAAAGAGTTGTGAGAGCAGGGTGTCAATATATATGATATGGCCATGTCAGAAGAATTCAAGATGCATGCTGCAGTACTTTGGACAATAAATGATTTCCTGGCATACGATAATTTGTCTGGGTGGAGTACGAAAGGAAAGATGACTTGTCCTGTTTGTAACAAAGATACACAGTCTCAGTGGTTAACGAATGGTCGGAAGTTATGTTTCATGGGACACCGTCGATATCTACCTCATGATCATAGATGGCGTTCAAATAGAGCATTGTTTGATGGAAGGGTTGAGCGTAGGTCATCAACACCAGAGTATTCTGGTATTGATATTCTCACTCAATTGGAAAATGTTCCAGGCAATAGATTTGGAAAAAATGCAAGATGTCGAAGGAGGAAAAGACAAACAGTGGAATTGAATTGGACAAAAAAAATATTTTTTTTGAGTTGCCATATTGGTCTACCTTGACACTCCGTCACAATCTAGACGTTATGCACATTGAAAAAAATATATGCGAGAATATTTTGGGTACCCTAATGTCAATACAAGGGAAGATAAAAGATACAGTCAACTCTCATAAAGATTTGAAAGAGTTGGGAATAAGATCGGAATTGCATTTGCAAGATACTGGGTTGTCAGCTTATATGCCCCTTGGATGGTATACACTTTCGAGTGATGAGAGAAAAAAATTCTGTGACTAGTTCATGACAATTAAATTACTCGATGGTTATACTTCAAAAATGTCAAGATGTGTCCGAGCTCATGATTGGAAGATAATTGGTCTCAAAAGTCACGACTGCCATATATTTCTGCAGCGATTGTTGTCAGTTGGTGTGTGCGGAAAGCTTACTCGAGATGTTTATGCAGCTTTGACAGAATTAGGACGATTTTTCAGGAGTATTTGCAGTAGAACGTTGAAGGTTGATGCCTTAATAAAAATGGAAGCTGACATTGCATTGATATTGTGCAAGTTGGAGAGTTTGTACCCGCCTTTATTCTTTGATGTAATGGTACATTTGGCTGTGCATCTACCTCGTGAGACTTTAGTTGCTGGCCCTGTTTAGTATAGATGGATGTATTCTATTGAACGATTTTTGGAAAAACTTAAGCGATCTGTAGGGAATAAGGCTCGTCTGGAAGGATCGATCGCAGAGTCATATATTCATAATGAGTGGCATAAATTTTGTTCAATGTATTTTCGTGGAGTTGATACTAGATTTACAAGACCAGATCGAAATTATGAAGGTGGACAAATGAGAGTTTCGTTAGGATTTACTATGTTTTTCCAGAAAGTACGTCTCATTGGTGCACAAGGAGGCTATGACCTATGTGGGCGAGAGTTTGAAAGAGCTCGCTAGTATGTCTTGAATTACTGTGAAGAGATTGAACATTATTTGAGGTTAGTGATGATCATCTAATTTAATAGTATTTTTAAATGTATTTATAATAATATAATATATATTGATACCAATTAATAGCTCACATTAACATACACAGTGAACATATACAATTAAATCGGACGAATGGTGTGACTGACGTAGAAAAGACGCACGAAGAAGAATTTGCCTCGTGATTTGAACATATGGTATTACTAAAAATAAATATGCACAATTATTTTAAATTTTATACATTTTGTATATGGTATTGATATTTATATATGATATTGATATGAGTACAATAAAATTTATTTATGTAGGTTGCATCGAAATATATTGAACATTCAGGTGAAATCTCACCAGAAGTATATGCTTTGGCATGTGGTCCGTCTAAGTGGGCTATCCAATATTCAGGATGTTTAGTGCGTGGATATAGATTTCACATAGCAGACAGAGAACGATATAGGAAAACTCAAAATTGTGGAGTCGTAGTCGAAGGAAGTCATGGGGATGATAATATCGACTTTTACGGAATTGTGGAAGATATCATAGCATTAAAGTATGTGGGGGGATATATGGTCTGGTTATTTAAATGTAATTGATAAGATGTCTCAAATCCTAGGTTGGGAGTGCATAAAAATGAATATTTTGTAAGTGTCAATACCTCTCGCAAATGGTATGAGGACGATCATTTCATTCTCGCAAACCAAGCAAATCAAGTTTTTTATTTAGATGATCTGGAGTTCAGAAATCCATGGCGGGTAGTCGAGAAGTTTGCACCAATAAATGTATATGATTATATTCCAGAGGCAGATAAACCACATGAAGAAGTTGATAGTCTAGACCATGAAGAAGCATATCAAGAAAATGAATCAGAGATCAATCTATTTGTTGATCTAAGCCAATATGACATGGTCCCATTGCGCAGAGAAGATGTTCTACCCGAAGTAATTGAAGGTGACATGTTGGAAAAACATGAATCAACTGAAGTGTCTACTGATGATGCGAGCGACTGGTCCAACAAAACTGATACCGAATGATTTTCAAATAGATATTTGTGTAGGTATAATTCTTATAAAAAGATTCTCCCATTTGTTTGAATAATAACTTATTATAATTTTAAATAGATATGCCTCCTAAACGCAAAAGAACAAGTGAGCCATCCCCACTACCTACTAATTCCCCGTGTGATTGACTTGTCAATAATGGTGGGCCAATATCATCAGAACCAAAACAATGTATTTTATCATTGCATATCTTTTAAATTATATGATTATTTTAATTAAAATATATGATTTAACTTTTGTATATATAGCTATTATAAATCAACGTCAAGTTAGAGGCATTACGAGGGGTGTTGGCATAGAGAAAGTAAAGAAAGTAGGTAAAATTAAAGTTGATATACCTGATGATCACACTGGTGGCTCTGGGGATTCAGCAGCTTGGCTTGCTTCTTATGTTGGTACACTTACTCGCACGTATGCACTAATGGTTACATCCTCCTAGGCTAAAATTTCTCAAGATGTGAAAGATCACATAAAAAATCGTATCCTGGTAATAAGTTACTCAAGAGAACATTTTTATTTAAATAACTTTTGAAATTATACTAATTGCTTTTAATTTTTTTAAGGATGAGTTTGAACTAAATCTTGGCCGACGAGAGGATCAACTAATGATTGAGGAACTGATGTCGAATGCATTTCGGAGGTACAAAGGTCGATGTTATGCACACTATCAGAAGTTTAGTACTACGACAGAGGCGCGTCAAAATCAATTCCAAGCAATGCCACCAAACGATTGGGAGAAAGTTTGTGATCTGTTTGAAGATTTTGCTTATCAGGTAATTTCGCTGCTGTCTTTTTTTAATATGATAGATGTATTAAATATAAAATTATAATACCTTTTTTTAGCAACGGAGTACGGTGAACAAAGCAAATAGATCAAATTTAACGATACACCATCATGTGGGTTCTCGATCTTTTCATCGCTTGTCAAAAAAAATGGTTAGTTATTTTATTTTTCATTAAATATTAATACATACACTTTTCTGGTTTAAATTCTGATATTAATTTTCATTTTGCAGCAAGAAGAAAATCTTGCTGATTATGATCTGACCCAATTGTATGCTAAAGTACATAAAAATTGTGATGATGTTTGGAGCAATCCTGAAGTAGAGGCAAATTATGTAAGTTTAAGTTTATTTAATTTCATTATCTAGATCTATTTTTGTTACCTATACTAATTTTAATGTTTTTCTTTTTGTAGGACAAGATGAAATCTCTTAAAGACACTGTTGCGGATCCATCTGATGAATCATCTGTCAACGATGCTTAAATCTTTTCTCAAGTTCTTGGATCACGTTCTGGATATTTGAGGGGCTTAGGACGTTGCGTGAAACCATCCTCAACATCGTCATCATTTTCTAAAGCCAGATCAAATGACGACTAGACTAAGAGGTTAGAGGAAGCTACACTTGAGATAGAACGATTGAGGTCGAAGGAAAAAGAGTTGCTGACCCGATTAGATCAAGCAGCAGATTTAGAGGCAAGATTAGAAGAGAGGCTACAATTAAATAATCAAAAAATGTTTGAACAATTCCAGTCAATGATGTCTCAAAACCCTATGCCATCAGTACCACCACAATGATAGTTCATTTAATTTTTTTAATTACCTTTATTTATGATGTTTGTAAACATTTGAACAACTGATGTATATAGATTACAATTTGTATTACTATTATCATTTTAATTAAATTTTATTCTGTTTGATCAATACCGTTCGAACTTTAAATAATGCGTTCGAATGGTAAATTACCATTTAAGCATACATTCGAACAAAAACATATTCATTCGAACATAAAAAAAAACTCATTCGAACGTATCGAGAAATACAATCAGTGCCTTTGTTCGAACAATTAAATATTCATTCGAATAACAATGTTTTCAAAACTTCGTTCGAACAAAATATTTCCGCAAATATATTGTCTGTTTGAACAGTTAAAATTTTTTTCGAACAAAAGTCACTTCAAACTGTGTTGTTCGAACGGATTCGGTCAGAGATGGTTGTTGGTTCGAATTATCATTTCCTGTTGTTCGAACAGTAATTTTTTCATTCGAACTTCATTCTGAAACGAAATTATTTTTGTCTCAAAAAAATTTTTCCGTTCGAACGATTTCGACTGGTTCCGTCCAATTTTGTCTCTAAAAGTACTTTTTGGAGATGAAATTCGATTTTCATCTCTGAAAACCTTCTGAGATTGTCTTTCTGAGATGAAATAGAGATAAAAAATTTTCATCTCTAAAAACTTCTAGGGACGAAATTCTTATTTTTTGAGACAAATTTTTTTGTCTCTAAAAACTAATTCTCTTATAATGTATCTCTTTTAAAAGAGGAGAAGGGAATACCAATTCCCATCCTTGGGAGAGTTGGAAAACTAATTATAAAGTAGGAGGTAGCGGGAAAGCCCAGGGTTCTCCTCCTATATTTTTGCCCATTAACACCTATGTATGATCAGTACTACTACTCTTATCTGATATGGAATTCAACTAATTATTCTCATATATATATATATACACACACACTCAGAAGGTAATGAAAGAAACTCCATCTCTACGCAGTTTATTTTCAATAATAATTAAGATAAATAGTACCTATAGACAAATATATTTGATTGACAATAAATATGGAGATAGAGCTGCGTGCATGTACACTAAATCTGTAGTGTCATTAACTACTTTTAATTTGCTCGAGTATATATGGCCAAGAACGGTGGGGAAAGCTTTGCTGGAAAATGCCATACAAACTTTTGAGATCAAAATGGACCAATAATAATTTTCTAACAACAACCAACGTGACCACACCCTCGTTTTGAGGTCCAGATATTTAGTTTCCGAATTAATTAATTACTTTCCAGGTATTCTCAATTAACTTCTTCCGTCCTCATAGCTTGAAGCATGCAGAATGCAAGGGTACATTGTTCAATATTTTAGTACTTGTTGACCATCCTTTTTTTAATTAAAGGCAGGCCATGCAAAGGTACTTTTATCGATCCATCTCCTTATTATAACGTACGTCATCCCGACGTGTCTTCTGAGAAAAAGTACGCGCGTTTGCCGGTTCTCATCCACATCAGCCATGCATGCATTTTGCTTGCATGCATGACATGGCAACTATAAAATATTGTCAGTTGTAGTAGCCGCCATAACCATGTGATGAACGTACGTTTTCATTTACATAAATTAATTCGGAAAATCATTAATACACAATATATATGCAAGCCGTATAAGGTATTGGAGATGGAGAAACGTCAAACCATTCGAGACAAAATGGTCGGCAGCAAACCATTTGAGCTTCCCATAAACATAATAAAAGCTCTACAGATAAAGAACAGAGAGAATATGATAGGAGCTATTATGCTCTTTCTTTGCTTTTCCACACCCTTTATATAAACACAAACGTGCCATTATTCTGAACATGATCGGCAGCTTCAGATCATTAAAAACAATTGCTTATTTGCTATCAATTATTTCATATAAAAATAATTATTTTTTATTAAAATAAATTTATTATCGTCATAAATAGTTATTTTTATTGTAAATAACTTATCCCAAATACTTATTATTTCTGCGGTGAACAATAAGGCGCATGAGTTTATATAAAGATTAGTGTGATAAACCAAATAATGAGCACAATAGCTTCCATTTTATCATTGTTATTTTTTCGAAGAGCTTGTATTATATGATCTCTAAGGGACTCATGAATGTAATCAAGACGGATCGATGCAATTATATATATATATATATATATATATACACACACACACACAGAGCAGCATATAGAGATGATTATTAATTTAACAATATTTTGTTGTTGTTTCATCACTCAATCTGAATTAAAAAGTTTTTATTGTAGATAAAATCTGAGAATATTAATTTCTAAGCGCAATATGCAACTAGCACGCATGCACCAATATCGACTACAACATCTAGCTAGTTGTTCTAAAATAATATTAATTTTTGCATAAAAAATAAATGATGAACCTTGCCATCATGATGATGATGTACCTAGCTAGCACAAATTCAAGTTGCAGTACTTTAACAATCTTCTGTTTGGAGGTTTGCTAACATCTATACTCTTTGCATTCGTTCACAATAAATTAATTATATATATATATAGGTAAACTTTGGAAGATAATTAAAGCGACAAAAAAAAAAAAAAAATGACATTAAAGTGACAATTGATTCATTTTTTATTTTGGTTTATCCGATATATGTTATGAAAAGCTAATATTACGTACTTAGATAATAATACAGTTATGAAATCAAGCTACGTACGTACGTACTACTCTAGCATTCATTCCATGAGCATGTGAACAGGCATATTGCATATATATATATATATACAGTAACACTTAATTTATAACTTAGATATCTTTATTTAAGAGCATCAAGCACTAGCTTGCATGTATTCAATCGGTTCTTAATAAAGATAATAATACTATAATATATAACAGGTCAATTATGATCATGATTTATCTTAATATATTATGGACGTGGTGCGTGACTTCTAATTTACATGTTGATGATAAACTCAAATGTGACATGAATATATAATAATGTTGCTTCAATGAATAATTCAGGGGTGAGACCGGCCGACCGACTAGGTAATTACTATCTCATGAGTACTATATATATATATATATATGTTAGATAATTACATTAATTAACATTATTGTAGGAACAGTACTGATCTTTATCAAATGGGTTCTCTTTTGTAAATAAAAAAAAGTTAATTATGAAAAAGTGGAGTAAATCATAAATAAAGGTAACCTTGAATTAATTATATAATATATGATCATAACTAGAAATTAACCTAAGATCCTTTGGATCCGGAGTGCGCGCGCACACACACATATATATTAATGTTCCGTCTTCAACCCTATATATATAATATGAAATGGGTAGTTTTGTGAAACATGGCCTTTATATATGATATATACATTAAACCAAAGAAAAGATTAATATATATAAATATATATTATATATGGGAGCTTTTGCTCCGTAATGCAATTATATATAATATATTACACCTTTTGTTTTTATAAAAGTTCTCTTAAAGGAATATTTCTGCTTAATATAAAAATCTTATGAGCCACGTACGTACACATATTGAATCAATTGATCTTTTAGTGAAAAATAAACAAAACGAAGAATGAACGGGAAGTATTTTTATAAATATTAGCCTTGTCATGTAGCTCTATTTTTATAAATATTCTAATATGAGGTGGTTTAAAAACATAAAAACAAATTAAAATGAGTCGATGACTCAATAAAAAAACATAATGTAAACATACTTAACTTAAAATTTTTTATAAAATATTTTATGTTGAAAATTTAACATCATGATCATTCATACGTATGCTTATACTATGCATGAATTATCTTGAATTATCTTACTGGCTCACACACTTAACCTTATATGCAAAGTTGTGCACTGACCACACATCCCGTGGCCATAAAGGGAGCTGCTAATAGTATTCTAGCTTATTATAATAAACCACGCTTAGCTCCATTGGCTTGCACATCCATCCATAAATCGCAATAGTATCATACATCTGAATGGCTATTTGATTGACTATTATGAGCTTATCTTACACTTGATCTTATGAAAACTTATAGTCTTATGCAATGTGAGATGCATGAGATACATAATACATACATAAATATAATATGCAGAATGAAACATGATGAATGAAGTGTTTACAAATATCATGACAAGCGTAGTATGTAAACACTGGTTTCGAAAGAAATGGCTTTAGTAATAATATATACAACTAGCTACCGTATGCTAATCCTAATTTATGATCAAGCTACTTATCTTAAATATTGCTTCTCAAAATTTCCAACACAAAGTTGACCACGGTGCTAGATTGGGATGTTTATGGTTTTTTTTTTTGGTTCAAATAACATGGGATAAGAAGATATTTATAGAGAGATTTAGGAGAGGGTGGGGTTTTTGTGGACAATATTTTCACCTTTATTTTGGTCGATATAAGTAGCACTCACAATTTTGTGAGTACTTTGGTTCATGCAAAAGATTTGCAAACAGTTGGTAGTTCAAGCATTAACATGCTTGTTGCTTCGAAGGAGAAAATGAGTAGCTTTGAGTGCTATAAACAAGGCTTGGTCTTCAAGGTGACCTCTTTCTTCTTCCTTTTAAGGGCTACAAGTTGGTCTTGGGAGCCCAATAGCTCAAAAGGTTGGGTCCTATCACCGTGGATTTCGACTATATGGTTAGGTTTTTCTTAGGTTGGACTAGGGGTAGGTGGTGGGGCTTTGCTGCCCCCAACCAACCCGCCCACTCCTTTCAAGGGAAACAATGGCAGGGGCAAGGGGCCGGAAGGGGGCAACCTCCTGTAGGATGTGGATTGCACTCCTAGGCTACACAACGTGTGATATTGGTTGGTGTTAGTAAGTGGAGTAACAAAAGATCAAGTCTAGCCTCATTCCAACAAGTTGGGGACTAGAGAACAATTGGTAGCACTGATTGGCAAATATGAAGAATTGTTTTTTTCAAGCCACAATAACTACCAACCTAAAAATTTAATCATTTGATACCCGTGTATAATGGAATGGGTCTAGTGTCGATTAAGTCACAATATTGAAAGGAGGCTATTGAGAAGATTGTAGCAGACATGTTTTCAACAATAATAGAAGAAAAAAAGAGATGGAAATGTAAACAAGAAAAATAGAGGGACAAAGGGATAAAAAAAAATAATAATAATAATAAAAAATAAAAGAAGAAGAAGAAGAAGAAGAAAATATAGAAGTCTCTTTTTCCTTTACCTTATCATTCAATTCGCAATTATAATTCTAAGTTCTGAAATTAGTAACTTTGAAAAAAAAATTAAAAAAAAAAAGAAGATAAGAAAATTGCTATTCTTATTCCTTGTTTTTCTTTTGAAGTTAGAATTGTATTCATATTCATTAAGAACTCATGACATTACACAGTTTATCCTTCACAATAAAATGATGTATAGTTTCAGGGTCATCTTCCATCCAGTAATGTTCCCCTTCAGCGTGTAGAGCCATCTTAGTCAGTTGATATGCCACCTCATTTCATTCTCTGTGAATGAATCCCACTTACCACAATTCTTTGGTAGATAGATATTGCTTAATGCCCTCAATGTTCTGCCCATAGCATGAATCATAATCCTTACCTTTCATCACTGCAGTAACAACCTCTTTTACATCCCCTCCAAACATGACATCACGAAAGCCCAAATCAATCCACATTTCCATTGCTTCCCATATAGCCTTACATTTGGCCACGAAAGGCGAAACACACTTTCTAACAGCACACATCAAAGCCACAATATCACCATTACAATCCCTGACGACAACTCCCACCCCCATTTTTTGCTGCTTTTTGTCCAGAGCAGCATCAAAGTTTGCCTTATATCTGCCAACTGCAGATTTCTTCCACCTCACACAACTTCTACCATCACCTCCTTGGCTCTATCTTCTATCCTTTCCCCTTATTGCTTGCTGAAAATCTTGCAGCCCTGCAAGAGCTAAATTTACACCTTACCTGGACGAATAAATTTGCTTTCAAAAATGTATTTGTTTATTCTAAACCGTATATTCTTCATTATA
Organism: Carya illinoinensis; assembly: GCF_018687715.1. Classification (NCBI taxonomy): domain Eukaryota; kingdom Viridiplantae; phylum Streptophyta; class Magnoliopsida; order Fagales; family Juglandaceae; genus Carya; species Carya illinoinensis. The sequence goes on from NC_056764.1 coordinate 26,184,354, forward strand.
ACCACGAACCATTCTCTCTATATTTTCTTTTGTTAGCTTTCTGTACATCTCTAACCACAGCTGTAAAAAAATTCAAACTACAGTTTATCCATTTATTTGCTGGACTATCATTTTCTACCCACAGATCCAGCAAGGTAGCTCCAAATTGCATGGATTACAGTTTCATCCTCCCTTTGACAGATTGGGCATTGGGGATCTTCTACAATTTTCTTCTTCCACAGGTTTTGTCTGGTAGGAAGAATGTTTTTTGTTGTTTTCCATTAAAAGTGATTAACAGCACCGGGCACTTCAGGGCCTCATATCTCTTCCATAAGTCTGCATCTTCCCCAACATATGATGTCTCCCCTTCCTTCATAAGTCAGCTTTAGTAGCCATTTCTGCCCTCATATTTTTATTCACTCACCATTCCGCACCCTCCATAGTAATCCACCCCTTAATACATCCAGTGCAGACCAAATAGATATAAGAAAGGGGACTTGCAAAGAGGGGCCTCCAGAAGTTGGGGATTTTTGAAGTATTTTTCTTCATTTACTTTTGCAACAGGGGGCTTTGGGTGTTTTAGCATTCCTCAACTCTGATCAGTAAGCATAGCCCTATTAAAACACTCAAGGTGTCTAAACCCCATACCACCCTTTGATTTTGCAGATCCAAATCATTTCCACCAATGAATCCCAATTTATTCTTAGGTTATGTTTGGATATTGAGTTAAGTTCTTTATAAATAGTAATGAGTTGAGATGATAGAGTGAAATTTATAGGGTCGAAGATGTGTTTGGATGTTAAGATAAGTTAAGATATTTTATAAGATGCTGAAAAAGATTACGAATCCCTCGTATAAAAGTATTGAGTTGAAAAAGGTTATGGGTCCTACATGTAAAGAAATCTTGAGTTGAGTGATATTTAATAATTTAAAAATCATGTATTTAAATATTGGATTAGGCTTAAATTTGAACTCAACTCATTTGAGTTGAGACGAGTCTATGTTCCAAACGGAGTCGAGTCTTTCGGAAAAAGCCCTTTATTTTTCTCTTTCTTGATATCACTTATGCAAGTGCAAACTTAAACTACTCTATAAGCAGAGCTTCGGATAAAAACTTGAGAAACATAAAAGCCAACACAATACCTGCAGTACAAATGAATAAAACCATATATGCAACAACCAAATCACGTGACAGCTTTAACTTTATCACTCTTATCATATCTTTCCAAACGAAAAGGAAAAAACAAAAAACAAAAAAAGCTTCAATTCTGAAAGAAATGTGACTTTTTGGATTGGATTTCCGCTGTGTGCAGAAGACTAGTACACGCCGAAGGGGTCGAGTTTGGAACTTTGGAGCAGGCTAGATCTTGAACTAATGGATTGGCGGCCTGTGGCAAGTAAGCAGGTAACGAAAGCATACGGCCCATTAGTTTCATTCACACCTTTCATAATATCATGCTTTTACAAGGGGTTTTCAATTAAAAGAAAAGAGTTTTGCTACATATAAACAAAGTCGCGTGTTAATCTGTATATTAATACTGATTCATTCCTATTCAAAATTTAAATTAGTATTTTTTCAATAAAACTATTTTTTGACCAATCACATTAGATTGGTGCACATATTAGTGTGCAGTTATGCTTGCAACTAGATTTTTACAAAATGAAAATACTACTTATCATCTTAACAATAAATAATAATATGTAATTTGTTATAGCTATCAACTTGATATACATGTGCTCCAACATGCAAACGAAATCATCACTGTAAGCTTGGACATATGAGATAGTCTTGAGAAAAGTTAGAATGTGTTGCAGAAAAAATAATCAAGACTAGATACAATAAGCAACCAAGTTCAACAAAAATCAAATTACCATCATTTTCCCCTAAGAAAAATGCAAGCCTATTGAAATTGTTCTCTTGAAACTACACATTTTCAACGTTGCGGTTGTCGGAGTCCAGTCTTGGATCTCCTCCACAACCCCATCCTATATTTCTTCCCTTTACTATCCTTCCACCTCCTTACTGTTACTCCTGAATTTTATTTGAATAGGGAAGAATAAAACAAGAACTTGTTTACTTCTTGTAGATGTGGCAGTGCATTAAATTTTTTAACAAACTCTAAATCGGTCTCCCCTGTTTCTTCTTTACTTGAGTTATTTATGTAAATAAAGTTTAATAAGTTGAAGGTAGGTAGGTGGATGCATGGCTAAAGATAAAATTGGAGATAAATACCTGGATCAGTCGAAGGTACAGGTCTATATGCATTTTCTCCCTACTAAGGATCATAAAAGTCCCACTCTGGGTTGTGAGCAATATTGGGCCAATTGATTAAGTTAAAATATTGCATATTTCATACGTTTAGAACCAATATATTTTAATTAGTTCACGATATTATTATTGGTTTTAGATAGAAAAATGGTTAATAAGCATAAATAAGAATTGTAACTTTCAATTGATTAATATCATATTTATGCTTAAATTTATAACCAGTGATTTAATTAGATAATATTTCCTCATATGCACAACATATTTTTGATATTCAATTTTTCCTTTTAATTTATTTTTGATTTCTTATTTAAACGAGGAACATAAGGATATGGAGGTAAATAGGCGATGGAAATGCAAGGCATTGGCTAGTCATGCTCTTCATGTAAGACCGAATGATTTTTGAAGTCAAAAGAAGTGCAGCTCTTGCATTGTAACAAATAGAAAATTCTTTTCACAGTGAAAAGAAAAGTGAATGGAACAGAGAGAGAGACAGAGAGAGAGGATGCAACATTATTTTTGGGACTGGGACCGAAAGAAAAAGAGTTTTTCGTTTGGGGGCAATGCAGCAGCACAGGGACAAACCAAAGACTGGGCACAAACGAAAAAGGAAGAACAGGGGACAGAGAGAAAAAGGCTGGCAACGAAACCACACGCTGAACCAAAAGGGAAATTGCATGCAACATCTTTTTGGATGCAAACGAAAAACACGGGAAGCTCCTAGTTTTGGTCTCTTTAGGTTTTGAAAAAGAAAAGGAACATGGCAGTGAGTTGGGCACGGGTTCTCGCACAGAAAAGGGGAGTGATTTATGAACTGGCTTGGTGTGGAGCTACTGGGTAGTTCGAAGTGGGCTTTTCTTTCGTTTGACCAGGGGGATTGGTTCTTACGAGGGAACTTCGGAGAGAGAGAGAGAGAGAGAGAGAGAGAGAGAGAGAGAGAGAGAGAGAGAGAGAGAGAGAGAGAGAGAGAACTGCAGAGCTTGAGCTTTCCATGGACTTGAATTGAATGGAGTGGAGTGAGAGAAGGGGAGTTTTTCTGGGTTGAGAGGTCTGGTTTTTGTGGAGAGGAGAAGGGACTGATAGATCAACACTAGAGAAGCTGGACATATGCTGGCTTGCTGAGCAACACAGAGAGGCGGCATTATTTTTGGAGCTGGGAGTAACGAGAGAGATGGGAGGCCGGGTTTGAGAGAAGAGAGTAGGTAACGAAGCGAGAGGAGTTGGTTGCAGGGTGGTGTCTGGATTATTGTCTTTGTGAGAGGAAAAACAGAGTAGGAGGTGAAAGAGGAGAGGCTTGGTTCGGCTGGATGAGAGCACTGCACTAGGTAGTTTGGAAGGGAGTTTTTCTTCGGTCTGCAGCTGGAGAATGGTTGACGGGGAGAATTTATTTTTTTCGTTTTAACGGCTGGTGAGGCTAATCTGGTTGTGGGAGCTGGAGAACGTTGCACTAGAAGGATCTGTAGATGGGACGAACGAAAAAATGAACGAGGGGGATTTTCTGGACTTTTAGAGCTGGACGTTTTATTTTCGTCTCGTTAGTTTGAGACTTTTGAACCTGGACGCTGGACTAGGGCTGGTTTATTTGACACTGGACTAGGGCTCAGGGACTTACGAACATGTTACACGGAGGGAGTTTTTAGCTCTATTATCTCTTCATCTTTATTTTGAGGGTTATTTTTTGTTCTAGTGTTAATTTGGTATTTTATTTTAGTTTTATTATGGAAAATGTTCATTTGAAGTCCGCGGCTCATTTTATGAGTATGGTTGGCCAAACTTTTATATTAAGGTTAGAGGTGAAATCTAATGATTTAAACATTATTTTTGGATCAACATTAGAATTTATATTGTGGGTTTGATCGATTGAATGATTTTATTATTAGATATTTTGATTATCTATATATTTACCTTGATTCATTGTAATTTTCGAATACAATGAATGCTTGAAAAATTATGTGATATTCAAATGAGTTTGTGAGTATTTTAACCATAAATCGTTCATGCTTAATTATTAGTGACTATTTTTTCTTGACCTTAAATGCTAAATCTTCTAATTAAACAGAATCATTATTCTAATTTAATTGAAGTAAATCGATCGGAAACAATATTCTAAATTATTAGACAGATCCTCGAAACTTTAGTTATTTTCCATATCAATTTATTTTATCATTTTAGTTTTATTCTGTTACTTTAAAAATATTCATCTTAGTAATTTTCTCTTCTATTTGATCGTACGTTCACTTTAGTAATTTATTTTCATTGTTTGAGTTATTTTCTTTATCACATAAGTCAATTCCTGTGGATTAGACCATGTTAGGTACTACAATACATTTTCAAAATACATCTTGGTTAGAATAGGAAAATTTATACATAAATGAAGGTGTCTTGTGGACTTGAACCTTCACATAGTGAAAATACATCAAAGTTAACCAGAATGGCATAGTAGACATGCTTTGAACTAGCGATTCTATATGATTAACCGGATATATCTCACATATATATTTTCTTCTCTTTGGGTAGTTCATAAAAGCCGACACGTGGATTGGCCTTGTGTCTATATCCTGGTTTCATGAGCGCTCTAGTGACAAAGCCTAATTTGCATAGGAGGCGGCACCACCCCCGACACTCATATAGGTAGACTTATCGAAAGTGTCCTGTAATAAAACACTTTAACATAACCATGTTATAAGTCTATTAAGAGCTTATTGCTCAGCCTCTCCTTTTCATTACAGTACCAAGCACTTCAAACCTTGGGATGATAAATTAGTTTGAAAACTAATTTTAATATCACAGTACTTGCAAATCACAAACATATAATGTACTTTGCTCATTGAACTCAAGTCTTGATATATTCAAGAGTTGAGTCGAGTTTCCATTATTGGTGATTTTATTGTATAGGCTTTAAACCCATCCCCTTTGATGTTTTCCACATCAAGTCTCTTGCATGTCCTTTAGTTAACGGATCTGCCAAATTTTGGCAAGATCTCACAAAATCAATTGTAATTACTCCATCTGTGAGTAATTGCCTCACATAGCTATGTCTTAATCCAATATGCCTAGACTTGCCATTATATATATGGCTATAGGCCCGTGACAGTGTAGCTTGACTGTCACAATGCAAAGAAATTGGTGGCATTGGTTTTGACCAAATTGGGATCTCTATCAATAAATTTCTTAGCCACTCTGCCTCTTTGCTACAAGAAGCCAATGCTATAAACTCTGCTGCCATGGTAGAGTCAGTTATGCATGTCTGCTTCTTTGATCCCCAGGAGATTGCTCCTCCACCAAGGGTGAATATCCACCCACTGGTTGATTTGTGATCATCATGCTCAGTTATCCAACTGGCATCCGTGTATCCTTCTATAACCGAAGGAAACCCGCTGTACTCAATACCATAATTTATGGTATTTCGTAAGTATTTTAAGATTCTCTGTACAGCTATCCAATGAATATGACTAGGGTTACTAGTGTACCTACTAAGTTTGCCCACTGCAAATGCAATATCAGGTCTAGTGCATGTCATAGCATACATTAGACAACCAATAACTCTAGCATATTCAAGTTGATTCACTGCTCTCCCCGTATTAGGATACAATTTTAAATTTGAATCAAAAGGTGTAGCCATGGGTTTGCAATCAAAGTGATTAAACTTTTTCAATATTTTCTCAATATAATGTGATTGGGTTAGAATTATACTATTATTATTTCTTATAATTCTAATACCCAAAATCACGTTTGCAATACCCAAATCCTTCATATCAAAATTAGATGACAAAAATTTCTTAGTGCTTTCAATGCTTATATTATCAGTGCCAAAAATCAACATGTCATCTACATATAAGCATATTATAACACCTTTATTTCTATTAAACTTGCTGTAGACACATTTGTCAGATTCATGTATCCTAAAACCATTGTTCACTATAGCTTTATCAAACTTTTCGTGCCATTGTTTTGGTGCTTGTTTAAGTCCATAAAGTGACTTAACCAATTTACAAACTTTATGTTCTTGGCCAGACATAACAAACCCATCGGGTTGTTCCATGTAAATTTCTTCTAATTCACCATTTAAGAAGGTAGTCTTAGCATCCATTTGATGGATTTCAAACTTGTAGATGGCTGCTAAGGCAATCAAAGTTCTGATAGTAGCAATCCTAGCAACTGGTGCGTAGGTATCAAAATAATCTAACCCTGCCTTCTGGGAAAAACCCTTTGCTACTAGTCTTGCCTTAAACTTTTCTATTGTTCCATCTACTTTCAGTTTCTTTTTAAAAATCCATTTGCAACCAATAGGTGTTGAACCGGGTGGTAAATCTACTAATTTCCAAGTATTATTACCCATGATTGAATCCATTTCATCATTAATAGCTTCTTTCCAAAAAGCTACATTCTGAGACTTCATAGCCTCTTCATAAGTCAAAGGATCATTTTCAACAGTATGTGTAATCATGATTTGGTTACAAGATAAATCTCTTGTACCCTCTACCAAGTACACAACAAAATCTGGTCCAAATGACTTTTCAGTTCTAATTCGTTTACTCCTTCTTGGTTCAAATGGTTCACCAGATTCATCATTATTTTCAAGTGATCTGTCTAATTTCACAATTTTATCATTATAAAGTGGAATTGCATTGAATCTATTTTCAAAAAATTCAGCATCCCTAGATTCAATCACTGTATTGACGTCAACAGAACCATTAGGTTCCACAACTAGGAATCTATAGCCAACACTATGATGTGCATAACCTAAGAAAATGCACTCAATGGCTTTTTGTCCTAACTTCTTTATCTTAGGTTTAGGTAATCTAACTATGGCTCGACAACCCCAAACTTTAAAATAATTTAAGTTTGGTTTTCTTTTCTTCCATAGTTCATATGGAGAAACTTTAGTTTTCTTGTGGGGTATTCTATTCAAAATATAGCATGCTGTAAGCATAGCTTCTCCCCAAAAACTATTATTTAAACCAGAATTAGTAAGCATGGCATTTACCATCTCTACTAAAGTTCTGTTCTTCCTCTCCGCCACTCCATTTTGTTGTAGAGTATAAGCCATAGTAGTTTCATGAATAATGCCTACAGATTCACAATAAGCAGGAAAGTGATATTCACCACCTCTATCGGATCTAAGACATTTTATTTTGACATCACATTGATTTTCTACTTCATTTTTATATGCCTTAAAATTGTCCAAAACTTGGTCTTTTGAGTGCATCAAATAAACATAGCAATATCTCGAGAAATCATCTATAAAAGTCACAAAATATTTTTTACCTCCTCTAGTAGGCGTGCTATGCATGTCACATACATCACTATGTATTAATTGCAATAAAGATGAAGTTCTATCTATTCTAGAAAATGGCTTTCTTGTCATTTTTGTTTGCATGCATATTCTACATTTATCGATCATGTCGTTGGCATATTTAGGAATTATATTTAATTTAACCATGTCATCAAGTCTTCTAGCATGAATATGTCCTAAACGACAATGCCATAAAGAATATGAATCAAGCATATAAGCAGAAACATTCACTTTATTATTAATATTGAGTTTGAACATGCCTTCACTCAGATATCCCTTCCCCACAAAATTACCCCCTTTGGTCAGCACAAATTTATCTGACTCAAAGACTAATTTAAACCCATACTTATTCAGAAGACTACCAGATACAAGATTCTTCCTAACTTCTGGTACATGATACACATCTTTGAGAGTAAGCACTTTTCCAGAAGTGAACTCCAAATCTATTGTGCCTTTGCCTTTAACTGTAGCAGTGGATGAGTTTCCCATGTAGATAACACATCCATCTTCTTCTGACTCATACTTTTTAAACAAACTCCTGTCTTTGCAAACATGTCTTGTTGCTCCTGAGTCAATCCACCAAGAGTTGTCTCCTTCAAGAATATTGACCTCAGAAATCATGGCCACAAAATTCTCTTTGGAGTCAGAGTTTTGTTGTTTTCTTTTAAGAAACCAACAATCTCTTTTGTAATGGCCCGGCTTGCCACAATTGAAGCAATTTGCCTTCAATTTCTTCTGATTCTTGCCTTGGAAGTGGCTTTGTTTTCTTCCAAAGTTATTCTTTCTCTTCCAGTTTTCATATCCGGATTGATTGGGTTGTCCGGGTTTGTGGATCTTCCCTTCCTCTATCATATGCATATTGGAGGTCAAAGAGTCACGCTCTTCCTTACCATCTCTAAGCCTTATTTCCTCTTCTATACGAAGATGTTGGCTTAGATCTTCCAAAGACATTTCCTCCTTTCTATGCTTTAGGCTTCTTTTGTAGTCTTTCCATGATGGAGGGAGTTTATCGATAATGGATGAAACCGATATAGAATCATCCATTTTCATATTGTGTTGAGTGAATTGATCAAGAATATACATAATTTCATTGAATTGTTCAACAATAGGCCTAGAATCTACCATTTTATAACTGAAAAATTTGGTAGCCAAAAATTTCTTACTTGTAGCATCTTCTAAAAGATACTTTGCCTCAAGTGCATCCCACAGATCCTTGGCGGTTGCTTTGTTCTGGTAGGCATCAAACAATGTATCAGACATTGCATTGCAAATGTGTCCCTTGCAGATGTAGTCATCTTGTTCCCATTTGATTCTTGCTCGACTTTGAGCGATTGTCTCATCCTCATTTGTAGACAGCCTAAGAGTGGTTAAAACATACACCACTTTGAGACTGGCTAAGAGAAAGTGCATCTTCTTTTGCCAGCGCCGGAAATTGGCTCCATCAAATCGTTCAAGTTTCACAAAATCCGCAGCAAACTCTCTCAAACTATGAGCCATTAATAATCGATAATATTGTCTTAAGATTGTTGGAAATAAGGGGCTGCAAAACAAAAATAGTGAGAGAAAGTTTGCTTCAAGGCGCGTTACAAATGTCGCTTTCCTTAAGACAATATTCGCCCCCACCAATTACGGTATGCACACAGGTTACAAGCGAATTTGCCTCCAAGATACAATGAAGTCCAGAACAAGTCTGTTTGTCTAACTGCGTTATGCACACACGAAATTAGACCCCGAATACCCTCAGATTTTGCTATTCAACCAAGAAATTAGAAATCTGATCTCTCGAGAACAAACAGATTCTAACAAGTTTTTGAAAAAATGAAATATTTGGGAGAGAGAAGAGAGAGAGAATTCGAAATTCAATTCTGATGTTTTAAATGGCAGGCCAATAGGTCCAAAAGATGTAAACGAAAAGTTATTACCCGTAGTTCTGAAAACTGTTCGGAATAGGTATATATATTATGACTGTTGCCATATGATACAACAGTTGGCCTTGTTCTTCTTCCAACCGGATGGCACTGGTTCGAGTCACACCATGCGCGTTTTGGGAATATTATTTTCCCAACCGTTGGCAGCACCTCGCGTTGCGTTCGCGTCCATTGCCCATGTGTTGCAGCGCTTCACGCAGCACGCCCCTTGACCAAGAGTTGCAGCGCAGTAGCGCCTAATGGCTGGCCGCATGCCTCTTGGTGCAACCTCTTCATAAATCATCAAAAATCTAATCCTTTGTTAGAAGGATGGATCGAACCCAGTCTCATGGACTAAATTGGAAGCCTCAATACCAATAAGCCAACTAAAGACTTATGGTCAAAACATAGATCCAAAATATAATAAAACTCCGAAACTTTCCATATCTTCTCTCTTTCCACAATAATTCACAACTTCCAAAAACAACCCAAAAATATTATTAATAAATATAATATATAACTAATTATTTTGAAAATATTTCCAACATACTTGTAGGTAAAACTGTACTAAATTTTTGATTCACTAGTTTGAGTCAAAGATTAGGCGCAACACCATTCCTCACCTCTGTCTTGTTCACATCTTCGTGATAAGATGGGGCAATCATGAATTCTCAACATTTTCAAAGAAGTAGAGTATTTCCTTGAATGTGGAGATGGGAGTAGATGAAAAGGTAGTGGGTGTAGAGGAGGCGGAGGAGGAGGCTTCCTCTATTGTTGACATGTTTACATTTTTCATCATTGTTTGTTGCACTAGCTTCCAGTTGGCATTCACTAGGTATAACTTTACTTGGAGATGTGGAAACATTAGCAATGAAGTCAACACAGGGCAAATATATAGCCGTTTGGTTTCAGAGATACTCGTACGGAGAAACACTCTCTTATTCAAACACTTATTTTAAAATCATTTTTTAATCTAAAACTATCTTATCTCATCTCATCTCAAATCAACAATCTCACTACTATTTATAATTCATCTCAACTCATCTGACTTCCTAATCCAAACACACAAAATTTTTAAAAATCATCTCATCTCATCTCAACTCAACAATCTCACTATTATTCACAAATTATCTCAACTCATCTCACTATCCAAATCAATATTTTGAAAGACGAAGAAATGATGGGAGTGCTAAAACATGCCCTGCCCCTGTGATTGATGTTCTTTCAAATGAGTTTTCGTGATCAAAAGTATTGACATCCACATAAGAATCACTCCTCCTCCACCAACCCTTGAGATGGAAAGAATGCTTTTAGAGCATACGAAGAAGAAGAAAGAGATAACTCGTTGTTGTCACTACAATCTTACATGTAGTTCATTTCATCAAATTTTACATGAGAAATACTCTGAAAAGAGGGTAGTCGACTCAATGGCGGCAAATATTTCAATTTTGTGCAATACCATAACCTCAAATCAATAAGATTTGTCAGTTGCTCGAATCCACGTGGCATATAAGTCAAATATTTACACCTACAAATATAAAGATGCCTAGGTTGATTAGTTTCTTAATTTCTCTAGGCAGATTTTTTATTTTATAATTTCCATAAAGACTAAGATATCTTAAATGCTTCAACTTACATATAGAACTCGAACTCGGTACTAAATCAAGTCATCTATCATGTAGATTCAGCATGCACAAGATCAACTTCAAACTTGAAAAGATTACTTCATAAGAAGTACTTGACTCTCTCAAACCCTTGAATTCACCAAATGAAACAAGTGTCCGTATCCTACTAGCTTTAGACATGGAAGTTGGAACTACAAAAGAAAAATCCATATTATCGATAATTTATACGTGCCGAGTTTTTCTCACTAATGGTTTTTTCCTGCCACTAATATTGCGAGATCGTGCATGGGGTGATGCATTTTACTTGTAACCACGTTATCCAGATTATCCATTTCAGATTCTTGAAAGAACAATCTCCAAAGTAAATCCATGAAAAACTCATGACCAACATCTTCAAGACATTCATTTTGATTTGATAGCTTAATAAACCACTGTGATATCCAGATATTTATCAATGTTGATTTATCCATCTTGTAATCTTTCGGAAATACACTACAATAAGCAAAACATTATTTCAGATGTGAAGGAAGTTGATCATAACTCAGTTTAAGAGTTGGTAAGACGTCATTTTCTTTTATTTTTGGTAGTATGTTTATCATTTCTGAAAGAAACCTAGGCTGCTTCAGAATTTTCCAAGGACAATAACCTTCTAATTGTTTTCGTAACAAGGAGGACACCTGAACACTTTTCTACAATCTCCATTCCAACTGCCACAATTTTGGAATTCTTTGCCTCTTGTCCTTTCTCAAATGCCACTTGCTAAAATAAAGACCATGACTTCTGGCTATCTAACCCTGTTGTAAATTTTGTTTCCTCTTCAGTACAGCATTATCTAGCCAATACCATGAAGAAACTTGCAAGAAATGTAAAAGTAATGAAAGTTCAAATGATCAAGAGACAGATATTTTAAGTGGTTCGATTATAATAATCTACATCCATGGCAGCAATAATCGAGAGACTTTCTTTATTGATGATCAAATACAGTATTGAGATACAAGAACATTCTCTCATGTACCTCTACATTCTTGGAGCTTTATCGCTCAAGAATTATTCTCTCTTTATTCTCCTGTATTCAATATATTATCATTCATCATGAATACAATGAAGGCCTCTTTTTATATAGATTACAACTATGACTTAATAGAATAAAAATTATGTTCCACCTCACCAATCTAATACCCAGGCCTTTCCACATGTGTTGCCATGTGCTTTTATTCTTAATGGTTGACACTCTTCATAACAATTCTATACCTTGACAAGCATTTAGACCTTCCAAGCCGTCTCCTTCCACTTAACTGTTGTTGTAGGTTCCCCCTATGAGGGCTTATCAATTTCCCATATGAATCAAGTCTGGGCAATGTTTGAACTTGACTGTTGGTAGAGATTTAGTCATCATTTCTGATGGATTTTCTTCTACTGGGGTCTTTTCTACCGCAATCTCCCCAATTGATATGATGTCCCTCTCAAAATGCAATCTAATGTCTATATGTTTTGATGTTTCATGGTATACCTGATTTTTGGCAAGGTGAATTGTGCTCTGATTGTCACAGTGAACTGTGATATTTCCTTCATGCATGCCTAGTTCATGAGATATACCTTTCAACCATATAACCTCATTTATTGCCTCAGTCATTGTAATATATTCTGCCTCAGTTGTTGATAAGGCAGCTACTGGTTGCATGTTTGCCTTCTAGCTGATGGCACCTCCAAAAGCAGTAAACATAAAATCAGTCAAAGACTTTCTTGTGTCTATATTTCATGCACAATCTGAGTCAAAAAAGCCTTGTAGTTCACTCCCTTGTTGCACATTCCCACCAAACTTCAATCCTAAAAAATTTCTATCAGAAATGTATTGAAATACCCATTTGATAGCATGCCAGTGTGGTTTTCCTAGGTTGCTCATAAATTTACTAACTATGCTAACATAAGTTAGATTTGGTCTATCGCAAACCATAAAATACATGACGCTTCCCACCATGCTAGCATATGAAATTTTCTACATGAATTCCTTGTCTTCATCACTTTTTGGTGCTTGAGTAACTGACAATTTTGTGTGTTGCCCTATAGGGGTACTAACTGTTTTTAATTGATCCATACCAAATCTAGTTAGAACTTTAGAAATGTAGGACTTTTGAGATAGATAAAGTAGCCATTTCTTTCTCTCTCTTATTATTTTCATTCCCAATATTCTTTTAGCAGGGCCTAGCTCCTTCATCTCAAATTCTAATTTGAGTATGCATTTGACTTTTTCAATTTGATTTTATCTTTAAAAGCAATGAGCATTTCATCTATATATAATAGTAGATATATTGAGTTCCCTTTAGTTTACTTGAAATAGACACAACTATCATAACAACTTTTGTTAAAACCATTGCCAATCATGTGAGAATCAAATCTTGTACATACCATTGTATTGGGGACTGTTTAAGCCCATACAATGATTTCTTTAGTAGACATACTTGATTTTTGTTGGCTTCATTAGTAAAACCTTCTGGTGGTTGCATGTATATCACTTCATCAAGTTCTCCATGCAAGAAGGTTGTCTTTACATCAAGTTGTTCCAAATGCATGTCATGATAGGCAACAACTGACAGCAGTAGTCTTGTTGAACTGTGTTTGACCACTGGAGAGAAGATTCTATTATAGTCTACTCCATGGTATGTCTTCTTTCCATTTAGATCCTCTCAACTTTGTTTCTCTGGTTTAGAAACTAGTACCCATGTTTTATTCTTGTTTAAAGACTCTATTTTCTCTTGCATTGCAAGCATCCATTTATCAGCCTTGATTACGCCCAAAGAATAACGCGGTAGTTGTAGCACAGCTAGCTTTGGGGTGTTGATTCCACAGGGAGACAAATTAAAATAATAGCAAAAGGAACAAAGACACTAAAGAAAAATATTAAATAAGTAATAGAGAACAAAGATTAATTTTAAATGTAAATTAAAGTGAAGCAAAGTGATTAACGGAAAAAATACTCAAATTTGACGAATAGTAGAGCATCGGGAATCCTTTGCACAAATCCGGTATTTTAATTATTCTTAATTCATTGGATAACTCAATTAGGAACGTAATTTACGAAATTTCCAATCGGAATGTATAGATTTATAAATCAAAATTAAATCAAATTTAACCTTTTGAAAATCATTCACCACTTTTAAAAAATGTAAATTACTATCTCTATTGAGAAAATCCAACGACGACAAGATATTCAGGGAGTGATATTACAGTAAAGAACTAAATCAATATAGATAAATAATTGATCCAAACATAATCAAAGAACGAATCCATTCAATAGAAAAAGCATGACTGAATCCATAAACAGAATAAATTTTATGATTATTCGGAGAAGAAAACATCAACGATGAATTGAGAATGATAAAACAAAAGAGTTTTAGCAATTGAAAATCAAATATATGAATTAAAAATAAATTAGAAATACCTTCTAATGTGCAAGTTCATCCTTAACCTTACTTGAGAATTTAGTTACCCATAAATATACTGGACAACAAAAATCTCCAGAGAAAACTGAAGCGAATGGTGACCATGGAAGTGATTTTATCCTCTCTTCAGATCTACCTCTTGTGCCTCATCCTCCTCCATTTCGTACTAATGATATGCTTATATAGGGTAGGAAAGAAACCCTAATGTCCTCTTAATTTTCACATAAAAAAATCGCTTAAATTTTAGGACTTATCTTGACAGCCACGTATGCCTTTCAGGACTTCAAATTTGGAAATTCTTATTAGAAACAAAGTTATAGCCCTTTAAGATAGATTTCCAATGCATCAAGAATCGTATCAATCTTATATGTGAGTAAAAAGGGACAGTTAAAAGACTAAAGTATGTTCAGACTGTCTCCTAGCGAATTTTGGACTTGGATTTCTTGTGGTTTCATTTTGTGATTTTTTTTCTTTTTATTTTCTTCCAAATTGCTCTCAAACCCCATGAATTTCCTCCTTTGAATTTGACTGGGCTTGACTTGCTCTTTTATAAACTCTGAAATTAAACATAAAAAAACTGCTTAGGAGTATCCCAACGTAAATAGAAATTCAATTTAAGAATACACATTAATTCCTATGATTTCTATTCACATTTTAGCATTTTAGTCCAATAATTGGGTATTTAGAGTGCACTTTTGTACACTCATCAAGCCTCCTTACTAACCATGGCTTCCTAATATGATCTTGGCTCCAAATTAATTACCTCTTTAGCAACTGTCAAGGCAAATGCTGTTAGTTCTACTTGCCCATATCTCTGAGATGGCTTAATGGCTCTCTTTTGTTTGTCTCTTACCAGGTTATAAGAGTTCACTCCACCTTGATTTCTGTCCTCTGAGCTTGTTTTCTCAAGTTTTTCAACTTGTTTATCTTGCTGACATGGTGAGCTTGTTGATTGCTCCACCTTAAATTGCAAATATATGGTAAGTTCCTATGCTTGACATTCTTGTTTATTTTTCTGTGTTTTGGACATTTGTAATTAATTGAATGTCACATCTATGCTAACTGTATATTTCTGTTTCCCAGGTTCATCAATCCATAGCTTGTATCCTTTAACACCATCTGGGTATTTCACAAAGACGCACTTAAGTGCTTGAGGCTCTAGTTTGTCAGTTTTTGTGTGTGCATATGCTACACATCCAAAAATGCTTAAATGGTGATACCTAGATGGTTTTCCACACCACATTTTTTGTGGTGCTTTAAAGTTTATAGCTAAGGAAGGGCTTCTGTTTCTTAGGTGTATTGTTGTGACAACAGCCTCAACCCAAAATGATCTTGATAGTCCTGGAATTGATAGCATGTACTTTACCCTCTCCAAAATGGTTCTATTCATCCTCTCAGCTAAACCATTTTGTTAAGGGGTTTCCCTCACTATTTTGTGCCTAGTTGTACCCTCCCTTTGGCAAAAAGAATTAAAATCATTTGACAAATATTCCAACCCATTATTTGTTCTTAGCCTTTTAACCTTTTTGCCAACCTAGTTTTCCACTAATGTTTTCCATTCTTTGAACTTAGCAAATGTATCACTCTTATGCTTTAGAATGTAGAGCCATACCTTCCTTGAATAGTCATCAATGATGGATAGAAAATATCTTACTTCATCATGTGAAGTGACTCTAGTAGGCCTCCATAAATCTAAATGAATGTAGTCCAAAGTTTGTTTTGTTTGGTGTGTTGCTACTTTGAAACTAACTCTTGTAGCCTTTCCAAAGATTCAATCCTCACAAAATGGTAGCTCTCCCAATCTTTTCTTTTCTAGCAAATCTTGTTTTTCTAGTTCTTGAAGACCTTTCTAACTGAAGAGTCCCAGCGTCGAGTGCCACAGTTTAACCTTGTCTTCCTTTCTGTCCTACACAGGTGATAACTCTCCAATGACTGTCTTGCCCACGAATGTATGCAGCCCATTCTTGTTTGCTCCCTTCATAACTATCAGAGAATCCTTGGCAACCTTTAGTATTCCTGCTTCTGACTTGAAAGTGCAGCCAGATTTGTCAAGCATTCCTAGAGAAATTAGATTTCTCTTTAGCTCAGGTATGTATCTTACTCCTTGTAGTAATCTTTCCATAGCATCAAACATTTTTATCCTTACTGACCCAATTCCCAAAATCTTGCATGATTTATTGTTACCAGAATTACATGTCCTCCATCCAACTTTGTGAAGGTTTCAAACCATGATCTAGAGGGACACATATGGAATGAGCATCCTGAATCTAGGATCCATTCCTTTCTTAAATTCACATTTGAGACATTCATGACCTCAGCGTTGTTATACCCATCCAGTATCACTACTGCATTCCCCTCTTCCTTCAGTTTATTTCCTCCATTTTGTTTCCTCGCAGGACAATCCCTCTTAAAATGCCTCTATTTAAGATAGATGAAATATTTCAATTACTTCTCCTTTGACTTTGATCTTTCCTTATTATTCTTCCATTTGTGATTATTCTTTTCTAGTCTACCCCTTGCTACCAAACCTTCTCCAATTCCAATTTTTGTTGCTGCCTGTTTTTGCAATTCTCTAAAGTGCAAAACAGATTGTACTTCATCTAATGTCAGACTTTCTCTACCATACATCATGGTTTCTTTAATCTGCATATGAAGCATCCAAGATGATCTTGTTAAACTCATCAAGATGTTCTTCCACAGACATACCTGGAGTCATTTTGAAGGTGTAGAGCCTAGTATTCTTGTGGAGTTGATTTGCCAAGGATTTGGTCATGTACAGGTTTTCAAGCTTTAACCAAACCCCTGTTGTTGTCTCTTCCTTGGCAACTTCTCTCAAGACTTTGTCACCAAGGGAAAGAATTATGGTACTGTGAGTCTTCTGCAAGATCTCAGATTTTTCTTTATTCGATAAAGAACTCAAGTTCTTTTCACCAAGAAGTGCATCCTAAAGACCATGTTGAACCAGAAGTGCTCTCATCTTAATCCTACCTAACCCAAAGTCATTCTTTCTAGTAAATTTCTCAACATCAAACTTGGCAGTCCCCATTGAACCTGGCTCTTGATGCCACTTGTTGTAAATTCTGTTTCCTTTTCAGTATAGAATTGTCTAGCCAATACTATCAAGAAACTTGCAAGAAATTTAAAAGTAATGAAAGTTCAAATGATCAAGACACAGAGATTTTACTTAGTTCGATCCTAATGACCTACATCCATGGCAACAATAATCAAGAGACTTTCTTTATTGATGATCAAATACAATATTGTGATACAAGAACATTCTCTCATGTACACCTCTCCATTCTTGGAGCTTTATCACTCAAGAATTGTTCTTTCTTTATTCTCCTGTATTCACTCCAATATCATTCATCATGAATACAATGAAGGCCTCTCTTTATATAGATTACAATTGTGACTAAATAGAATAAAACTTCTGTTCCACCTTAGCAATCTAATACCCGAGCCTTTCCACATGTGCAGCCATGTGCTTTATTCTAATGGTTGACACTCTTCAAAACAAAACCTTGTAAGTAATATGGTTCAATTGTACGGGTAATTCTTGCAAATTTTTCACTATGTGTGGTTACTAGTATTCTACTCCCACTTGTGCAATCCCCAGATTAGCAAGAAGGGGTTTATTAATCATATAATCTTTTGGAAATAAACTACTACAATAAGCAAAACATTGCTTCAAATGTGAGGGTAATTGGTCATAACTCGACTTGAGAGTTGGTAAGAGGCCTTTTTGTTTTACTTTTGAGAGTTTATAGTTTTTGAAAAGCAACCACTATGTTTCTAAATTTTGCAAATACAATAATGTCCACCCAATTGTTCTTATGGCAAGTGGGACACCTAAACACTTTTTTAGAATCTCCTTTCCAATGATCACAACTGTTGAATTTCCAGCCTCTTCTCCGTCCCTAAATGCCATTTGCTTAAATAAGGACCATGAGTCGTCTTCATTTAAAACACTTAAGAAATATGGTTCCATTGTGCCTATAAGATTTTCCACCATTTCATTGCGTGCGGTTACTAATATTCGATTGCCTCTTGCACCACCCATCAATAGTGTTTTCAATTTATCCCATTTCTCACTATCCTTATTCAACACATCATTCAACAAAAGTAAGTACTTCTTTCCTTTAATTATATGAGAGGCCAATGCCTCTATTGTAGGAACTTCTTATTTCTAGTTTGTTACAGGTTCTAAGATTTTTTCTGAAATTTCATAAACATCAAAGATATCAGATACACAAACCAATGTTTTGAATACCATACCGGATGGCGTACCGGTCAAGGCACTGGAACGAAATATTTCGATACCGGTACCGTTTCATGTACCATTTTGGGATAGTCGATATATAAATAAATTATATATAAAAATTATATTTCAAAATAATAATCTATATATAAATAAATTATAGATGAATACATATGTATATATAAATTATAAATAGTCTTATATGAATTGGGGTCAAAATATAAGATTATAACTTAAAAAAATGAAAAAAAAAAAAACATAAAGGCCGAAATACCGAAATACCAGCTGGTACAGGCCGGTACGGCCGGTATTTCAACCGATACGAAACAGGTACCTTAACTGTACCGGCCTGGTGACCGGTACGGTACAGTACCAAAAACACTGACACAAACCCACATTTTTAACTGGAAATATTTTTGGATCGTCTGGTCATTAAAAATTAATTGAGCTAGTGTGGTCTTTCCTAATCCTCTGATGCCAATAATCGAAAGGATTCCGACATTCTCTTTAATTTTGGAATAAAATAGAAGTATATCTATTATCTTCTTCTTGTCATCCATTCTACCAATAACTTCTACCTCAGGTACAAAAGGATGAGTATCATCCCTCTTCCTACTCTTGACTCCTTCTCTACATTGCATTCCTTCAAAAGGAATTTACTATCAGGTGAAATGTCATCTAACTTTTGTCTAACTGCCTTAATCTCATGGCCCATTTCAGATCATAGACAAGTTGGTTTGATTTGGAGAAGAAGATTCATACCTTTTTTGCCATCTTATCCTAGGTCATGATTTCTCGCCTTTGACATTCAGTAGGAAAACCATCCAGCAAGTCATCCACATCATAAATGACATCCTCCAACTCTTCATGCCATTCTTTGATTGCGTGGTTCACAGCTTGCTGCTCTTCCGCATCTAGAAGCTAGCACGACTTTGATGGTCAAAATTGTTTTCTTAAGGTTGTCAAGCTCATCTTTGACGCCCCAAAACAGTTTGATCTTTAAGTGCTAGGGAGCCAAATTTGCCAATGATTCCTTCAGCAATGTTGAAGAGAACACCATCTACCATTTCTTGATGATGTTGAAGCAGTGCTTAAAAGCATTCTTGAATTAGTTGAAGATATGTTTGCTTTGAATAGAGAGGATTAATAGCCATGTCCAATATTTATAAGGCTCCACTTGTCGTGTAGTTGTGTGTTACACAGGAAACATTTAAATCTAGCTATATATATATATATATGTATTCTATGTTGGATGTACTAAGTATTAGCTAGTCATGTCGGACAATGCTTTGCTTTTTGCTATATATCATTGATTCATTATTGAACATGCTTTGCTTGTAGCTTTGTTTAAAGATATCTTTGTAAAAACTCTTTCAAAAAATAGATCTATAGATTCTTTACCTCTAGCCATTTGAGTTTGAGAACTGAAAAGGCTACAAAGAGAGTAGAGATTTTTTTGTAGGGAAGGTACTTATAGTCTTTTACCTTAGAAATTTATGGGTGAATCTAATAGAAAACACAAGCCCTTTTATATCGGCAAAACTAGGGACCCTTACTTATTACTCTTACAACTTTTGGGCTACTCTCATTATTTCATCCATAAAAAAAATAGCAAGAGTTAACCATTTCATTTATTAAGGGCAATTAACTATGCTTGATATACGAAATGTATCTTAGATGAAGTGAACCACCTTAGAGAAGACAAATGGTTTTCTAGGAAAATCAAAAGTCTAACATTCCCCCACTTGGTTCACTTAATAGGTAAAATTGAAATGGCCAAAAAATAATGCACTCAATCTAGTCAAGGTATCCTATACAAGAACCATGGTAGTATTACTCTCTATAGTAAGCATTTCCCTTCCATGTGTCACAATGCATAATATCCCTTAAATACTTTATGAACAACTAATAAAAGTCATTCGGGTCCAACTTAATCACCCAATGGATATAACAAATTTGTTACTTTATGCGCAAAACTGAAACTGAATTCAACTTTATTCTTTGTGAAATATATTGCAACATGAGAGATATTACGCCCATATGATCTACATGACCCTGAAGCTGTTTTACCAGTAAATCTTTGGTCATTGGATTAACTAACATCAAATCCATACTGGTGTGCTCAATGTACACCAAATTAATTTTTATGCTCTCTTTCACAATTAATACTTTATGTTGATATGCTTCCTTTTGCTTCTGCTCAATAAAACTGTATGATATGAGAATCTTGTGAAACTTTAAATACCATTGACGAGAAGCATGTTTTAGTCTATAAAGAAACTTCTTCAATTTGCCTACTTTCTGACTGTTGTCATTGAAAACCTTAGGTTATTTCATGTATATCACTTCATCAAGATCCCCATTAAGAAAAGTTATTTTTACATCCATTTGATATAACTTTAAATCAAAATGAGCTACTACAGTCATGATTATCCTCAACAAATCCTTCTTAGACACCGAAGATAAGATTTTATGATAATCTATACCTTCTTTCTGAATGAATCCTTTGGCAACAAGTCTAGCCTTATATCCTTCGACATTACCAGAAGAATCTTGTTTGGTTTTATAAATCCATTTGCAGCCAACTGTTGTTAGCCCTTTTTGTAATTCGAGAGATCCCAGACTTGCTTCTTGTAAATGAATTCTAACTCATTCCTCATGGCATCCAACCAAAATGTAGATTTATCTCCACTCATGGCTTGTGAAAATGTAATTGGGTCTTCTGGAAGTCCAACATCAAAATCAGACTCAGTTAGGCATACAATGTAATCATCTGGAATAACAGGCCTACGTGTTCTTGAGGATCTTTTTAGAGCCACTACTTTGTCATTTGGAGATGACTCAATTGGCTCATATTGTAAATATAGAATAACTTCATATTGAACCTCATTTATGGGGACATGTTGCTCTTGAATTGGTGTCACTGGATAATCTTGTGATCTATTTTACCTTAAGACAACTATGCTTTCTCCACAAGTAGGCAAAGTAGCATGTTCAGGTGTTTCCTCGAAAATGACCTCTTAAGGATTCACACTCCCACTAGGTTAAACATCCTCAAGAAACGTTGCATTTTTAGATTTGAAAATTCTAGGGCTATGACTGGGACAGTAAAATCTATATCCTTTGGAGTTGCTTAGATACCCAATAAAGAAACTGCTAGCTGTCCTTGGGTCTAACTTTTTTATATTAGGATTATAAATCCTAACTTCCGTAGAACAACCCCATATGCGTATATGATTTAAGCTAGGTTTCCACCCTTTTCACAACTCGAAAGGTGTCTTAGAGATAGACTTGGATGGATCCTTATTCAATATATACACAGCTATTTTAAGAGCTTCACTCCACAAGAAAAGTTACGTGTTAGATTTATTAATCATGCTCCTTACCATATCCATTAGCATACGGTTCCTTCTTTCTGCAATGACATTTTGTTGTGGTGTGCCACGCATTAAATATTGTGGAATAATGCCTTTTTCTTGAAGAAAGTTTACAACTGGACCCTTCATTTGTCCCTATTATGTGTACCTATCATAATATTCTCCTCCTCTATTAGATTTTACTATCTTGATTTTCTTTTCACTTTGATTCTCTACTTATGCTTCATAGGCTTTGAAAACATCTAATACTTGAGTCTTCTCATTCAAAAGATAGAGATACATATACCTAGAAAAGTCGTCAATAAATGAGATAAAATATCTCTGACTATTCAGGCAAGAGGTAGAAAATGGTCCGCAGATATTTGTGTGCAAAATCTCATGAACACTTAAGCTCCTTCTTGAACCTTTAAAATTATTGTTGGTCTACTTGCTCTATGCAATCCACACAATTCTTGAAGTTAGTAAAATCAAGATTCTTTAGGGCCCCTTCTTTTACTAACCATTTTATCCTCTCTATAGAGATGTGTCCCAATTTCTTATACCATAGTAGAGAAGATTTTTCATTCAAAATGTTTCTCTTAATTCCAACTGAATGCAGGGAGGGATAATTCTCCACAAAATTAGGATGAATATCTAATTTGAACAAGTTATCAACTAAAGTTCTAGAACCAATAGGAATTTTATTCTTAAAAAAAAATCATTGTATCCTAAAAAAGGAAACTGTAACATTTGATAATAAGCGTGGAAATAGAAATTAAATTTTTATTAAATTCTGGAATATAAAAAATATTATTTAAATCCAAATCATGTCTCAATTTGAGAATCATTCTAAAAACTCCAACTGCAACAACTTGTGAATGCCCTTTATTTCTAGAAAAAAAAACCCAAAGTTAACTTGGTGTTGGTTTCCTTCTGGTGAGAAAACCCTTTCTTTTCAAGCCACTCTTTATACTTGATGCAGTTCTTCCTTACATGGCCCTCTTTCTTGCAAAAGAAGCAGGTCACCTTTTTGCCATTAGATCCATTGGATTTTGATGGCACCTTATGTTTCCTTTTCTCTTGAGATCCACATTGGCCTTTCTTGGTCTTAACTTTATCATTCACGACCATATTTGCACTTTCAGGTCAATCATGTTTCATCATTTCCTCTTCTTGCACACACATGGTTAGAAGATCCGTAACTGACCAATTTTCCTTATCTGTATTATAAGAGATCTTGAAAGGCCCATACTCAAATGGCAGTGAGTCAAGGATGAAATGGACCAAGAACGGCTCAGATATCTCTATCTTTAAGCCTTTAAGTTGAGAAACAATGTCTCTCATTTCCGTAATGTATGCATGCATACCCTTAGAACTATCAAAGACTTTAGTAGTGAATTGTCTAATAAGAGTGCTAGCTAAAGCCTTGTCAGAGTGAACAAATTTTTCCTCAATTGCCTGCATTAATTCCTTAATTGTAGCGCAATCACCAATAAAACCTCTAATGCTCAGCTAAGGATTGTGGAACAGTAGCTCCAAAACCAAGAAAAACTTTAATGCTATGAATTTAAGTAAATTTTAACCTTTCTGTGGGAAAAAGGTTGCATAAAAACATAAATTTACTTATCTTGATTTACAAGAAAAATTATTCCAAATATTAACAAATAAAACTATCCACACCTGTAGGCAGAAAACAAATTTTATCGTCAATACCGAAAATGATTTTCTTATATTAATTAATTCACAAAAATTAAAGATTTTCATGTAAGGATAAATCCTTAAAACTTATGATTTAATTACAATGAGATTCCAAATTTATGTATTCTTTTAAATAATAAGGATGTTGTAGGATTACCTTCATTATTCAAAAGAAATACAACTGGACATCTACTAAAATAGGTAAAAACCTATTAACTATAAATTAGCTTAAAGGTCAATCAATATTTATAAAGCTTGAAATTAAGCCTAGAGTAAAAACATTCCATTACAATCCTTTAATATAGTTATGAGCACATAACCATCCGGATATGAATTCAGAAACAAAAATTGAAAAGCCAAAAAAATGCACTCTAAATCATGACCCGGCTACTTTCTTACGCCATAGATTATGACAAAATCCATTGATCACGCCAAGAGAATAAAATAAGGAACAAAATTGGATTTTAGAAGCCCACTATATGAACAAAATTGAAATGCTAATAATTCAAATATAAAGCTGAAATGTCTGACTCTGATACCAACTATAAAAACTTTTTCAAAAGAATAAAGAGATCCATAGAATCTTTACCTCCAGCCATTTGAGTCTGAGAACTGGAAAAGCTACAAAGAGTCTAGATATTTTCTATAGGGAATGGACTTCTAGTCTTTTGCCTTAGAACTTTATGGGTGAGTCTAATAGAAAATACAACCCATTTATATAGGCAAGACTAGGGACCCTTACTTATTACTCCTACAACTTTTGGGCTACCCTGATTATTTCATCCATAACAAAATAGCAATAGTTAACCACTTTATTTATTAAGGGCAATTTCCTATACTTGATAGATGAAATGTATCATCTTAGATGAAGTGAACCGCCTTAGGGAAGACAAATGGCTTTCTAGGAAAACAAAAAGTCTAACAATCTTAACACTTTTAAATATGCTTTCCGTAGTAGTGTTCTCTATAAATCCTCCTTTATTTTGGGTATTTAGTTGAATTTTTTGAAGCTTTGGTTTCTTGAGTTCGTTGAAAGCTTGGTGAATGGCCCCGGTGAAGAGCAGTCGTAACTATAACGATATATAGAAACCACACATTTCTAATCCAAGGCTGGTTAATGGTGATTGAATATGAGTAAATAATATTTTCTAGAGACGTTGTTTCAGCTTTTATATAATAGGTAATAGATAAAATTGTGAAACAAAACTAAATAGCATCAAGAAAAAGAATGTCCTCCCAGAAATCAGCAAATCTCCTTGGAATTGTGGTCGAAAGGCATCATTTGAAGAAGAATTGTCGCTTTTAGGAATTGTGGTCCAAGAGATAATAATGAGGTTGATGGAGAAGATGTGTAAGCTTGATGGAGAGATTGTATAATTCCAATCCCAGAATATTGAGCAAATTTATTGAAAGATAATCATTAGTTTCATGTTGTTTTGTAAGGAAAATTTTGAATGATAGAATCATAGAAGTGTTTTCAGCCTTTAAAAATCTGGTCCAAAGCTCCTATTCTACCACCAACGTTAGATCAATAATCTTAAGAGAAAAGCTAAGCTAAATTCTTTATCAAAACCTTTTGTTGGTCACTAAAATAATTTAGATGCAGTTTTGTCAAAGAGTACTTGGGAGAAATTGTTATGCAAGTTAGAGCACCATTAAAGCCATTTTGGATTCCAAGAGTGTTTCATCTCATTTCATTTTATCATTACAACTTTTTCAAATTCCTACACAAAATCTATTAAACAATTCAATTTTTTTAATCCCAGTTTTATGTGTCTTTTGATCATCTTGATGATTCAATAGGATATGTACAATACATCAACAATTTTGAAGATGAAATGGACTCTTAGCTCAATCCAATTCAAACATCTTAAAACCACCCTCACTTTTGAATTTGATCGAGTTTTTGTGTGATACCCTTTTTCCTATGGTAGTTCTCTTTTGATACTTTTCTTCATTCTCTTTCAATGGATGGGCAAAGTATTCCAGTAAAAGGATGGGTTCAAGTAACTCGAGATTCCAAAACTACAATAAATATTTGAAGAAAAATATCTAAAAATAGGAATAATAAGGAAAGCATCTTTAAAATGTGAAAGTAACAAAGCTTTATTCTTCAAACAATAGGTAAAGGAGAGCTTGAGGCAGCACTCAAGGCATCTCCAAGAAATAAAGAGTAACGATATTCCTACAATCTCTTTTTTAAAAGGGATGGTGGCTATATAAAATCTAAAATTCAATTACATCATCACATTGGCTAGGTAATTTTAATAGAAGTTATGAACATCATTTTACTAAAAGTTAGTAACATCTCAAAATAAATAGGAAAAAAGGAACGACAATAAGGAGAGTATCTTCAAAATTGAGTAGATAACAAGAAATTCCAAGCAACAAGGAGAGCATCTTCAAAATTGAGTAGATAACAAGAAATTCCAAGCAACGAACAAAGCAAAAGCTTTCCCAATAATCAAAAGATTTCCCAGATTTCAAGAATGTCAAGAATCTAACATTGCAAACAATTCAAGACATGTGTCCAAGAGAAAGAAACAAAGAGCATCTTTAAAAGTGATAAGATAACTTGATGGAATTTGGAAGGTCAGAAAAAGCACTAAGCAAAGCATCTTCAACAATAACAACAAATTTCATGCATAACACGCAACTGCACAAGCAGGGCATTATAAATGTTGGTCATGGCTAGAGTCCTCTGTATTCAAAGCCAGCATATCCTCCTTCCATCCCTCAAGCAACTCAAGAGCCGTTTTTAGCACTCCTTCACCAACCATCAAGAAATGGCAGAAGGTATTCTCTTCAACATTGCTCAACGAATAATTGAGAGCTTGGGCTCCCAAACTCTCAAAGAGGCTAGCCTGTTTTGCGGTGTGACAGATGAGCTTCACAAGCTCGAGAGCACTGTCTCAACAATCCAAGCCGTGCTTCTTGATGCTGAGGAGCAACAGGTAGTGAACCATGAAGTTAGACATTGGCTTGAAAAGCTTAAGGATATCGTTTATGATGTAGAGGACTTGTTGGATGGTTTCTCCACTAAATGTATGTTGTGAGAGATGATGACTCGGGATAAGATGGCAAAAAAGGTACGAATCTTCTTCTCCAAATCAAACCAACTTGTCTATGATCTAAAAATGGGCCATGAGATTAAGGCAATTAGACAAAAGTTAGATGCCATTTCATCTGATAGGAAATTCCACTTGGAGGAACGCAATGTAGAGATAGGAGTCAAGAGTATGAAGAGGGATGATTCTCATTCTTTTGTACTTGAGGCAGAAGTTATTGGTAGAAAGGATGACAAGAAGAAGATAATAGATATACTTCTTTCTGATTCCGAAGTTAAATAGAATGTCACAATCCTTCCGATTACTGGCATCAGAGGATTAGGAAAGACCACACTAGCTCAATTCATTTTCAATGACCAAGCGATCAAAAAATATTTTCAGTTAAAAATGTGGGTTTGTGTATCTGATATCTTTGATGTTCAAAAAATTGTAGAACAAATCTTAGAATCTATAACAAACAAGAAACAAGAAGTTTCTGCAATGGAGACATTGGCCTCTCGTATTCGGAAAGAAATTGAAGGAAAGAAGTACTTACTAGTGTTGGATGATGTGTGGAATGAGGATAGTGAGAAATGGGATAAATTGAAAACAATATTGATGGGTGGTGCAAGAGGCAATAGAATATTAGTAACCACACGTAGTGAGATGGTGGCAAATATTACAGGCATAGTGGAACATCCATATTTCTTAGGTGGTTTAAATGAAGAAGACTCATGGTCCTTATTTAAGCAAATGGCATTTAGGGATGGAGAGGAGGCTGGAAATTCAACACTTGTGACCATTGGAAAGGAGATTCTAAAAAAGTGTTTAGGTGTCCCACTTGCCATAAGAACAATTGGAAGGACATTATCGTATTTGCAAAATTCAGAAACAGAGTGGTTGCTTTTCAAGAACAATAAACTCTCAAAAATAAAAGAAAAAGACATCTTACCAACTCTGAAGTTGAGTTATGATCAACTCCCCTCACATTTGAAGCAATGTTTTGCTTATTGTAGTTTATTTCCAAAAGATTACATGATTAATAAACCCCTTCTTGTTAATCTTTGGATAGCACAAGGGTTTGTTAAGTTATCAGATGAAGATGAATGCTTAGAAGATGTTGGCCATGAGTATTTCATGGATTTATATTGGAGATCATTCTTTCAAGAAGCTAGAATGGATGGTTTGGGCAACATAATTTACTTTAAAATGCATGACCTCATGCATGATCTTGCGGTATCAGTGGCAAGATCATTGATCACCATAGTAGATAATGATAAGAAAATCATTATTGAGAAAACTCGTCATGTATCAATTGTCGATGATAAATATTTTTCCTCTGGGGTTTCTACTTCATTTTCAAAAGCAACTAGAATTAGGACGTTTCTCACCCCTTACAAATTGCAACATATATCTGAGTCAGCTTGTGATAAATTATTTTCCTCTTGTGAGAAACTGCGAGCGTTGGATCTGCATGGAACATGGGTTGGTCATGATCGAAAATCTATAAAAAACTTGAAGCTTTTAAGATATCTTGATTTGTCTGGAAACTCTAATATCAAGAAGTTGCCGAATTCCATAACAAAGTTGCAAAATTTGCATACATTGGTACTCTTTGATTGTGTTTCTCTGGAAGAATTGCCAAGAGAATTAGAAAAATTAATCAACCTCAGGCATCTTGTTATTGACAATTGTGAAGTTTTAAGTCATATGCCATGTGGACTGGGGAAGTTGACTAATCTTCAAACATTATCGAGCTTTGTGATCCACTCTGTTGCTTCTACCTCAAAGCATATCGGTGGGCTAGGCGAGCTAAACCAACTAAATAACCTAAGAGGAACTCTAAAAGTCATAGGTATGAGGGGCGAGAAAGATGTTGCATTAGATTATAAGGCTGCAAATTTAAAGGAGAAACATCTTCTTCAAGCTCTGTATTTACAATGGAGGAAAGAAGACAAGGGTGATGAAATGCTGGCATTGGAAAGCTTCCAACTTCACCCAAATCTTAAGAAACTTTATATAGAGTACTATGCATGTGTGAGGTTTCCGATTTCGCTTTCTTTACTCACGAATCTCGTTACATTTGAACTGTGGAGGTGTAAGAAACTAGAATATTTGCCACGGCTGAGTCAACTACCTTCTCTTCAGCGTCTTTATCTTAAAGAATTGGATTCTTTGCAATACATATCAAATTGGGGCGATCAAAGCTCCGATTTCCTTTCTTCTTCTTCTTCTTCTTCAGCTATAACGCCATTTTTACCATCTCTAGATGAAATTCAACTTCTTCGCTGCCATAATCTCAAGGGTTGGTGGAGGAAGAGGAGTGACTAAGCTATGGATGCCAATAGCATAACGGATGCATTGATGAAGACAATAGAGCATCCTTCACTCCCTTTGTTTCTTCTACATCTTTCAAAATTAGACATATCGAGTTGCCCTATGTTGACTTCATTGCCAATGTTTCCAAATCTTGAAATGTTGGAATTGTCGAAGGCTAGTTGGAAGCCAGTGCAACAGACCATGATGATGACAAATGTGGCAGCACTACAAAATCTGTCAGGAACAACAACAACCTTGCCCTCCTCCTCCTCTACACTTGTCACCTTTTCATGCACTCCTCTCTCCAAGTTGAAGCATCTACACCTAGAAGATATTGAGGATCTAGAAACATTGTCGGAGGAGGGGTTTCAAAATCTCACCTCTCTCCAGTATTTGTTCATAAAGAATTGCCCTAGATTAAAATTTCTCTCCCAAGGTATAAAATATCTAACTGCACTTCAAGAATTGGAGCTTCATAGTTGTTTTGAGCTTTGTGATCTAGGCGATTGGGAGGGGCTTAAAAATCTCCTATTTTTGACATTTTCGGATCTCCCAATGTTGGTGTTTCTCCCGTCGGGGCTTCAACATGTTACCACTCTACAAGACTTAAAAATTTCAAATTGTGTCAACTTGATGGATATACCAGAATGGATTGGCAACTGGACATCACTTGTGAAGCTTACAATTTCTGGATGCTATAGTTTGAAATCACTGCCTGAAGTAATGCATAGGCTAACATCTTTAAAAATTTTGAAATTTGCTAATTGCCCCAATGTTTTACCAAGCTGTGAAAGAGAGACAGGTTAGGATTGGCCCAAGATTGCTCATATCCCCAACCTGCAACTTTCTTCTTCTCACTCTGAGTTTTCGATTCCTCCAGGTATTCAGGTCGTTATGTATCAATTACCTTATGGCCTCTTCACCTCCCACCATTTTTTTGTTTTTCTCTCTCTCTTACATTATTTATTGGCTATTGAATTGCAGAGTCAATTGTATCGATAGAACTGAAGCAGGCGAAGTGTAGAATGTGCTTGGCATTTTGTTGTTGTTAGCAGGAAGAAGCCAGTGACTGATTTGTAGTGGAGTAAGAGTTGTGTGATAACCAAGGAAAATGTAAGATCTATAGGCATGACTAGTATAGACGTTTTTCTTTCCCTTTCACTTTTTTTATGATTTTGTTTTTTTAGAAAGCTAATTATTTAGGCTTTGGGGACTTTTACTTGTCTCCCTCATTTGCTATATATAAATGTAAGATCACTTTCAAATCTATGTTTTTATTCACTAGAGATGTTAAGCTTCTCTATTGTAACATTGCAGGGTATGCGATGTGGGATGCAATTCAACAATTAGGCTGAAAGGTTTTCCGACGAAGAAAGACCGAGGAAGGATCAGGATTGAGGAGAGAGAGATTGCTAAAAGTGAGACTTTTCTTTGGCACACTTTGATCTATGGTAAGTATATCAAAGTGCTGATGTGTCCTTCTCCTATTGGAGGGTGTAAAACTCACATTGTCACCTCATCCAATTTTAACTATTTCTCAGAATGAAAAGCCAACGAAGATCTGTACTGCTGCTACTAGCCTGAAAGAGGTTCATTGTACATATCCATTTTTGTATTGGAGCCTATCAAGTTTTTTTTTTTTGAAAAGTTCTACACACCACTACCATTTCACTCTCATTTTATTATATAAGATGTAGCACATTTATTACCAATATATGATTTTTTATTGGATAATTTTTTATATCTAATGATGATAAATATACCACATCTTATATAGTGTGATGAACAGAGAAAAATAAGAAAAGTAAAATAAAAGGACGATAGAACCAATAAATTAGATCCGAGCACTTAGTCCTTGGCCAAGCCAAGGAGGGGACCAGTGTAATAACAGTTTTAGCATCCAATTGGTGAGTTTTTCAAATGCGATTGTAGTCTTCATATGTGAATGTAGAACTACAACCATTTTTTCCTAAGTCATTGACAAAGATCTTCACATCTTTTTCCCCTAAATTCTCGATTAGGAAAAGTTGTAACTTAGTCAGATAGTTAGAATCAAGCAATTTAGGTCCCTAGCAGCTTTGCAGAGGAACACGCAGAGTCGGCTCCTAAAGGTGTAACCGGTCTGGTTCAGTCCGATTTTAGCAGACTTTAGAATCGAACTAGTACACACCGGTTTTGAAAATTTAAAAATTGATACGAACTAATTCATCCCTGAAATCGAAGCTTTCAATTTTTTCGATTTCAATTCGGTTCAGTTCGGTTTTTCCAATTTACCCATTACACGTGACACTAAATAAGTTTAGTATTATAAGTTTTTTAACACTAAATTTAATTGTTAAAATTTAATATTTATTATTAACAATTACAAATTCATTAGTGTCTAATTATAGTAGTATAGTATAAGTAATATCTAACTTATTGGTAAAGGTAATAAGGTAGCTAATTTTCTTGCAAGGCAGGTGAGGAGGGGAAGAATTGTACATATGTGGGCTCCAATGATTTGCCCCTTCATATGCAGGGTTTGCTTAGGATGGATTTTTTGGGTTTGCCTAATTTAAGGCTTTGATTTCTAGTTTGTTTTGTTTTGATTTATTGTTATTTGTGGTGTTGGTTTACAAATAGGCATGTTTAGATTAGTTTATTGATTTATTGTTGAGTTTATTGTATAGGTTAATTTTATTTACTTGGTTTTGATGCCTGGGATGATTTTATTGAATATTGGTAAATCTCAAGTGTCTTGGATGTTACCACGGTATTCCTCCGCCATAAGCGAGGGCAATCAATAAAATTGGGATACTGTCCTCTTCTCAAAAAAGAAATCTAACTTATTTGTGAGATTAACTCAGTATAGTATAATTCGTGATATTAACTTATTATATCAGACTTATTTTTATACCAGTAAGTGGTGACGAATTCATTTCTATATTAGACTTATATTATAATACCTAATTTCATGTTATTATATTAATGTCTAACTTATTTCTATATTTGATTATGTATGTTAGTGATAATATAATGTTTAAATAAGCAAAACTATTAGTCTATTTATATTATAGTATACATGCATTATTTTATAATAATTAACACCTAATAATATATTATTAAAATTTCCTGTTATAATAATTAATAATTTAGCATATAATACATACAATATAATAACAAATATTTTATATATAATATAAAATTTTAGAATATATCGGTTCGGTTCAAACCTTCAAAATATGAAAATTGGTACATGAACTGGTTTAGGATGGACCAGTTACAAATTGGATCGAACCCAATCCAATTCAACTGGTTTTTATTCTTTTACGCCCCTACCGGCATCTATGCTACACTCGACTCAAATGGTTGTAGTGATAGACACGTGGCATGCTAGATGACCCGTGATTTTGGTTGGTGTTAGTAAGTCGAGCAACAAAAGATAAAATCTATCCTCATTCCAACAAGTTCGGGATAAGAGAACAATTGCTAGCGCTAATCAGCAAATATGAATATTTTTTTTTTCAAGCCACAAGAACTACCAATCTGAGATTATATATATATATATATCAAATGAATTCCATTACCAACCTGAAAATTTAATCATTGGATACTTGTGTATAATGGAATGGGTCTAGTGTTGATTAAACCTTACCGTAAGTCATGACATCAAATGGTGGCAATTGAGAAGCACTACAAGGATTTAGGCTTTTTGCAGCGCCTAAAATCCTTGCAAATACTCACTGAAAACGCTGCAATTTCTCAATTCCAATGTTATCAAATTCCTTGCATGTTCGACAGTATAAACCCTTTATTTTTGATCTATTCCAACGAAATGATAAAAACGCTGCAACAGATATCTATTCAGCGTATTAATATCGCTGTATTGTATTCACTTTCGCGCTGCAAAAATCATCTACAAATTTGGTAGTTAGCGCTGCAAAACACCACTTACAGCGATAATTATTGTTGCAATCTTGCAATAGATTACTCATTCAAGTAGCGTGTATATATTTTCGTTGTTTTTATCATTAATTGCAACACTTTAATTCGCTGCAATTACTCTGTAATCGCTACAAATGGAATTTTTCAATAGCAACAATTACGTATAACGCTGATGTTGATTATATTTGCAGCGACAATTTAATGCTGTAATAGAGACATTAACGCTGCAAAAGCATGATGTCCAAAACAACAATTATAAGTTTTGTTGCTTTAGACTTTTTTTGCAATAGCATAAAATCGCTGCAATAGAAATATAAGTGCTGCAATTAGATTCAATCAAACGCATCAAATATTTTTCTCGTTGCTTTTAAAGGTATTTGCAGCGCACAGTAGTCGTTGTTTGAGAGATTTTGCAACGTTAAAAAACGTTGCAATTAATGTGAAACTAAGGCAACAAATTTTATAAACGTTGCTTTTAAGTCTATTTGCAGCGTGCTATGTCCATTGCTTTAGGAGTTTTGCAACGTTAAAAAAATGCTGCAATTAGGGATTTGCAGCAATTTTAGTGTTGTTTGCAACGCTTTAGGAATACATTTGCTGGTCATTTGCAGTGAGCAAAAATCGCTGCAAAAAGCCATTGACCATTTTTTTTTCCCGCTTCAGCTAAAGAGTTGGGCTATCTGAAATGTCCATTTTTCACACTCAACTAAATTATTAGTATTTAAATCACTAAATTATTTATATGTCTAATTTAGTGACTAAATTGAAATACTTATATGCCCAAAGACCCTGATGAAATAATATATTAATTTTGTCAAAATACTTTAAACCCAGTTTTTAAATATTACCAATACTTTTTCACCTACATGAAACGGCCACACCTAGGCCAACTATCCAATATTAAGTACTCCCATAAATTACTAGTATAACATAATACTAAAATCTGGAACTTCCCTTATTTGCACTAATGAATATGATGGATCAACTTAAAAAAGAACCATTTCCTTGTGATATAATAAATCAAACACATTCATTCATCTAATCCCAGTTTAACATGAGACCTTAATGTAGTTATGGGCTATACATTGGGTTGGACCACATGGAACCAAGAACCTACAAGTTACGAACTACTAAATATATAGTGCACAATGTCCGGCTCTTTTACATTTAACAATGTTATCTAGACCAAGTGCACCTGGGCATTGGTGGTGCAGGCTAGAACAACTTCATTGTATACTGTGTTATGTGGGGGAAACTACTTTTGCATTCTTGATAACGTGTCTCTCTCCAACAAAACCTGGCAGGCGGGATAGAATGACTAGTCAGGCAATTGCAATATACAAATTTGCATGCATACTCGCTAGAAAACAGAGTATGAAACAAAAAAAAATTCCACCAAGAGAAGCAAGATACCCAAAAAAATAAATAAAACACACATCTCACATCTTAGATAGAAACCATAAATTCAAGGGATTGTCTAACTACACAATGACTAGCAGATGATGATGCATATTGATGATGATCTAGACCCTCATGCATCATGGTATGCACGCACTGTCATTGGAAACTCGTGAAATATTAATACCCTTATGCCCACTTTTTAGAAATTTTGCTGGAATATATGCTATTGTCATTTCTTTTAGGATAAATTACTAACTGCAACAGAATATATAATAAACATTTATGTACACCACGACAAGTGAAAAAGGAACATCATTCTTTCTTGCCAACGAGTGAAGTTCTAAAATTAATTTTATGGTTCAACTTCCATTCAAGTAAGATTGACATCTCAGGATCCCATCAAAACCCATATTGTCTAACTAAACAAGTTCAGATGAGATATAACATACTTTATAGTAAAGATAATAAATTTGATTTTCCAAGTTTGAAGCATGGCCCAACATTGGGACTATAAGTATTAAAATTGGAAATTTCAATTTTAAGTATGGGATATTGTTAATGATATTTACATGGTTCTACTCTTAAGATGTTAAAGAATCCTATTTGTTATTAGGAGGAAAAACCAGATGCCTGGACCATAAGTATCGCTGGTCCAAATGCACATATTGAGTGTTTGATTGGTTCATGTAACCCAAAACATTTATAAAGACATAGAGAAATACTTTGTATATTGCAGTATCTCTGCCATCTATTTTTTCCTGTCATTTAATGCAACAACCTAATTCACTCTTATGGAATTCTTGTGTCTTCAATGTGTAAAAGCCCTTATGACAGAATCCAGCATGCAGTGAAGACTCCATACATCAACAATTACCCAACATATCATTTAGTACCCGATATCTTCTTTGACAAAGTTAGTGATGTGTACCTGTTTACTGATCTTCACAATTCCCTCCATAGATTCAACAAGTTTTGTTCAGACCTTCAGCTAGAGTAATGGCTTCTTGGAACTTCACATTTTCTGGCATGTACAAGGAGATGTTAGTGAGATAAGTTGCATGTACAATTAAATTACTTTACCTTCAGCTAATTTATATTGCTTTACAATCTCTCATGACTGGCAAAATGAAATACAAATAACAATTATACCCAAATCATCTAAAATTGAAAATTTACATTATTTGCAGCATGATGCCTTTATTTATAGTTGTTCTCTGCATCACCACTTAACAGACCATAACATCTAACTCTTTCTACCTAAATACCATTTAGTAGTTAGAAATATTTCAGTTATCATGAAACAGGTATAAGTCCCAAAATTCACTCTTAGAGATCCTTCTAAAAATACTTTGATAGATATGGTCTTTTTCGTGTAGTGAGAACTGAAAAAGAAATTACAGCAGCAAATACTTGTAAATCTGTCCACGTCCTGAATAACATGCACTGGTTGTTGCCTCATGTGGTTTAGCTAATATCTTTTTAGTCACACAAGTTTTAAGATCAAATCTTAAAACTGGAAAGTTTTGAAGTAGGATTTTCTTATGTTTGGCTAGGGTAGTTGCTGATTATTACTCACTAATTCTTCACCAGAAATTCTACCTGTGCTGTGATTGCTGGATGGGTCAGTTTGGTGTGGACATTAGTCCAACAGATACATGTTGGGCAGAACTTCCAGTATAGCTTGGAAGGTGTTGGTTCCAGAAGTTTGCACATCAATACAACAACAGTAATGGTAAAGGGTAGTTCACCTAGAAACAAAAGAAGACAAATACTAGCAAGTTTAGAAATTTCTCTACAATTCATGTACTGGTGAGAGTAAAAATCACAGTTAAGAAATTAGTAATTGCAACCCTAACCAAGTATTTTCATTTCTTTTCAATCTTTGCTTTTATTCCTCACAGTTTTGTTTTTACATATTTTTCCCTTTTCTGAATATATATCCCTGCAATGTCATATATGTTGTAAATTTTAGCTTCTTTGCATATCTGAGAAATCATCTTTTCACACGGATCAACTTCATCAACCTAATGAACACAGCGTATATTCTCAATGTCACAGTATATAGCACATGCCAACTCCAAGAATATAAACACAGGAAATTAAGATATAAATTTCTACAGTAGATATACAACATTGGAATTTTGTTCAGATTGATAGAGCACGTGCCAACTCTAATAACAAACATAGATACAATCAGCATTTGTGTTACACCCAACATGTAGTGGATGACAAGAGAAGATGGATGTGATGATGCTAACCGGGGTTGTCATGCTGATCGTTGTGGAATGATACAGGTTGTGTTGAACAGTTTGGTTTTAACATGCCAGGAGTATACCAACTGCGGCAGAATATGTCATCATGTTAAATATGATACTATCTGGGTAGTTGTTGGTATACGGCGTCAAAATGCATATAAAGATGCTAACAAGAATTAGAACTAGAATGGAGGTTATGGAAGAGTATAGTTGGTATACTTCAGTAATTTTTTCTCTTTGAAATTAAGATACTGATTTCATGAATCATTTGCAAAATGTGAATTTGAACTGCAATTATAAACGAAGGTACATCCTACTAAAGTATGGAGGTTGTGAAAAAGGAAGGATGTGTGACAGTGATGTGGATTCATGTTTAATGAATCCATTCACAAATGACTTGTAGATGTTAACAGTGTATGATGAACGTGTATATCATGGAAGACTTTTCCCCAAATTGATCCTCCAATAGGTAGAAGGCTCACTCACCCCATAAAGTGAAACGAGGTTTTAATTTTGGAGTAGATGAAGCGTGTTGTGATAGTAGGGGAAACGGTTTTATCTAAATATCATATGTATTCAGAATAGCTTTACACTAGCAGGACACAATACTGTGCAATGAATGATAATCGGGTTATGACATATTGTGTTTTTATGTACGAAATCATCCTTAATGAATTTAAAGGGATAAACTGAAAAAATGACATGCACGTTTAGATATCAATGGAAACACAAAACTTTACAAAAGGGTGTATTATATTTAGACATTTATAATACACCTCATTTCTGATACATCAACCACCATCCAACTTCAATAATTTAGCGAAATGGTAAAAATGGTGCAATTTCCAAATATAAAAATAGGAGTAACAAAAATGTTTGAGAAGGGTAATATTGACCCTTCTGAAATTGCCTTGACACACAACCTTACATGTACATATACTCATAATAAGGCTGGACTTAAAATATTAGTGTCACAAAACTAATTTCAGGAAAACTAGCTGGAAGGTAGCATTGCTAAACTTCACATCTAAAGAATTATGCCGAAAAGCATGAGGGAAAACCATAAGAACTGAAACTACCATATTGCTACCTATAAAACATATCTAAATAGCATGGTTTGTTCCTCAAGTATAAAATATATCAGTCAAGGCATATAATAGTGGTTAGTTAAAAACATATACAGTAATTACCTCGAAAAGGGCCCCTGTGAGCAAGATAATAAGAAGAATCGATCAAATAAAGCTTCAAAAGTTGCAGTTCACCTCATCCTTCAAATTTTCCTAGGGTACAAAACAATGATGGCATTTGTTTAGGAAACAACTATGTGGCATAAATAATAGGCAAGACTGCAATACGTATAATATCCTGGTCTAGAATCAAGATGAGATCAACTAAGGGAGGAGCTGGGAGCAGAGTATAATACCCAGAACAGCCACAACTTCAAGTGCATTTATATATCCCTTTTTAAAGTTTTTTTAGATAAGTTTCGATAAGATAGAAGATACATTTTTTTTGTAAGAAAAGAGAAACATTTCCCAGACAATAAATGAAAAACTTTGGATAAAAGGGGAAATATTGTAAAATGAAAGTTAAGGCGTAATAAGATCAATGTCAGCTAGATTCTTCATAGATGGCTGTAAAGTTATAAAAGAAATAACAAATTGAAAGTAGAAGAGAGAAAATGAAATATCTGAAAAATTTCAAGGGATTTAGTATGTGCTTGAGAGAGAGCGAGAGAGTTTAGGAGTGATCAAAACCTAGCTTCAGGTCCTTAACGTAATGTTAGAAATCTTACACAAATTCCTAATCTTTTGAAAGGCACAAGCAACTTCTGCCGATATTAATGAGTCTAAGGGTTCTGTAATATTTAAAGTAGAGCAGTTAATGATTTCTATGGTGATTCTAAGATAGCAACATTATTAAAGTTTATATTGCTGGAATATATGGGAAATTTTTTCTATATCCAAATTTGATATTGTATGCCCGTTCAACAATTTGGGCTCCAAATTATTTTGTGCTCTAATATCCATAACTTGACAATGCGAAATAGAGAAGAGCAGGTTGGGGCAAGTTGAAATCTGACAATTTCAAGTTATTACTTTACGACACTCTAAAAGAGGGTGTGGTTGTGTGGGTATGTTTGCTGATTTGTAACATCCATCCAAAGATATTCATAATAGTTGATCTTCTACACAAAAGATGTGTCAAATTGAATAAAATACAATGTAGTCTAAGAATGACTATACCAAAGATGGCACTCAGATTTGGAGTTGTGTTTCCAAATCAATTTCTAGTGTAATGTGTGGAGAGGGATTATATAATTCAAGTTCTGTTTCTGGAGGGCCGACATCCAAGAGACATTATTATAATATAGCTAGCATATAATTCAGTAATTCTAATTGAAATTGATCAAAATTTGGGTGCAAACAGATTAATACTGGATAAGTGCTGAACATCCTATTCATATGCCCTATGAGAAGCTACCCAACCCTCACTACTCTTCATTTATGTGCAGACTGACTTGCAGCTCTACACATAAATAGATACTTAGAATTAAATTAGCTGCAAGAAACAAAGGTAAGGGCCCACCGGAATGTAAATCGTATATTTACATTCAAATGTTACAAAAGTTATATTTCGAACACAACAAAAAGTTACGTGGTGCAATGATTTTAACTCCAACAACATAAAAGTAAAGGAAAAAGTTTATGTACGAGGAATAATTATTAAACTGGTTACTCCCAATACAGGGCATGACTATGTCATGGTGGGCTTATTGACATAGTGTTAAGAAGGTGTTTTCATTACTTTATCAGTCAAAAGATATGATATCTCAGGGA
The DNA here is from genome assembly GCF_018687715.1 of Carya illinoinensis. NCBI lineage: Eukaryota > Viridiplantae > Streptophyta > Magnoliopsida > Fagales > Juglandaceae > Carya > Carya illinoinensis. The sequence goes on from NC_056764.1 coordinate 26,223,965, forward strand.
AAATGTGTCAGCATCATAAAGAAGATAATACCAGATTGAGGGAAAGAGAGAGCAAACACCACAGGGTTTCACAACTCTATAATCACGCCCCAACACTGACTATCACAAATCCATGTTATAGTTGAACGATCTCATTATTACCGATTATACCACTATGCAAACCCCTGTGAATAAATAATATAAGACCAACATTGCATAAGTAAGTCAGATGTAATCAACTAGGGAGGATAATTAAGTTTGGTGTACATAATCTACTAAAATGTGCTATGCACATTCAATATGCCGTTTTCTATCCTCCCTAAGTCATGATATTATGGTTCAAACCTTCTCCCATTTTTCCTTTGTATACCATTATGGCCAATGGTACATTGGTCTGTGATCTCATTCACACAGATGTTACCAAGTATCTACACTTCAAGGCTGTAGGTGGTACCATATTAATCAACAAAGGAAAGGTATGGAAACTCGTGAACAACTTATATATTCAAGCAATTCTCTCTCTCTCTCAAGCTCTGACAATGTTGTCACAACATGACTTTAGCTTCTATGTTGTGGGGTATGGCAGTGGGAACTATGATCCTCAAACATAATACTAAACTTGGTCCATCCACCTTACATGAACACCATTGGAGTTCCTGTAGGTGGATTCACTGCAATTATCTTTTGTTACTGATAATCCAGGTGAAGATTATCAGTTTTTATTAATTAAGAATAAAATGTATTTAATCTTAATTAAATACAAACATAAATATCATTGCTCCAAAAATTTTTATAGGGGTTTGGTTCAGTGAAATTTTCACTCCGAACTACATAGGTCTGGGGAATAGGCACAGCATTCATCATGAAGAATGGGAAAGGAAAGCTAGAGACACTTCCTCACCCTCCAACAAACTGGCCTCGGTGCTGTCACAGCATTAGGCAGTGACAGAAATTACACTAATGATTCAACTGTTGTCTAATACTCACTAAGGTTGATCCATTTCTTTCAAAAGATGTAATTGTGGAAACTGATCAAAGAGCAAACAGATTTGATGATCAATAAATATAGCCAATTGTTGGTTTTCCTTTTGCTCAATGAGTCAAAAAACAAAGTATCACTGCAAATCAATTCTGTGGATGATCATGTGGGAGATCATCATGTCATTTCATAATTTTAATTGCAAATAGCTCCCAAACAAAAAACTGCACTAGTTTGTTCTGCTCTATTTCAGTACGAGGATAGTGTATCAATTATGTTGACATCGTGGAGGTTTGGGAATCACATTATTGGGTGATACTAAGCAGTTACCAAAAGTAACTTACCAATAGCCCAAATAATATTTGTTGAAATGCTCCTGCAATTATATATAAATACCAATATAATTGCAGAGTATGACTTAGCACGGCATTTATTGTAATTATTGTAATAATAATTACAATAAAGCTAGAGGGGGAAGAAAGGAACTTATTCCTTGTGGGCTCATGTATGCCCCTGCATCTTAAAACAACCTCCTTTAATTGCTTAAACGTTAAAACAAATAGTGAGGAAGAAAGAAGGAATTCATAACCCCAAAAGCCAGGATTGAGAGTTTGATAGGCAGAATCCCATCTAATCTCAGTCTCAATGAGCTCACAGTAGCATGTCAAGAGACAACAATGGTATACTTTGCAATAAAAGAAGATGATTGACAGCCTAAAACTATTGATGAAGCTTTCTTATAACAATATTTCAGTATATAGAAAAAGAATTTGTTTGACAGAAAGATTAGCCAGATGAAAAGCTAAATTTTTTTTCACCATTATAAAAGGGTAACTATCAAATGAAGTCATCTACAAAGGAGGAAACAGTTAGAACTACAGTGGTTAGAAACATACAAAACCACTCATTAAATACATTGTAATGAATATATATATATAGATATATATATATATATATATATATGTATATATGGACTGATCTTATATATAAACAGCAAACCAAATTAAGAAGCTGCTGCTGCCTCTTTCGTTGCATATCTAAATGGTTTCCAGCCTCTATTCTCTCTCTCTCTCTCTCTCTCTCTCTCTCTCTCTCTCTCTCTCTCTCTCTCTCTCTCTCTCTCTCTCTCTCTCTCTCTCACCATGTGTATTGCAACAGTTTTGGACTAGCACTAGAATGCAGTAACTTTATATGAAATGCAAAGAGGTGAGAGGAGAAAAGATTTATATAGAAGGGAGATTAATTACAAATAGATTCTGTATTTGGAAAAATACAAAATAGGGGTAGCAACATTTAACATTGCACCCCTAAGCTGTCATAAGGGATTGAAAAATAACATATTATCATACACATAGAATGGGGTAATGGCTTCCTAGCATCACACCTGAATTATGCAAATAAACCTAGACACTTCTACAAATTAAAACCAAACAAGTATCCTTTGCAAGAAAATGTATGAAAAATCTGTATCATTACCAATTTAGGGACAGAAGCTAGCTATGGAGTGTCTGTACACAGTTAATATGGTCTATATCCTCATAGACACAAATTAGTCTCTTCGCTATCTATCACAAAACATGATATTGAAAATATGTAACATAAATCTAGAGGTTTTGTTTATAAAATCTAATAAAAGATCCCACTTAAGTGAAATACTTTATTCGTTTTGGCCCTAAAAGCATTAACGTCTGAAAAAAAAAAAAAAAAAAAAAAAAAAAAAAAAAAAAAAAAAAACGGCATTTTAGATTTTCCTGATATACACTTATAGACCTTAATTTTTCGAGGCTATTCAAAACCTACTAAATACATTAGATAGAAAAGCATCTAATTAGGGATTTCATGAAATAACTTGCATTTTCCAGGATACTGGATGGAAATAGCTACTATCACCCGACCATTAACGAACATACTAAACCAACATCTCACACGTAGCTAAAAAGCGACGCTATAAAAAAAATGAAGGAAATAGAAATGGTGAAAGTGATTCCTGCTTTCAGATTCAAACTTCCATCATAACCTCAGAGACAAACAAAAAGCTCCCATTTTTGTAAAGCAAGGAGCGTGGATGAAGGGGGAGAGAGAGAAAAAAATGAGTTGCAGTGATACCTGTGGTGGCGAAAGGTATACCCTGTAGCAGTAGGTTCCACAATGTCTACGTCCGATACAACAGCAGAAATCGGAGGGGCAAACCACTCCGACACTAATCACACACACACAGTGGGATGGGGAGGAAACGATGACCGTAGCTTCCGCGGAAGGGAAATGAAGTGGTGAAGAATCTAGGGTTCGGGACGTCTTCGACGATCGACGGTAGATTTCCAACCGTGTGTATATCGTTGGTTAGCTGGGCACCGAAGGTGGAGGAAATCAGCAAGAACTTCGAAGTGGACAAGGGTAGCTAGTAACAGAGTTGTTTCGAAAATAAATTATCCTCTGATTTTTGGCGCCCTAAGCCAATAGCAACGGTATCACGCCATTGTAACAAGTGTTTTAGAAAAGCAAGGCAGATGTTCGCCGCTATAAAAGAAATTTCCGCTACAAAAAATAAAGTCTAGCAGCCCACTTCATTAAATCAGTTCTTGCAGCGAAATCATAGCAACGATAAATATTTCGCTGCAAAAGACTATCTATTGCAGCGATTTTAGTTGCAACAAAATAAAAAACGTTGCAAAAAGTGAGATTTCTTGTAGTGAAGGTTGTAGCAAACATGCAGCTCTCAACAATAATAGAAGAAAAAGAGAGATGGAAAATTGATATTCTTATTATTAAGCTTTCAGAAAAAAGTCCTGAATTTTTCTATTTCTTTAAGAAAATATTTTAGCCACAAATAGATTATACAAAAATAATCTCACAAAATGATGTGGCATGATGTAATTCCTCAAATTATAAAATTATTTTTATTGTAATTTTATAAGCCATTGCAAACCTAATAAACTCCTTTATATATAAGTTGAAAAACGAGCTTGCTCATGAATTTCAAAAAGATGAGAATGTGGGGAAAGTAGCATGCATGATTACCGCAAACTACTACGTACATTATAATTTATATTTAGGTAAGTTCCTTATATCTAAAAGATATTGTATTTGAAGGTTAAAAAACTTTTCCGATCCCTGATTTCCCCCAACATGATCTTCAAGCAACACATAAAATTTGTCAGATGATGATGTGGAGTTTGAGCAGTCATGAATTTCTTTTGGAAAACCATCAAGGCATTCATGAGTGTATTGCATGTCCTCAAATAAACCTATTAAAAAAAATGCCACAAATTACAATATGTTTGAGCAATCAAATTACCATCACTTTCCACTCTACTCTAAGAAACATACAGGCCTGTTGAAATTGTTGTTATGAAAATATAAATAAAACTATATAAAAAATATTTTATATAATATTTAAAAAAAAAACTTATATATATATATATATATTTGTTCAATTCAGTTCAAATCAATTTTCAAAATATGAAAATCGGTACTCGAATTGGTTTAGGACGAATTGCAAGCTGGAATATTGAATCCAGTCTAATTCAACCGATTTTTCGTTTTCTTATATCCCTATCGGCGTCTATGCTACACTCGCCGGTAGGGATGGAGTAAAGGGACCTAGATTCGAAACATTCAAAAGTGGAAAAACATAGCAGCACATAAAAAAGCTACATGGATTGGGTGGCGCATGAGACTTGTCAAGTTGGTGAACTTGTTTATAGCTTCGTTTTGAAGATGCAAGAATGGTTTGAGTAGAGGAGAAAGAGGGCAGAAGGAATTCTCCTGAAATTTGACTCTCTGATATTCAAGTGGAAATGTACGTGTTAAAAGGCCTTGTGCAAATATAGATATTCTTATTATTAATCTTTGGAAAAAAAGCCCTTTAGTTTTCTCTTTCTTTCTCTTTATCTTTAGGATAAAAACTTGATAAATATGAACCTCAACACAAACTAAGTTTAATAAGTGCAAACCTAATTAATTTAAAAACCACCATGCTAATTAATTTTAAAAGATGAGAATGTGGGGAAAGTACTAATTATTACCGCAAACTACTACACTATTTGCTGCAATCATCCCCTAAATTATCAAAAAATTGTAATGCACTCCCTTTCTCCCTTTAAAAAGTCTAAATTAGCCATAACAACTTTTAAAAGTATATATATAATAATATTAAATATAAAAATAATAAAGAAAAAGTTTCCCATGATAAAAAAATAATCATTTTTATATTTTTCACTTTTTTATTTTTTATTTTTATTTTTATTTATTTATTTATTTATTTATTTGTAGGGATGAGAATATATGGTATGATTCATCAACCCAATACAAACATGACAAGAAATTAATGGGTTGGGGGTTAATTTTTAGGAGTTGAAATCAAAATGAATTGGCCCGTTAAGACATAATTTATGAACGGGTCAATAATAGGTCAACTCACTTAACACTAAACCAACCATTATAGCTCGTTTAGATTTTTTCTCACAATCACAATTTTATTATTATTGGATTGTAATATTAGTATTTCTCAATAAGCTTATATTTTTATTGTTAGGATTATAATTCTAAACCTATATTCATATTTGTTAATATCGGGAATGTAATATATAATTTTATTATATGTTAAATTTTGAAAAATATTTATATTTTTTGTTAGTGGGTAGTCTAATTGTTTTTAGATATTGTGGCTACAAATAAATATATATTTTCAATTTTATATAAAATTACGCTAATTGAATCAAATGAGTTATACAAATTAGTTCAATCCCTTTACATAAAACAAGTTGAAATAAGTCATGTCATATTGACTGATTTCTAATTAATTATTAAACGGATTAATGGATGACACGACACAACCCGTTATTTAAATGGATCGTATGAGGATTTGAAGATATGATATATTTAGTTTAACGGGTCGGATTAAGATTGATTCATATAATAGAATATTTATGACTTAACACTATACAAGCACAATCTGTAAACACGAATTACCATCCTTAAAATTAATAAAACCATATATGCAACAACGAGCTCACATGGCAGTTTCAACTCTATCATATCAAAAACAAAAACTTTAATCTTGAAAGAAATGTGATATTTTTTAGAGAAATTATTTGTATAAATTCTCAATAAAAAAGTTTCGCGCAAACTTTATAAAAAAAAAAATGAACCCCCCACCTTAAAAAAATATTAAAAAAAAATTATTATTTTTTAATAAAATTCACCTTTTTACACAGAGAAACTTATTTATTTAAAAGTTATATCTAACATTTATTGGATTAGTCTTTTTTGCTGTGCGAGAAGACGAGTACACACCGAAGGGTCGAGTTCGGAGCAAGCTGGATCTTGTACTAATGGGTCGGCTATGTGGGCCTGTGGCATTTTACAGAGCAATAAAAAAAAAAGTGACAAAAGCATACGGGCCTTTAGTTTTGGATCATGGTTGTTCACTGCCCGTTGCTCCTTAGCATCAAGAAACACATTTTGGATTGCCGAAATGGGGTTCTTGAGCTTATCAAGCTCATCTGTGACACCGAAAGCAGTGAGCCCCCCAAGCTCTCAATGATTCGTTTAGCAATGTCGAGGAGAACGCCTTTTACCATTTCTTGATGGTTGATTGGGGGGGGCGGGGGGGTGGGGGGGAGGAGTTAATATTGGTTTAGTCCAAGTTAGGGCCTAAGGCCCATATCCCTAGAAGATAACTACTCGAAAGAGTCGTGTAGTCTAACACAAACCCTAGCCACCTTGATTATTAGGAGGGATAAACCCTCAACTTATGAATATGAATGACTTGGCGATTGATAATTTTGATATATCAAGGATAAGCCTTCTAATAGCTAAGCATGGTATTCATCCAATGTTCTCCACTCATATATATAGAAGCAACAGGTAATCTTCGAATCATTGGATTAAGCATTCTTGAATTATTATCTCTCATTTATTATTGACTTAGGCATCAAAGGTATCACAGGCACACAATGCCGCCTACATAACTATTTTCAGGTTAATGATCACGACCGGCGGTGGGACACATCCTTTACAGTGGCGTCATTTGTGGGATGTTGTAATCTGTGATTTCTTTTTTTTTTTTTTTTTCATTGGACTTCAACGTGGCTCCCTCATGCCAATCATGACAACTTCTCAAGCAACTCGTGAACCAAAAGCAATGCCTGCCGACATGGAAACACGGTTAGCAACGATAGAGGAAAAGCTGAAGATGGAGTTAGATGCCATGGAAAACCTAAGGAAAGAGAACGAGGAATTGAACCGCTGCAACATCGAGCTTAGTGATGCTACCATGCCCAACCACAACAAGTAGGGAAAAGGTGGATCACATAAGCAATGGTGGAGTGAACGCTAAAGATATGTAAAAGAAGCTACATAATGAATAGCCTCACTGGCAAGTACGAGGAGATGGCAAAGAAGATGGGAGGATCTTCCTTGGTAGAACAACTGTTGAGCAGCACAAATTTGCCCTATAGCGCAAAAATAAGTTGGTTATTTAACTTACTGAGATTTCATGTAAATCTCACCCTTGTGGACCTACTATCATTCTCACTGGAATGATAGAAGTTGTGTCAAGATCAATAAAGGACGAACATGATGGATAGCTGGATACAGATGATTGAAAATGAGCCGAATATTAAGTGAAGACCAGATATAATTTTGATGCTCATAAACATTGACTCTTCATACTTCAGAGTGCATGAAAAAGTTGATCTAATATGGAACTTGGATTAAGTATTTTCTATTAAGAAAATGTTATCCTTAAGTTTGAACTTATGGTTATATTGGGATATTTAGTTCATTTTGGCCTAAATTTTATAAGTTACCCTATTTTCTACTGCAATTATTGCATACTGCTAGTTACACATTAGGATGTATTGCATATTAACTATCATGAATGTGGGTATGTAAGCTTGTATTACATGTTTCGATACTCTAAGTCTCTATTACATCCTAGGCAGTGACCTGAATGTCACAAATAATAAATAATACGAAAAATAATATAAAATAACCATTTAGGCATCTTTATTTTTTATGCATTGCACACACTTCTACGATGGAACTCACTTTTTCCAAGTAGGAGTTGAACCTATGAACAGTCAGTTAATAACTGACAATTGAGCTATTAAAGAACAACATGAGAATCTCAACCCATTCTCAACCCATCATGACAATTGAGCTATTAATGATGAGATTAGATCTTATAGAGTTTCATTCCCATTCTCAACCCATGACCAATACGAGCTCGAGTTTCTTTTATAACTCTAGAAACTTCTTTGTAGTGGTTATGTTACATGTCTCATTTCACGTAGCGCCCACAATGAGATGAGTTAGTAGACCACTTTTTATATACCAATTTTTATGCAAGGCCACCCCAAGGCTAGAAAACTACCTAACTTCAAACGTTCAGCCCTTAGAAGGCATTTCTTCCCAATTTTTTTCCAATTTAGTATTGACCGCCAACAAACATAGTCCACGTGCCACCTGATCAGCCTCAACACCAACCAATAAGCCACCCCGTCAAACAAATTCAACAAAGCTACGTGTGCATGTGGCACGATGTGCCGTCGACGTCTGTGAGGCGCTCGGGATACACACGTAGCCCAACTAGTGTTGTTTGGGCACTTCCCAATGTGCCGAAAAGACCGTCTCAAATAGCCGGATCATGATGGCTTCTTTTCGGTCTGAATAAGGATCATGGGTATGGGTTGAGTTTTTTAGTTTTGTTGAGTTTGGTAGGTTTTAACTTTATCCTGATAAACTTGAGGGGAGCTCGATAAATCAAGTTGAAGAAGATGTTGGAAAGTCACATCTGGGAGTTGTGCCAAAGAAAGATTGTAATTTAATTTGTAGCAACTCTTGAATGATAGATTGATGTGTCATTCTTCAATTGAGCAATGTCTGCAGTCTGCACATAAGGCCTGTTCACATGGAAAGACCGTTCAGCAGTGATGGGAAGTCTTTGCCCTCCAAATATAACCGTTACTTGATTTCAATTCTATCATTGTACGGTTTTCACCATTTTTCGCTTACAGCTTTATGTTTGAGAGTTGAGATACTGGAATGTCACAAACTAATGTACTATCAATAGGTTAGGGGTGTACCATTGCTGCTTCTGTCGCCATCTATAAATGAAGCCATAAGGAAAATAGATGTGTTCTTGCAAGAAGCTTTGTTTCTGCAAAGCATTGCATATCTATGCATATATTAATCCTTGGATCCTATGTAGAATTGGGTGTATTTTTGTCGTTAGCACTCGCAGTTTATGAGTCATATCATTAGTCCAAGTCCCTACCTTCAAGATGACCTTATAAAATATAGAATTTAGGGAAACAGAGAGGATACATCCTTTCTCAGACCAAACAAGACAAGCGAACACCTCCATGCCGGCCAGGCTCAAGTGGATGTGATTAATGGAGAAGGATATGCAGCTGATTTCTATTAAACCTATCATTTTTTTTCTTTTCTCGGTAAAACTTTTCTGTTGGATTGAAAACCAATTATGATTCCCAAAAAAAAAAAAAAAATTGGAGTATGCAATGCAATTAAGACAACTAGGATTAAATGGAATTCCACAAAACAAAATGACTAACACTTGAAGTTCCACAAAACCCTACTCAAACCCCAACAAAACAATCACACTAAGAAAAGATCGCCTTCCTTGTGTGTGTGAATCACACAGTCAGAAGTCGGGTATGAGACACAAGTCAGCACATAACCTTCCTCCATTTGTTTGTCATCAAGGAATGAGCCATCAGACTGGTCCACTGAGCCTGACACCTTCTTCCCAGCACAGGTACAGCAAGCCCCAGCCCTGCATGAATAAGGCAACTCAACTCCTGCAGTTTCAGCTGAATCTAGGATGTAAGCATCATCAGGGGCATCGAACTCATTCTCTTCACCATTTGGTCCTATAAGCTTAACCTTGTATACTGCCATCGCGGATGCTCTGAAAGAGGGGGATGCTTTCATGCCAAAAGCTTTGGAGATGTTCTTCACAGATCCAACAGATGATGGGCACTTGATAATGGCACCGGTGAAACCGTTCTGAGGTGCAGTTCTGAGCATGCAATGGGAGGGAAGTCTCACAGTTGACATGGTTGGCATGGTCGACATGGTTGCCTGAGTTTGTAGCAAATTTCAGCTCGCTACTAACTAATTTGCTTACCTAGTAGAGGAATTTAAAATAATGCCAAAAGCGAACATCAACATTATAAGTACAAACATATTTACTGATGATTAATATATAATGTTAATGAAGATGAATTGAATTGCTCAAGGAATATGGATTCATGGTATTATCGCACAGAAACGTCCCCCTAGATGCATATATGACAACGATGAATGAATGAATGCCCTCCTTAGACATTTTTATTTCTTCTATCTGGCTTTGATCTTGTTATGACCCTCAATGGTATACAAAGATTTACCACTAGAGCCCAGGAGAAATTTAAAACAGAATTTCTAAAATCAGGATAAAAGAATATCTTTGTTATGGATGTATTTTCCTTCTCATAATGTTCAATTCAAAGTGGCTTCTAATCACATCATCATTTCATCTGTAAAAGTATTAGATCCATTAGGTATGAGTATAAAGAGAAAAGCCAGAGATACAGGCACATTCTGTTTGCTAACACCGTAGCTGCACATATAAGAGCTAAAACGGGACTAGGACCTTCCACTGCATCAGGTAGCTGAAAATTAAGAGAGAACATCTGGACCACAATCCTCCATCCTTCCCACACCACCCACCCATCCACATACACACATATGAAATAAGAATATATTAGAACAGTTTCGTAATATCAATTTCTCTGACCAGTGAGGCAATTACTGCTAAGAATTCCACAAGGATGGAAAGGTTCTGATCACTTTTAATCTTGAAATCTATTTCCAAAAATACACCGAGGCAGATGGATGAACATCCCTTGTGGCCAAGGAGGTATTTTGTATGCCCCTTAGAACTTCACAGAAAAATGGAACCAGAATTTCCATTCTGTAAGAAAAGGGCAATTGTTATATGGAGCACTATGAGAAGATGCTAGCTAAAAGGCTCTCCGCTCTTCACTCGAGGCTCCAATTTCATAACCACCTGATAGAAATAGTCTCTCTCTAGAATTTAACCAATGCCTACGTGTAGTTTGAAACTTGACTTTGTTAGGTCAAGGTCCTCTCACAGCATTGTCTCAATCCATATTGGCCAAGCACAGAATTGCAACAGATAGGGTTTCCAACTCTAGAAAGGCCACTTGTAAAATGATTTAGATGAGTCACCTAAACCTACAGCAAGTATATATGTTCACCTCTTGATAATTGATAACATAGTTACCACTAGTTGCAGTATGGTGCACCATACAGAATCCCAACAGTTTTCCATGATGATGGCCCAGTGAAAGTGTGGTTCCCATTAGAATTAGCATCGGTATGTTGGTCAATGTAAACTGGTTCTATTTGCAACATTTTACTCTCAAATAAACACCCCCTCCTTCTACTTATCAAATAAATAAATAAATATCCCCTCTAAGAGCTTATAGGGGCCAGACTTTCCATTCTGTACGAATGGGACCATTATTCTCCAGAAAACTATGAGAAGACACATGGTAAAGGTTCTCTGCTCTTCACTCGAGGGCCTGAGGCGCTAATTTCATAACCACTCAAGGCTACAATTCATAACCACCTAAGAGAAAATGGTCTCTGTCTAAATTACAGAGAAATAGTCTCTCTATAATTTAAGTAGTTTGAAACTTGACTGTCTGTTAGATCAGGACTCAATCCATGTTGGTCCAGCATAGAATTGCACCATACACGAGTATGAATCACCTACAATTGCATCAAAGCATATATGTTCTCCACTTGATAGCATGATTCCCAATGTTTATCTAGCAGTATGCTGCAACATACAGAACACCAACAGCTTTTCATGTGCTAGGTTTTGATTCAATTATGACCCAGTAAGAGTGTGGTTCCAATTAGAATTAACATCAGCAAGTTGGTCAGTGCACACTGGTTCTATTTTCTATGTTTTTTACTCTTACATAAATAGCCTCCTCTAGCTCTAACCGACAGGCATCTCACACTCCTATGCTTCATATTTGATAACTAAGCATATATAGAGACCACATAGGCCTAAACTGCAACGAAAAGGGCTGCATTTGGATTTCAGAATTTACAATCAATAGATTTGAAGAATGACGAAACTATAAAATGCTTGAGATGAAGTTGAACAACCCATAATGGATTATCTATAGTATTTTGGCCCAACAAAAACAGTTGTATGGTAAACTCGAAATTACATATACACCAAATCGGTTTTCAATAAGCAACATTTTACACCAACTCATTTCAGATACACACAGTAATGAGGTTGAAAGCATCCATGAGCTTCATCAAAAGAAAAAATTGGAGTTCTCCATACTTTAAAAATTAGAACTACGCTACAACTGCTTCTTTGGTATAGTCGGGCTGGCTTGGATTACGCCTAGAAGGATACTAGACCTCTTGGAAACTAGAGAGGATTATATGGCATCCCACTTGCAAGGTGTGTAAGATCACTCCTACTCCCATTGGTTATGTAGTGTATTTGGAGGGGAAGGAATTATACAAATTTAAGGACCATGAGAAGGAAGACCTTGTATGAGCTTAAGATGTTCTTCAATACTCTGTTTCTTCAGGCAGTTGCTATAGATTTTAATGAGCTGAGAATCGAGATTTCATGATTTCCTTGTATCTTTGTCTATTCATAATTATTCGTTTCTTTCTTGTATGCATCATGTGTACTTGGTGTATGCCTTTTCCATTATTCTATCAAATTTACTATTACTCAACAAAAAGCACAGAAATCCAGTTATCCAAATCCTTTTCATTCAATACTTCCATCTTAATACACTGTAATTGAAGCAAAACTCAAAATGTAAAGGGGAACTTAAAGAGTGCCTGGCTCAATGAAGAGCGAGGATATTCGAAGGCCTAAGGCCTTAAAAATCAAGAAGCATAACGTTTCAAAAGTTTTAAAATAAATAATAGAATTTTGAATTCTTCAAAGGAAAATTACGTTGAGTTCTTTTCTAAAAAACAGATCCAGTGGCAAGTATTGTAGACAGAGTTTACCTCCAAACCGCAATGTGGGCTCTAAAATCAAGTGACTCTTAAATGGGGTCATTTAAGTATACATTAGTGCTTAAGCAGGTCATACAAAATATTTATAGCCTTAAATGACCCGTTAAAACAGATGCTGAAACCCAAAAGTTCTCTCTGTGCTTTTTTTATTTGGTGGGGAGGGTTTGGTTTCTTCCGGGAAACCTGAACGGAGACTTAAATTCCCCGATCTCGCATCATATAAAGAAAATTAAAAACATGAACTTGTAAACAAGACCATGCAACAAACGGACATGAACAACATCCACAAAAAGCTAACATTCCCAGAGAGAGAGAGAGAGGGCTTACTGAGAGAGAGACCGTGACTTGAGAGTTGAGTGTACTCAAAAGAGAGCTTTCGGCGGAAAGAACGATGCGTATGAATTTACTAGTGGGGGTTGTAACAAGTATATATAGACGTACACATGCACGCATACTCCGAACAAGTGTTGTGTGGCGTGCTTTGAGAAAGCGACGGCCTTTGGCATCTGTTGAAAGCCAGGTTTACCCAAAAGACACCCCAACTTGTAGATACCTAATTGCCAAAAGCCACATGTAATTTAACTATTATAATTAAGTAACCAAAGTGTAATACTAAAATCAGGGGGACAACCCACATAATATAAAAATTTATGCCGCTATAGTCAACAATACATAAACAGTAACATTATTTTCTGTTTTGTTATTATATAGATTCTCTCCTTATTTAAATCACTTATCTTTTAAAATAAATTTACCTAAAAAATATTGTCGGTTTTCTTTGCAAAATAAATCATTCTTTGAACATTGAATCCAAGTTTATACGAAAAAGTAAAAATTTAAAGTGAAAAGAGACAGACACATTAAATGTTGTAAGATCTACTTGGTTGCTCTTAAATTCGGATACAAATTTGAAAATTTTGTATAGAATGTTATCAAGTTAAGGGAAATTAACAGCTAGAACACAGCAATGAATGGATCCCAAAGAGGGAATAGAATGTAACAACCGCTGGTTCTATTGTATTGTATTGTTAGCAGTCGCCATGGAAGAAAGATAGATAGCTCAGCTAACATTCGCAGAATAGTAATACCACTCCTATGTACAATATGCTAGAAAAGCACAGTACTGCGGCCTTAACTTCCAACCAAGGTTGAGAACGTCTTTATCGTAAAACTTCCATCCCGTCACAGCATGTCGTTAGTTCCATTTGATTCAAAGATTGGATAACTTGCTGTCATGAATTTTTTCACTCCTCCCACCCCCACACCTCGAGAAAATAATTTTAAAATAAATCAAATGAAAGTAGGTAAAAAAGTTGACAAATATTCACATGACGATTTTGTATTATATGGACACGTGCCTGCATGTTACCAAGCCATGTGAACACTTACCTAAAGCCATATCAATTTTTCTTTTCTTTTCTTTTTTATTTATTTTTTATTTTATTTATTTCACCTAAAACCAAAACCATTTAACATATAATAATTAAATTATCTAAACCATTTAACACATTAAATTATCCATATATTAGCCAAAATATTCACATAATATTATTTTTTTAATAATAATATATTTTTTTTAAATTCATATTTTGCAATATGTTAATTACTAACTAGAGATAGCAATATTTTGAAATAAAATATGTCTTTCGGCAAGAGATGAAGAAAAATTTGAATTTACTTTCACATATGTGGTTCCCAAGTTTCAGCTACTCTTTTTAGATTCACATTTAAATAAACCAATGCGCTCTAACAACTTTCGCATTTTAGTAAGACCCCTATTAACTCCAAATAGGCCCAAAACCAAATCATGTAGGCTTCGAGATAAGTTTTTTTTTTGTAGGTGTAACAATAAACATTTTGGATCATTTCTTTTCCTGGCCAATGTTGAAGGCTGGAGCGTCGTTTTTCCGTATACCCATTGTCCTATTAAGAGTGGGTTTATATGTTTGGGGCAAGGGTAGAGAGAAGCTAAGCAAAACAATAGCGGCAATGAAAGTGCCAAAACGTTTAGACTTTTTGATATTCGACAACGCATCATAGCGCAAGTGAAAACGAAAAATAGGCCTCACTTCTCCAACGGAAGTGTGACATCTACGCATTTAACGAACAAAATGTAAAACGGCCTCTAAACAGCAAGAAAATGTGACAATGGAAGGGAAAAAAATTCGCTTGAAAGTATTACAGAACTCCCTTGGCCAATAACTCAGTATATGCGCACTGGTCTCCCCATGGTGGTCTTAAGAGACAAGCTCCTCACCTGATTTCAAAAATTGGTTAAAAAAAAAAAGGTCAAGACAATCAGGCTTGCAAACCAAAAGGGGAAAAAATCCCCAGGAAAGAAAAAAGAAGGTTACCTGATAGAATTAGAAACATTAAAAATGACCTTACAATGCCATAACAGGTAACAGACGACTAAAAGCACTCTCGATAAACAATGACAACTGAGCCAAATTATGCTGCAGAATGTTCTGTGTGCAAATCTTCTGGACTAAAATATTTGAGCTTTGTTCTGTTATTCTGTTTCAGTGTGAATGGGGAGGATGGGTAAATAGTGTTGAATTATACACGTATTCAGAGTGACATTCACAAAGAACCATTCAGACACAAGGATCTCATAAGCACGCACGGTTGCGCCATATAAATTCCAATTTACAAGTTCTATTTTATATCTTTCCCCCCTAACTAGGAAAAACCAAAGGCAAGGACTAAGACTTGAACTATTAACTTCGTAGAAAAGGTTGAAATAGCTTAAAGTTAATAGTAGAATTCAGTTGCCTAAACAAAACAAGAGGGAGAGATCTTACATTTTGCCAGTTCTTCTTCAACAAGGAAACAAGGAAATTCACACTCATTTGAACATTTTGGAAGACCTGCTTCTCCTCCATGGCAACATTCCCAACAGCCACTCCCATGCAAAGCACCTTCTTCAATTGAAACTTAACCATAGCCTTCGTCTCATTAACTTTAGACTCGATCGTTTCTTGATGAGTAACAAGAGTTGGGAACTTCCCTAAATTATAATTATTAAATCAGTCAATATTAAACATTCACGAAATATACAACCACCCCACAGGTCCAATTAAAAAGGCTGCCTAACAATAAACAGAACCTTCAATTTTATTTTTATTATTTTCATAAGTACCAATATACAGAATCTTCAACTCCCAGGAAGATCTTTTAACAAGTAACAAAGACACAAAATAATATACAAAGACCTTTCTTATTGTTTGCAAGAGAATAGATTTATCTCCATGCAGAGAATATGTATATGAAAAAAGAAAGGAACTGGAATTTTCTATATGCCCGCAACGGAACACGAGCGCTATCAAACCCTTTAGGTAGCTGCTCAGTTCTCTCAAAAGGCAGAATGTGAAAAATTCAGTACACATCTCCCATTGTGGAAGAAAAATTTTAAAATCTTCAAATCAAATGCAAGCAATTAAAAACAAGTATCAAGGCCAAAATGGCAGAATGAATCAATTTCCACCTCTTATTGTTTACAAAAATTCATCAAAGGGATGCAATAGTAAACATACAAGAAATATACAACACCCCCTAGGTCCAAATGAAAAAAGATATGTACAAGACCTTCCTCAGATTTATCTACATGCAGAGAATATAAACAAGGAAGAAAGGAATTGGAATTTTTTATATGCCAGCAATGGAACACAAGAGCAATCACACTTTCAAGGGCTACCTGGTTCTCTCAAAAGGCAGTGAAGATCTTCATTCTCAGAAAATTATTCATAAAATAGCCAACAAAGATCCAAGGCAGAAGGTAAAAAAGTACATTACACCTCTACCACTGCTCAAGAACATTGTATAAACTCAAATCAAACACAAGAAGCTCAATGAAAAAGCGACAATGCAAAGATGGCAGAATGAATGAATTTCCATTCCACATTTCTTGTTGTTTACAAAATATCATACAACATAAATCGTTAAAAGGATTATACAACAAATATACAAAACACCATACGTCCAATGAAAAAGGCTACTCAACAATAAACAGAAACTTTAAATCTCAGGAACTTTTTTTTTTTTTTTTAAAAAGTGATCAAATGAGAAAAGATATGTACAAGACCTTTCTTAGACTTATCTACATGCAGAGAATATAAACATGGAAGAAAGGAATTGAAATTTTTTATACGCCCGCAACGGAACACAAGTGCCATCACACTTTCAAGGGCCACCCGGTTCTCTCAAAAGGCAGTGAAGATCTTCATTCTCAGAAAATTATTCATAAAATAGCCAACAAAGATCCAAGGCAGAAGGTAAAAAACTACATTACACCTCTACCAATGCTTAAGAACATTGTATAATCTCAAATCAAACACAAGCAACTCAATGAAAAAGCGACAATGCAAAGATGGCAGAATGAATGAATTTCCATTCCACATTTCTTGTTGTTTACAAAAAATCACACAACATAAATCGTTAAAAGGATTATACAACAAATATACAACACACCATACGTCCAATGAAAAAGGCTACTCAACAATAAACAGAAACTTTAAATCTCAGGAACTTTTTTTTTTTTTAAAAAGTGATCAAATGAGAAAAGATATGTACAAGACCTTTCTTAGACTTATCTACATGCAGAGAATATAAACATGGAAGAAAGGAATTGAAATTTTTTATACGCCCGCAACGGAACACAAGTGCCATCACACTTTCAAGGGCCACCCGGTTCTCTCAAAAGGCAGTGAAGATCTTCATTCTCAGAAAATTATTCATAAAATAGCCAACAAAGATCCAAGGCAGAAGGTAAAAAACTACATTACACCTCTACCAATGCTTAAGAACATTGTATAATCTCAAATCAAACACAAGCAACTCAATGAAAAAGCGACAATGCAAAGATGGCAGAATGAATGAATTTCCATTCCACATTTCTTGTTGTTTACAAAAAATCATACAACATAAATCATGAAAGGGATTATAAAACACACCAAATGTCCAATGAAAAAAGCTACTCAACAATAAACAGAACCTTTAAATCTCAGGAACTTTTTTTGTTAAAAGTGATCAAATGAGAAAAGATATGTACAAGACCTTTCTTAGACTTATATGCAGAGAATATAAACATGGAAGAAAGAAATTGGAATTTTCTATATGCCCGCCATGGAACACAAGATATGTACAAGTGATCAGATGAGAAAAGATATGTACAAGACCTTTCTTAGACTTATATGCAGAGAATATAAACATGTAAGAAAGGAATTTAAATTTTCTATATGCCCGCAACGGAACACAAGTGCCATCACACTTTCAAGGGCCACCAGGTTCTCTCAAAAGGCAGTGACCATCTTCATTCTCAGAAAATTATTCATAAAATAGTCAACAAAGATCCAAGGCAGAAGGTAAAAAAATACATTACACTTCTACCAATGCTCAAGAATATTTTATAATCTCAAATCAAACACAAGCAACTCAATGAAAAAGTGACAATGCAAAGATGGTAGAACGAATGAATTTCCACATTTCTTGTTGTTTACAAAAAATCACACAACATAAATCATGAAAGGGATGCAACAATAAACGTACAAGAAATATACAACACATGTTATGTCCAATGAAAAAGGCTACCTAACAATAAACAGAACCTTTAAATCTCAGGAAGTTTTTTTTACAAGTTATCAAATGAGAAAAGATATGTACAAGACCTTTCTTAGACTTATCTACATGAAGAGAATATAAACATGGAAGAAAGGAATTGGAATTTTCTATATGCCCGCAACGGAACACAAGTGCCATCACACTTTCAAAGGCCACTTGGTTCTCTCTAAAGGCAGTGACTATCTTCATTCTCAGAAAATTTTTCATAAAATAGCCAACAAAGACCCAAAGCAGAAGGTAAAACAATACATTACACATCTGTCATTGCTCAAGAACATTTTAAAGTATATTTTCAAATCAAACAGAGGTAACTCAATGAAAAAGTAACAAGGAAAAAATGCCAAAACGAATGAATGTCCACATTTCTTACTTTCTACGAAAAATATACCCAACAAATCATCAAATGAATGCAAATGACAAAAAAGCATGCCAAGAGAACAAAAACATTCTAAAATATGTGCTGCATAAAAAAATATATAATAAAAAAATTATAAAAACAGCAAAATTTAATAAATTAATATAGTATACTTGCCTGCCTTATTGAGGCCAGGGCCCAAAAGTCGGGGAATCTGCTTAATGACAGCTTCTGATGCTAAAAAGGCATGGTATTTCTTGGCAAGCTTCTTAACCAATTTCTTGTTTTTGTTAAGCTTTTTCAATGCTTCAACATCCATATAATCTAAGCCAATCTTCTCCGCCTGCATGACATTGCAAAATTTTGATCACTGAACAAAATTTCAATCATAAATGATCAACCTCATCAAAAGAAATGAAAATGAAAAACAACTTACTCTGATGTGGGTACAAGTTAAAAAACACAGGAAAAGAAAAGGACGATGGTAATAAATAGGACAGATTCAAACACCCAAATACAACTTGCCATCACAAACTAAATACAATGACAAAAAATTTATAAGTTCATGCCAATTTTTTTTTGATAAGTTCATGCCAATTAAAAAGCTTGAATGTAGACAAATGATATCAGTGCACTCAAAACCAATAATCAATAAAAACCCGTATAAATCTCTATCCAAAAAGCAACCAATTGATAATGCTAGTACCCTTATTATGTGGTTTCCTAAGAGTAGCACATCCAAACATGTAAACAGAACACCACAGATTCATAAAATAATTTCTCACCTTCACCCTCTAAGAAATTGATATCTGTATGTCACGTACAATCTCCACAAATATATCTTCCCTTCTCACTTCTAATAGAAAGTGATACTTTCATTTGACCACAGAAACTTTGGGATTGCATAACCAGAGAAATTAGAAAGCACAGTATTTAACTGTATATAATATACCCATCCACAGATCTCAAATTGTAAAAATCGTTTTCTGCATGATTACAAAATCAAACTGAAAAAATACGTGCAGAAAATAAAAGTAAAAGTCTTTTAGATTCCTGAACAATTTATTCACAAATACGTTTCTTGTAAATCATGAAGCTAAGAGTTGTAACAGGTCATAATAAACCTCAGAAAGCTTCATCAGTACTGGCTTCAAAGAAATCAAAAGAATATGGGCATTTTAATCTACAAGACATCAGGAAACATGAAGGTTCAATCAAGTGTAAACCTAGACACTCATTTGAGATCAAAACTACAACAAACTCTCAGCCAAGTGTAACAGCATCACTACCTCTTCAACATGTTGAGCATCTCCAAGCATGCAAACTTTCATCTTTGGACGAGGAATATGTGGCAACTTAACAGAACCACTGAATCGCTTATCCTTCTGGGGATCATAATTTTTTAGCCCAATCTGGAGCTCAATGGTCTCAGTGAAATTACGCTTCTTATCTCTGGATCCAGTAAAGAGAGTAGAGATGGCCTCTCGTACGGCATCACTCTGAAGCTTACTGTTGAAAGAAGGATCGAAGAAGTGAGATCACAGAAACTGAGGTGCATCAACCTGATGACTTCATCTTTCATCATCGTCTAGGAAATATTCTACATATTCAGGGCACAATAATGAAACAATCTGAGACACCGAGTAAAATGGCACTGGTTTGGTTTTCAATGTTCAGTTTATAAGCAACACTATCAGACATGAATCCTAATCAAATGCATTATCCAGCATCACAATCATGATTCTGCCTACACACATTCAACAAATCACATTCTTGAGAAAAAAAAAGGGTTAAGTTACACATATAAACAACCACCACCTATAGCTTTACTGATAAGGGACGAAATAATGTTGATATAATGAGAAATAGTCTACATTCATTCATGGGTAATCAATAGGGAAATCGATTCTTGAAAAGCACACCAACTTTATACATCATGTGAAATGGTAACATTTAGAGTTTAGCTTTGGTGAGAAATGGACAATGCATGCTCCCCATATAGGCTAAAGTTTAGACTTTCTACCAATACTTGCAACAAAAATAAGAATGCCACAAAGTTCTTTGACAACAACCATTAAAAGAAAAGATTCAACCAGAGATGATATACCATGTCACCAATCTTAAAAAATCACAGATTCTTCCGAATTACATGAATAAATGAACCTCGCATTGAGAGCATAAGAACTTCAATCATACAATTGGCACTGCTAATCATCACGGAATTTCAACGGATAATACTTCCTAAAATCCTAAAAGCGAATCCATCATAATATGACAAGGCCAATAGAAAAATAAACACAAGTTGATATTTCAAATACCTCATGTTCTAATTTCGAAGGCCTACTTTCACAGACCCACTAACAGCTTTTCCAACTGCAAACCCAACCAAAGCATGTCAAATGAAAAAACAAAGCCACGCATATACTTACGTAAATGAAATATTAGAAACAAACAGAAAGAAAAACTTGTAACCAGTATGAAATCTCAAAATTTAATACATTACCCGACTTTCTCGGGAAACAAACAAGGATTGCAGATCTAGAAATAAAACAAGAAGGCAGTTTTCAAAAAGACAAGATCTGATTCAGATTCTCAAAATCAACGAGACAAACCTGTTGCGGTTGCGGAGGGAGGTAGTACCGGAAGAAGGAGGAACTCTACCTAGGGTTTCTGGCGGCTTAGCATTCAGTATATATAGCAGTTAGCAACGGGAAGAACTGGCATTATCTGCTAAACCCTAAGAGAAATGTACACGTGTCGGAACAATTGTGGCCCAATTTGAAAATAAAAAATTATTATGGGATCGAACCTTCACAAACGACCTTGTTTATATTACCAAATCATTTCAATTCATCTCATTTTTTTAATTTTTTAAAATTTTTATATAAAATATAATAAATAATTTAATTTTTTAAATCTTAATTTAACATTTTTAAATCTCAAAATAATAATAATAATATTTTATTTAATTTTTATTTTTCATTTAAAATTATCTTATCCCATTTATGAATCTAAACCTAAGAAAAATACCTAATAAAAGATAAATAAATAATAAATAAAAGGAAAACCCTTATTGCGACACAGTCATCGTCTACGTGGAACGAATGAAATGGATCGTTTCATTCAAAATAACAAATGATGCATTTTCGTTTCACTTTCATTTTCATTTCCCCCCTTCTCTGTAAGGCTTATCTTCTCCCCTTCGTGTTCCCCCTTCACTCCAAGGCCTACAAGTCATGTCAAAATCCAAAAAAGAAAGCAAAAAAATATTGTCTCCATTGTTTCTGGCTCTCTTCTTTGACCATCTTTAATATGGAATTAGTAGCCCCAACTTTCATGCTTTCTAGTTCTCCAATTATTAGTAACTCATTCTCTCTCATTATTCACTTTTATTCCATTACTTTGAATTCTGAAACCACAATTCCATTGCTTTCTAGTTCAGAGCAACGAGTTTGGGTGATTCTTGGGACATGAAGACCAATGAATCAATTGCAGAAAATGTGTCAGCTCTAGTTGGGTTAAATCTTGAGCTTGGACATGGATCTAATCACAGTACAAAATCGTGTGGCTTCACCATTCTTCAGTTGCAGGAGTTGCAACTTCAAGCACTTATCTACAAGTACATGGAAGCGACACTTCCGATGCCTTATCATCTTCTTCTTCCTTTGTGGAAGAGTGTTGCTAGCTCTCTTGGTGGCCTCAATGATGAGGTCCCTTTAGGTCACCCAAGCTGTAAGTATCCCAAGTCCTCTCCTTTCAGTCACAATGATGACATTGTACATGGGCTACATGACTTAGATTTTGTTCTCAATATCCCTAATGTTCTTCAATTTGCTTACTGTCCTTGAGATATGATTTGGGTTTGTTTGCTTCATGATTTCCTGCATCAATTGTTAGGGTCTAGCCCCATGCCTTGGGACTCTAGAAGTAGCATGGATCCCGACCTAAAGCTTGTAGGTGTAAAAGAACAGATGGGAAGAAATGGAGGTGTAGCAAGGAAGTTGTTCCACATAAAAAGTACTATGAGAGGCGTATGCAAAGAGGCCATCAGTGTTCAAGAAAGTTTGTGGAACCATCTAGACCAACTAATACTAGTTCATGGGATGCTCATAGCTCAAGCACCAACCTCTCTATCTCCATCTTTGTGAATAGCATCAATAGCGGCAGCAATACTCTCTCTCTCTAATACTGGGTTTCTCCTCCCACGAGAGTTCTTCATGGAGGTTGCTAGGTACTCAGAGAATGGTGCTTTGCAAGTGTAGGGAAGTGCAGTTTTTGGGGTATTAATTGTTACATAAATTAGTTTGGGGATTTTGGACTTTGTTTGTCTTTGAATAAGAGTAGTAGTAGTACCAATTTTTTCATAGGTGTTGGACTGATCAACTTGAGCTTTGGAACAAGACAAGTTTGTTTGTCTTGACTTAAAAATATCATTATTCCACCCATTTAGCTTCCATTTTCAGCATATCTGCCAAAGTCTATGCTTCCTTTTCTCTCCAACATTATGATACTCTCTTCCCTTGTTATTTTCGAGATTGGTGTAGATCCATGTCGTTAGTGACTTGTTGAGTCAACTCGTCCACTCAATTTTTCTTTTAAAGCATCACGCCATTAGATTTCAACTGACTTGTCTCTGCCCTTTCCATTTCATGTTCCAAAGCAGTCCATCACTCCGTCATCGATTAGCTTCAAAATCCACGAAGAAGCAGGGAAGCTCCAACCTACAAAGAGAA
The DNA here is from genome assembly GCF_018687715.1 of Carya illinoinensis. Classification (NCBI taxonomy): domain Eukaryota; kingdom Viridiplantae; phylum Streptophyta; class Magnoliopsida; order Fagales; family Juglandaceae; genus Carya; species Carya illinoinensis. The sequence goes on from NC_056764.1 coordinate 26,247,732, forward strand.
TTCATAGTGAAAAAATCGAAGAGAACCATCTACTTATTATGCACGAAGAGAATGTAACTCAGTTACGTCTAAGAAGCTCTACCCGCGACATCCATGAAGACGAAGGGAGAATCCACCTGTGAAGACGAAGAAGCTCTGCATCTGTGTATTTCTATTATTGTATTATATTTCTATTTTCATTGTTTTTCTTAATTAAATCAACTAATGTGGCATTGTCGATTGACCCACGATTACGCATGGCGACTGTCCGTAGAAGAACTATAAATAAAATAACCATATATTTAAAATTACTTTTGAACAAGTTATATATACTTGAAAAAATATAAAAATATTGTCATTCTTATGTTTAGTTTTGTTTTTCACAAAAGTAACTAAATCATTATTTGAACTTGTATTATCAAGTGTCTTTACAAGTATTTTTAATCGCCCCCAATTAATCAAGCATATCTCTATGGTCCTACTAAGTGTATCACTCTTATGATTTTCAACTAAACTGTTGAGGGAAAAATGAGCGTGTTGGCATATTCTTGTGAAAACCTGTGTAAAATAGTGTTGTAACAAGTGTTGTTGCGGAAGGATTGAAGTGGGCTTGAAGTGTGCTCATTATTGGTCAAAAGAAGCGACTTCGCTCGACCCTCGCTCGACAGAGCGCTCGAGCGAACTCAGGCAGATTCAACCGCTCGATCCTCGCTCGACATACGGCTCGAGCGAACTCAGGCAGATTCAACCGCTCGACCCTCGCTCGACACTGAGCTCAAGCGAACCCAGGCAGAGTGTGTCGCTCGACCCTCGCTCGACACTGAACTCGAGCGAACTCAGGCAGAGTCGACCGCTCGATACTCGCTCGACATGGCGCTCGAGCGAACTCAGGTAGATTTCGGCGCTCGACCTTCGCTCGACCCTTCGCTCGAGCCAATGTTCCAGATCACTTACAATGTAGGGTTTTGAACGCCTCATTTGATGGGAACTATAAATAGAACATGTTAGCTTCTGTTCTATGGGTGGAGAATCAGAGCAAAAACCCTAAGGGCCTCCAAGAACTTCTTAGAGCAACCTCTCCCCCATTTGGTTGATTCTCTCTTGGAAAAATATTACTCCATCATAACACATTCAAAATCAACTCTTATTTGAGTCCATTGAAGTGGACATTGCTGTTGGCCGGAAGAGTCCGGAGCTGCCGTTGATGCAGAGATCGAGAGGTTCTCGTGGGAAGCTATAGGAAGGTCGGAGTTCCGACACTACATGCGTGTAGAGATCGAGTGGGTCACTCGTGGTGTTGCAAGCCAAGTTTAGCTACTACAAAGGTTTTGTGAGTGTTCTAAATTGGTTGTAACAAACTAAAGTTTCTATAGTGGATTTGAGGTGGTGTCTTACACCCGGAGTGGTTTTAGATTTTGAAGAGGTTCTTCAAATGAGTTTCCACTCCGTGAACAAAATCATGTGTTGATTATTTGTGTTATTTGTTTCATTTATTATCTGCTTGTTTGATTAATTTTCAAAAGGCCATAAAAATTAGATTACACCTATTCACCCCCCCCTCTTGGTGTAGTGTTGTGTAGAACCACTGCCTTTTCAATTGGTATCAGAGCGGGTTCACTCCGCTAGGATTTAGTTCCTGAGTGTGATCCTGCTGTAGTGGTTTATATGGATAGGTCTCAATCACTCACATCTCCACCATTTTTTGATGGAAGTAACTATGCGTATTGGAAGGTTCGAATGAGAGCTTTCCTTAAGTCTGTGGATGAACGAGTGTGGACCTCTGTAACAAAGGGATGGAAACAACCGGTTGTATTCATTGAGGGAGTCGAAACCCCCAAGGGTGTGGAAAATTACTCTAGGGATGAAGTCAACGAGTGTAGTTGGAATAGCAAAGGCCTAAATGCGATATTCATGGCCGTGTCCCAGGAGGAGTTCAAAAGAATCTCCATGTGTGAAAATTGCAAAGAGGCATGGGACATTCTTGAGGTTACCCATGAAGGTACCAAGGCTGTAAAAAATTCTAAACTTCAAATGCTGACCACCAACTTTGAAGAACTTAGGATGAAGGATGATGAAACTTTTGATGTCTTCTATAGCAAACTTAATGATATTGTCAATTCTCGTTTTAATTTAGGGGATAGAATTCCTGAGGACAGAATTGTGAGAAAAGTCCTTAGATCTCTTCCTGAGAGGTTTCGTCCCAAAGTCACTGCTATAGAAGAAAGCAAAGACTTGGACAACATGAGAGTTGAAGAGTTGGTGGGTTCCTTACAAACCTATGAACATACTCTTCCTATGGATAAGAAAAACAAGTCCATAGCCCTCAAAGCTATTAGAGAAGAGTCTGGTGAATCTTCTGACGAACTTGCCATGAGTGACAAGGAGATAGCATTTTATGCTAAAAAATTCAGGAAGATGTTTGCCCAGAAAAACCCAAGACAAGAAAAGAGAAGGTTCAAGGGTATCAATGGAGGTTCTAGTTCAGAAAATCGAGAAGGGAGGTATAAGAGAGAAACTAGAGCTGTCAATGACAATATTCAGTGCCATGAATGTCATGGTTTTGGTCACATTCGACTTGAGTGTGCAAATTACAAAAGGGCCAAAGAGAAAGCGAATGCTGCTTCCTTGACTGATAGTGAGTCTGAGTCAAGTGACTCACAAGAGAGTTCTCCCAGGAAGAAAAATTTCAACTACATGGCTTTCACTTCCTCTGTTGCAGGAAAAAGTCATAACAGTGAATCTGTGGTTGAAATTGAGAGTGTTTCTGAAAATGAATCCGGGGATGAAGATGACTTGCAGGAAATCTATGAGAAGTTGTACAAGGAATGTGTGAAATTGAGGAAACTCAATAAAGCACATATTGAGGAAATAGATTTATGCAAAAGAGAAAATGAAGGGCTTCAGAGCAAACTGAGAGAAGCCATTGGTCTAACAGATGAGTTGCAAAAGAGAAATGTGACTTTGGAAGATAAAGTGACAACTCATGAAAATGAGCTAACTTTGTTAAATACTAAGTTGCAAAAATTCTCCATTGGGACAAACCAGCTTGACAAAATCCTAGGTTTAGGAAAGTCATCTAGTGATAAAAGTGGTTTAGGCTATTTTGAAGAGAATCCTGATGCTCCTTCAAGCTCAAAAGCTTTCGGTAAAAATGTGAGAACCACAGTGTTTGTTCCTGAAATGACTGAGAAAAAGAAGGCTCATCCATCTGAAAAGGGCAAGAAGCCTGTGCAAGTGCAAAAGTCTGTTCCTCCTCCCAAAAGACAAGGAGCTCGCAACATGAGCCCCATATGTCATCATTGTGGGAAGCTAGGCCATATTAGACCAAACTGTTTTAAATTAATGAGTCATTTTGTGCATGCTCCTGCATTTGTTAATAGTAGAACTGCTTATCCTTCTGGAAGGGGTAAGAATTACATGAATGACTCTAAGAATGTCTCAACCTTCTTGAGACAAAGACCTCACAAAGCAAGCCCCGTGTGTCATCATTGTGGTAAGATTGGTCACATCCGACCAAACTGTTTTGAGCTTAAGAGGCACACCAAGAAAATTGAAAAGCCTTTCTCAAAGAAATGGATACCAAGGTGGATCATCCAAAAGGGAAAGACGCGAGCCACACATGGTTTTGGTGCTGTAGACTGACAGGCATGCATTACATACATTACATGCATTTTTGTTTTATTTTGTTGTTGTTTATTTTTCTTGTTTGTTGTTGTCTAGTTTATTTATCGTTGTTTGCTGCCCCTACATGCACTTCATGATTGGGCTATATGATAGTGGGGTTGTTAATTCTAAAATCTAAGTGCATGTGTCTTTTGAGATTTGTATCATATTTCTATATTTTACAAAGATTTGGAACATGAGTATCTCGTGTAATCTGTGACTGGCATCACACACTTCACTCCAAACTCGGTCAATTGACATTTCACCACTTGTGAGTTTATTGGGGAGGCAATCAAAAGTGGTAGGAAGCTCTATCTTCATACAGAATTGACCACGGGCTAGATGACCTCATCATGGTTCATTTGTGCAAAAATATGTATCTCAAAAGGAAAAGAAAAAGTGAAGTTGAAATAAATAAAAAAAAAAAAAAAAAAAGGGGAAAAGAAAAAGGAGGGTGAAAAACAGAATAAGTTTTCTGTTTTCTTGAACATACTGAGACAAGTATTTAAACAGAAAGATTTAGGTCCTAGCAGCATTAGGTTTGACTTTCTGTGTCTTGAATGAGCTTCCCAAGCACCTATGGTTTCATGTTCAGCCTAGCCCCACTCACGCCTTACGATTGAAATTTCTTGATTGAGCAAGGACCGCTTTAAACACGCACGTCTATATTACTTGTGATACTTTGTTTTAAATTGCGTGTTTTATGGGAATATGATGCTTCTCTACATTAGATAAGTACTCTTGGTGTGAAAATTGACATTCCCAATATTTGTCCAAGTCATGTGAGTGTTATGTGCTTCAAAACTGGGCAAAATGTGTTTTTCTGAAGGTCTCGCTCGACCCTCGCTCGACCCTGCTCGAGCTACAACCGCTCGACAGCCGCTCGAGGGTTTTAAGTTCGCTCGAGCGAACGCCTGGTATAAAAACCTAGCGCCGCTCGAGCCGCTCGAGCACAGTGGCCTCTTTCTCCCTCCCGTGCGATTTTCTTCCTCCTTTTCTCAAATTTCTTCGTTTAAACAAGTGTTTTCCTCCCGAAATCATCCTCAAACCAAGGTAAATCCTTTTCTCTCTTGTATTTTCGTGATTTGATGCTTTTATTTTAGGGTTTTCCGTGTGTTGTTATGCATTTGGGTTTCGGATTGGGTGTTTGAGAGTCTTTCTTCGATCGTTTTTCTTTTATCTTGTTTTATTGAGGCTATTGTATAGCCATTGTTGGGATTGGTTGTATTTAGGAGGTTTTTGAAACTCCCATGGGTCTATACCCGAGTTTCTCACTTGGATGCACTCCAAGTGTTCGATAAAATGTCTCAATGAAGTGTGTTTTTGGTTTTTCATCATGCATTGGCATAGCATTGCTCCCATATCTATTTCATGTCTATCCTAGGTTTGAGACATCGTTTAACTAGGATTGCATTATGTTTTGAAGGTGTTTTGGTTTAGAATTGGCATTGGTTTGCACATGGGTCATGCATGAGGTTTGGCATCGTTTAACATGAGTCATGCACATGGGTTGGCATTAGCTTGTAAATGGCTTGAGTTGTCATTGCATATGTGTCATGAATGTGGTTGGCATTAGCATGCATGTTGGTCTTTCACATGAGTAGGCATTAGCATGCATATGGCACAATTTGACCTATGCATTTGTTATTGTTTTGAAAAATGAGGAGTGACATCGGGCATGCATCGAGTCTTGCATTGTTAGTTGGCATTGTTGCGTCAGCATGCATGCATTCATCACATCTTTGCATTGCCTTAGCCTTGTCTAACGTCGTTGACTCTGTCTACAGCTGAAACCATGTCTCGACGTGTTCGTCCTCGCCAAAACCCTCCTGCACCCGTTCAAGCCCAATTCCATAGTGCCCGAGCCCAAGAGTTATACTCTCAGAACTTCTCGCATCGTACTCCCATAGTCGAGCGTGAAGTGACATTAGGTGAGCTTACCGAGACTATAATTCCCCGTATTTTTGAGTCTCGTCAGTGGCAGGCATTGACCACTGGTCATCCCACTCCTTCTGTGGAGTTGGTTAGGGAGTTTTACTCCAATATTCATGACATATCTGTTGATGACTCATTTGAAGTCAGTCTCAGGAATGTTGTTTTCCGAGTCACTCCGGGCATGATAGCGACTCTGCTAAATGCCCCTCGTGAGCTCTATCCTGAGTTTCCCTACTCACGGACATCTCCTCCAAGTCCACAAGTCATTGCTACTTGTCTTTGTGGCCAACCTAGTAGTTGGGAAGGGACAACCCCTATTTCAACTGCTCGTTTTACCCCCGATCACCTCATTCTTAGTAGGATTGTTCTTACGAACTTAGATCCTACTGGTCATAATAGTGATGTGGGTCTTGACCGTGCCCGTCTGCTGTATGCCTTGATCAATGGTGTCTCCATTGATCTAGGAAGTCTTTTGTGTCGGGTTATTGTTGAGGCGTATCGGTCCTCTAAAACACGGACTGGTTTGCCCTTACCGTGTTTGATCACCCGAATAGCTCTCTCCCAATCTGTTGCTTTCCATCCTCAGGAGCCTAGAATTGCTCTTAAGGCTCCTATTGGTCGTAGGACGGTTCAGCTGAGTCGTGCTCACACAACTCCACAGCCTATCCGTGTTGAGCACCCTCCCGCTCCCTCCTCTCAGCCTTCGAGCTCTCGACCATCTAGTTCTCAGCCGTCTACCTCGGCCCCATCCAGCTCTCAGCCATCTTCCTCAGCCCCCGGTTCGTCGGAGCCCAGTCTTCAGCAGGTACTTGAGTATCTAGCTCGCCTTGACGCCCGGTTCGACAGTCTTGAGGTGAAAGTTGACAACCTGCAACAACTTGTGACTCAACGCTTCAATGACATCGAGAGGCAGCTCAATGAGGATGATGAGGATGTCGATGGTGATGATTGAGACCCTTGGCTTCTTGTGACAAAAAGGGGGAGATTGATTGTTGAGGGGGAGATATTGTTGAGGGGGAGTAGTACAGTATTAACTCAGGGGGAGTGTTACTTGTACTAACACATTTTTTTTTGTTTTGGGGGAACAGCAGCTTTTGGTTATTTCTGTTGACTTATATTTCTTGTTAGCTGCTGATTGTTTGACAAATGTTTCTTGAACTCCTGATTTGTTGCTTAATAAAGTATTTCTTTTCTAATTATGATTTGAGAATTGCAAATACGTTTTTGTGCATATGTGAATGGGTATGTTTAACCGTTTGCTAAGCGTGTGCAGAAAATTTTCAACATGTTCAAGAATATGGATCTAATTGGGTGTGCTAGGATTAGATCATATATATAGGTTAGAGGTTTTGTCACAGAAATGCCAAAGGGGGAGATTGTTGAGGGAAAAATGAGCGTGTTGGCATATTCTTGTGAAAACCTGTGTAAAATAGTGTTGTAACAAGTGTTGTTGCGGAAGGATTGAAGTGGGCTTGAAGTGTGCTCATTATTGGTCAAAAGAAGCGACTTCGCTCGACCCTCGCTCGACAGAGCGCTCGAGCGAACTCAGGCAGATTCAACCGCTCGACCCTCGCTCGACATACGGCTCGAGCGAACTCAGGCAGATTCAACCGCTCGACCCTCGCTCGACACTGAGCTCAAGCGAACCCAGGCAGAGTGTGTCGCTCGACCCTCGCTCGACACTGAGCTCGAGCGAACTCAGGCAGAGTCGACCGCTCGATACTCGCTCGACATGGCGCTCGAGCGAACTCAGGTAGATTTCGGCGCTCGACCTTCGCTCGACCCTTCGCTCGAGCCAATGTTCCAGATCACTTACAATGTAGGGTTTTGAACGCCTCATTTGATGGGAACTATAAATAGAACATGTTAGCTTCTGTTCTATGGGTGGAGAATCAGAGCAAAAACCCTAAGGGCCTCCAAGAACTTCTTAGAGCAACCTCTCCCCCATTTGGTTGATTCTCTCTTGGAAAAATATTACTCCATCATAACACATTCAAAATCAACTCTTATTTGAGTCCATTGAAGTGGACATTGCTGTTGGCCGGAAGAGTCTGGAGCTGCCGTTGATGCAGAGATCGAGAGGTTCTCGTGGGAAGCTATAGGAAGGTCGGAGTTCCGACACTACATGCGTGTAGAGATCGAGTGGGTCACTCGTGGTGTTGCAAGCCAAGTTTAGCTACTACAAAGGTTTTGTGAGTGTTCTAAATTGGTTGTAACAAACTAAAGTTTCTATAGTGGATTTGAGGTGGTGTCTTACACCCGGAGTGGTTTTAGATTTTGAAGAGGTTCTTCAAATGAGTTTCCACTCCGTGAACAAAATCATGTGTTGATTATTTGTGTTATTTGTTTCATTTATTATCTGCTTGTTTGATTAATTTTCAAAAGGCCATAAAAATTAGATTACACCTATTCACCCCCCCTCTTGGTGTAGTGTTGTGTAGAACCACTGCCTTTTCATAAACAAAAAGAGAAGATCTTGTATAGTTTTCAATCATTATCAATAAAATGTAACGTGAGACACATGTATCCATGTATTTGAGATTTTGCACGAATGTTCATGTATCCATGATAAGGAAAATTTGTTGCCCTTGAAAAACACTTTTCAACTTATGTTTTTACCTCCAATACACACTATAACAATCATTGGCAACCATAACACGAGATGGATCGCTACTCACTTAGGTTGAACAATAAGCTTAAATCGTTTAAAACACTCCTCTTCGTTAAATCTAAATGACAATTCATCAAGAATAATTATTTTTGTTAGGACTTGTCTACAAGTCTCAACACTAAAGGTTATAGGAAAAAGCCTTCCATTACTACTTCCCCCATCCTTAGCCCTTTAGCCCAAGGTAGTTTGAAACTTATCAATCTTATTAAATGGACATTTCTTACATTAATATTCAATATGATACTTAATAGATTTTGTACCATTTGCCTTCGTATCTTTTATACCTGAATCCTACTAGGAAAAATCTATGTTATTAAATTATTTAAATTAAATTCTTTTCTATGTATTTTAAGATATAAGGGTATTTATTAGTGTGGTTTTAATACCCAAAAATTATGAACATTTAACACCCAAAACATCTTTCTTTCTTTCTTTCTTTCTTCTACTTCTCTTTTTTTTTTTATTCTTTTTTTTTAATCACTTTCATTACATGCTAACCTTCCAAGGCTAACCCCATTTCGATTAAAACATTCATCATCTCTTTATATCTTTCTCTGTGTGTGTTATTGTCTTCAAAACTTGAAAATTGAAAAATGAATTCAGATTATGTACCTTAGATGCACCGGTAGACTGCGATAGAGGAGTTGGGAGCTACGACGGGAGGGTTGGAGAAGGGAGGGAGTGCGTTGTAGGCTTTTAGCTGCGGCTTTAGGGCTTGTATCGGGCACAATGGGCAAAGTAAAGAGATTGAGTGAAGGAGGGAGAAGGAGGGGCTAATTCATCATTCGGTTGTGTTGAAATAGCGCAGTTTGGATTGAATTTGTAATTGCACTATTTAGATCTAATTTCACTATAAACGATACCGTTTCATATGAGTTAGAAACATTTCTTTTCTTTTCTTTTTTTGGTATATAAATTAATATAAAAAATTATTTAAATTAGTCAAATTAAAATTAAGTGAGACGTTCTTTAATGTAGATTATGCAACTAACTTATTAAAAAATAATTAATTATAATTATATTTATGATGTTAATTGTTATTAACTTAATACTCAATGGTATGTAAATTGTATTATGATATTTGATGCATAATGACTTATATTAAACTTTTAACATTTTATATATGATTAATGAATAATAGTCATTGACCTTAGAAACTTCATGCTTACGTGCAACATAGGTTTACGCTTAGATACTAGAATATGTATAATTGTATATAATATTATGATTTATCATGATTCATATAATATATTAATTAATTGATAGCATATTAATAATTGTATATTTAACATTTTATATTGTCAATGATGATTGATGATAGGTTAGATGAAAATTATATAATCAACTTAAATAACTACTATATAAAATAATATATATAATTATATTCAGTTAGTCTAGGTGAAAAAACCCCACCTCGGACTGAAAACCGAAATTTTCCATATATTAGGATTAAAATCAATTGGTTTCACTATCATTCCAGTACAAATCAATTGAAACCATTCGGTACGATTGGGTTTTCTAGTCTAGATCGAGAATTTTACATTCCTAATAAAAGGTCATTTGAAAGTTGTATTGCCATGCATGTGATAAGATTAAAGAGAAAACTGTAAATATTTGAAAGTTGTATGAATATTTTTATTCATTGACAATCTTTATTAAAATTGGAATTGCATTCCACATTATCCGGAAAAATACATTTGAGAAAAAGCAAAAATACGTTTTATCTAAGATTAAAAAATATTTTAATATGTAACACTCAAACAATCTAATTTTATTGTTAAAAAACTTTTAAAGCTATTTAAATATTTTTTATGAATACTAAAGCAACTCCAAACAGACCTTAAGTAATTAGTTATCAATTTAAAAAATTTTGTATATGTGTGTGCATGTGGTGCTCATGTAAAGATTATAGAACTATAGGGACAAAGTCCCAAAGCAGTTTTTGAAAATTTTCCAAATTAGAGTTGTAAATATCTCTGCATCAAAATACTTGATTGTAATGACAAATAAAAATCATAGAAGTTTTTACAAAACTAAGCATATTTTTAGTGGGCTTGTTGGTTTTCAAAACTTATTAAATATATGGTAAAAGAGTTGTAAACATCTTTCAATGCTAAAAGATACAATTATTTTTTTTTTTTCGAAAAGTCAAACTTGACTTGTAATTTTATTCCAGCAAAACAGAAAGTGCATTACAATCCTTTTCCCTCAAAACTGTAGAACAAACTTGGCTAGGACAATCCTCTAACCAGACTTTTTCCACCCCTATAGATAAAGCTAATTTTGCCAGTGAATGGGCCACCAAATTAGCTTCTCTATGTACAAACTGGATCTTTCAAGCTTCCCTTTCAACCAGCAACTTTCTTATATCTTCAATTAATACTCCATAATCCGTAGCTATGACTTCATTACTATGTACTGCTTTGATTACTAACTGAGCATCACCTTCTAGACAGACAGTAGGCAAACCAAGATCAATACAGAATTGTACAGCCCTTCTCAGTGCAATAGCTTCTGCTACATCTGGTTTAGTACAAAAATGGACCACATCACATAGTGAAGCTAAGACTTCACCTTGTCCATCTCGAACTATAGCCCCAACACCAATCTGTTTGTCCTTTGAATTCACAGCAGCATCCCAATTGATCTTCACATACCTGCCATCTGGTTTTTCCCATCTGATATCCTGTCTCACTACAGTTTGCTGCTGAGCAACAATTTCCTTATTATTAAAAGATGATTGATACTCAATGAGATGTTGTTTTGCTGACCTGAATACCAGCTTTGGATTCTCAAATTTATCCTCAAATAACAGATAGTTTCTCCTCTGCCATAGCCTCCTCATGACACAAACCACCAATTCAATCTTTGCTATGTTCAGTTTTTCTGTGATATATTTCCATACTGTCATTAATTTTGCCCCATCAATAACTAGTTTTTGAATTGATTTATCAGCTTCAATCCAAACATCTGTTGCAGCAGGACACCCCTATAGAACATGAATAATAGACTCTTCTTCTCTCTGACATATAGGGCATATGTTTGAGTCAATTACTTTCATCTTCCACAAATTAAACCTTGTAGGCAAAATTTCATTCACAGCCTTCCACATAAAAACCTTTACTGCCCCAGGCACTTTTAGACTCCATATTTGCTGCCAGGCTGACTTCTCCTCCTTGCAGCTCGATGACTCTCCTCTTCTACCTTTTACTCTACTCATATCTACATGGTAAGCATTTTTAACAGAAAAAATGCCTCTTCCACTTGGGCCCCAGATCATCAGATCTTTAACTCCAGTCATACTCACAGGAACACTTTTTATTGCCTCTGCTTCTTCAGTACTAAAAATCTCATTTATAAGGCTGTAATTCCACTGTTTTGTGTCCTCATTTATCAGGTCACATACCCTTGCTTCTCTATCCAAAATGTGCACAGGTGAGCATATTTTTCGATAAGAAATCAGTGGCAACCATTTATCACCCCAAATTTTGGTACTCCTTCCATCACCAACTCTCCTGCACAGCCCATCCTTTATCAAATCCATAGCAGACAGCATACTTCTCCACATCAAAGATGGCCTTGCCGCTACCTTAGCTTCAGTTAAAACCACATTCTTAAAATATTTCTCCTTTAAAACAACAGCAACCAAGGAAGAGGGGTTTTGGATCAACCTCCAACACTGTTTTGCCAATAATGCCTTGTTAAAACAATGCAAATCTCTAAAGCCCAAACCACCAGATTCTTTTGATTCTCCCATCTTCTCCCAACTCTTCCAATGGATCTTTGAGCCATTTTCCTTAAGACCCCACCAAAACCTAGCCATTAACACTGTCATTTCCTTACACAACTTCTGGGACAATTTGAAAACACTCATTGTGTAGGTAGGTAGAGCTTGAATTACAGCTTTTATCAAGGTTTCCTTCCCTGCCTGAGATAGAAAGGAATTCCTCCAGCTATTAATCTTGTTCCAAACTCTTTCCTTTAAAAATCTGAATGTGTTATACTTTGATTTACCAACAAAAGTGGGTAAACCCAAGTATCTTTCATAACTGCCACCTGCTGAAACTCCTGATAACTCTAGCACTTGTTTCCTTGTAGCTTCTACAGTATTTGAACTAAAAAAGATTGAAGTCTTTTGTTTATTCAAAAACTGCCCAGATGCCTTCTCATATTTGTTCAACAAGCACAGAATCTTATGCCATTCACTTACCATAGCCCTTCCAAATATCACATAGTCATCAGCAAATAATAAATGGTTTATCCTTGTACCACCCTTAGTGATAGAGACTCCTTTAGTATACCCACTTCTGTCCGAATCCTCTATGAGTGAACTTAAACCTTCAGCACACATAATAAATAGGTAAGGGGAAATAGGGTCCCCTTGCCTTAAACCTCTAGATGGTTTAATCTTGTCACTAGGCTGTCCATTCACCATTATTGAATAAGTTACTGTTGTAACACACTCCATGATCAATTGTATCCACCTTTCAGCAAACCCCAGCTTCTTCATAATTGCCTCCAGGAATCTCCACTCAATTCTATCATAAGCTTTGGACATGTCAAGCTTAATTGCCATGCTGCCTCTCTTCCCCTTCTGTCTGCTCTTCATAGTGTGTAAAATCTCATATGCAAGGATGATGTTATCTGTGATTAGCCTTCCTGGTATGAAGGCACTTTGACTGCTTGATATGATTTGAGGTAGAATCTTCTTTAACCTGTTTGAAAGCACTTTTGATACTATCTTGTAAATAACATTACACAAACTTATTGGCCTGAATTCACTAACAACAGTAGGACATTTAGTTTTAGGAATTAAGGCTACATAAGTATGATTAATAATAGTATCTAACTGCCCTCCATTTAAAAAACTTAATACAGCTTGGCATACCTCATTTCCCACCACCTTCCAGTGAGATTGATAAAAACAAGCTCCATAGCCATCGGGCCCTAGAGATTTAAGGGGTGACATCTGCTTCAAAGCTGCCTCTATCTCTTCAACAGTAAAACTTTGACTAGCTCTTCATTCATACTCAAAGTAACTTTTGGTTCAACAGATTTGAGACAGTCCTCTATACACTCATCAGTAGGCATAGAAGACTGGAAAATTCCTGCATAATACCGAGTAAAAGCATCTGAAATGTCTTCTTGAGCTATCAATTCTCTGCCTTCTTCATCAGAAATCTTCTTGATCCAGTTCCTCTTCCTTCTTTGAGTAGCACATGCATGGAAGTATTTGGTGTTTCTATCTCCCATCTGGTGCCACACTTGCTTTGCTCTTTGCCTCCATTTGAGATCTTCCTGCTCCATAATCAAACCAAATTTCTTCTGCAACTCTTTTATAATAGTTACATTATGAGGACCTTCATTCTGTTGCTCCCACTTAAGCCTTTCATTAATAGACTTAAGTTCTTCTGCTGCCTCTTGCTTTCTTCTTGAATCCCATCGAGATAGTGCTCTACTGCACCACTGTAGCTTTTTCTCAATTACTTTGAATTTATTTGAATCAGTAGCAACTCTTTTCCAAGCCTCTTGCACCACTGCCCCACCTTCCTCCTCTAAAGACCACTTGGCTTCATATTTGAACAACCATCTTCTTTTTCTCTTACACCTTGCTTCTTCTATGACAGTTAACATAATTGGCTTGTGATCAGAACTTCTAGCTTGCATGACTTCTACTTCAGCATTTTTGAACAAATCTGACCACCCAACATTAACCACCACTCTATCTAATCTCTCCTTTATAAATGAATTTTCTTCATGTCTATTACTCCACGTGTATTTATCACCTACCCATCCCAAATCAAATAACTCATTTTTCACCAAAGCCTCCCTAAAAACCTCCATTTGATTTTCTGCCCTTTGTCTTCCTCCTATTTTCTTATCGTGGGAAAGTACCTCATTAAAATCACCCAACACACACCAAGCTTGATGTAATGCAGGCTTTAAAACATCCAATAAAAGCAATGTATCTCTCCTTTTATTCCACTCAGGATGGCCATAAAATCCTGTTAACCACCATTCCTTACTAGAATCTGGACAACTTAGTCTAGTATGAATATGGTGCTGAGAAAAATTTATTACCTCAAGATCTACTTCATCCTCTCACATCATTGCTAAACCACCACTCCTTCCCACTGGTTCTACTACAAAACATCCAACAAACTTAATTTTTCTTTTAATAGCTTCCATCTTCTTCTAAAAGATACAATTATAAGTTGTGTAAACGTTATACACTCTTTTTGAAAAAGACTAGGATCCACCTTTAGAAAAAATTAAATTTTCACATACGGATCTCCATATGTACTTTTTTTTTTCTTAAATGAGAGCATGAACTTACACTCTATGACTGTAAATATTATTTTTTATTTAAAAAAAAGCGCATAAGAAAAACTCATTATATATTTTTATTTATTTTTCATTTTTCTAATTTTTATTAAAAGTTATTTGGGTTAACTATTTAATTTACATAGAAGGTTCAAGGTGCATAGAATTTTTTTTGGTAGTTTGGGGTGATTGAAAAAAAGATAATAGCAACTTTTTATCTTTCCATATTTGCATGTAGGAAAAAAGGCTCTTTTATTGACAAATACATAATATATTATCTCGAATTACATTAATTTATAATTATATTTTTTTTATTTCTATTTTATTTTTATTTCTTCCAAAATTGTTAAAAAAATATATATTCTGTATGATCCTCAATTTTCCCTCCTTTCAAACGAACTTATATATATATATATATATATATGCATCTGTTTTACTATAAACGAACTTTTATATATATATATATATATGCATCTGTATGCTCCTCAATTTTCCCTCCTTTCGAACGAGTTTTCCCTCCTCAATTATCTTCTATGGTCTTAACCATAAAGAGAGAAACAAAATCAGTTAGGTGGGCTTCTTGAATGATTCTTTATATAGTAGTGCACACAATGAGACGCCACAAATATATTCATTACTCCATCAACTTTGTATTCTCTTTTGGGTGCTATTCGTATTATTGAATTAAATCCTGAATCCAAGATCAGTTTTAGATTCTGCGGTGTGATGGGAGAGATCCACCATAGCCAACGCCTGCAATCAAGATCTTCTTGACTCACTCGTACTCTATTGTTGGAGTTCTTCTATTTCCATCCAAACCATATTCTTTTCTTTTCAGGTAATCACTGTGATTCTGGGTTTTTTTTTTTTGTTGGTTTTCATATTTTAATTCTTTAACTTTTTTTCGTTTTACTGAAGTTTTTAATTTTTTATTTCCTGGGATGAGTACGATTTTGGTGCAATTTCTTGAATTCTTGTGGATATCCAGACGCTTAATCTTGTTTTTCGATGTGCTTTGTGCATATATTTTGGGCTACATTTGACTTGAATTTGTTACTGCGTATACCATTTGAATCTTTCATGCTTATAATTTTCCCTTTTGTTTATAGATTTTGGAGCTCTTACTTTAAAAAAAGAAAAAAGAAAAAAGGATTTATATGTTTTGGAGATATGGAGCATCTTCCTGTTGAAGTTGTTGGAAACATACTGTCTAGTCTCGGAGCTGCCCGAGATGTGGTAAAAGCTTCTGCAACTTGTTCAAAATGGCGAGAAGCTTACCGCAAACATCTTCACACACTTTCATTCAATTCCAGTGATTGCCCTGTTTATCGTCATTTGCCAAGTAGTCATCCAGAAATCTTGATAACTAAAACCATATTTCAAACAAGGGGATTAGAAGTACTATATATTCTGATAGATGCTGTTGAGTTCTCGGCTGCCACCGTCACTTGTTGGCTCATGTATACTAGGGAAAAATTGCGGCGATTGTCCTATAATGTTCGAACTACTCCAAGTGTAAACATACTTGAAATATTTGGCGGGCATAAGTTGGAAAGTTTGGTCATGGCACATAATTCCATTAGTGGGGTTTATAAAAGATTTCCTTGTTTGAAATCCCTATCTTTAAGCTATGTTAATATTTCACCATCGGATTTAAGTCTTCTTCTCATTGCCTGCCGGAAAATTGAAACCTTGGAACTTGTCGGTCTAGAGATGGCAACGTCAGATGAAGAATTGACAGTTGAGCTGATCAGTCCCACATTGAAGAGTCTTTATGTTGAAGCAATCAGCTTGGATAATCTTATATTGGAGGCAGATAGCATTGAGCATTTGAACATGAAACTTTGTGCCATTGAGGATTTCGAAATTGTCGGAAAGGGGACTTTAAAGCAGTTCAAGGCTGATGATGTTACTTTGTTCCATCTTGATACTGTTGCGACTGCAGAAAATCTTGAGAATGTAGATATCAGAAGGTTCTCATTAAGTTGGCCAAAGTTCTACAATATGATCTCAAGATCATCAAAATTAAGAAGACTTCGGCTTTGGGATATGGTGGTTTTTAAAGAAGAAGAGATTGTGGATATGGACACAATTGCTGTTAGTTTCCCACTGCTGACCCACTTTTCATTGTGTTATGATTTAAGAGTTGGAGCTGTTCACCATGTTCTGCAAGGAGGGTCTTCTCCGTTGGAAAATTTGACTGTGTTGGAGCTTGGTTGGAGTACTATAATTGATGATTTCTTCTCGTGTTGGGTTGAGAGGATGGTGAGTCGATGCCCAAATCTAAAGAAGTTGGTCATTCGTGGGTTCATTCCAGAGGTCAAAAACCCTAAGAAATGCCAGATGCTGTCTAATTTCACGTCTTCCATTGTTGAACTCATGAAAAAATACATTGATTTGGAGGTGCAATTTTATTACGAGTAGAACTCTGCAAAAATCCGTAGTTGGAAATCCATTTTTGGCTCAATTCTGTCGTGTACAGGATGTATAGGAGCATAGGTACATTTTACATCATGTAGAGACTGAGCATGTTAACGAAAAACGATGATAATTACAATCTCTTGCATTTGACTAATTTTGTAGTTTTTCAGCAAAATATTTTTTCCTTGATTGCTACATAGACCTCGGTTTGCGCTCTCTCACTCGCAAGCACACAGGTGTGTGTGCATGTGGGTGTCCGCACACGGGCAGCCACTCGTCTTGGATATATGTACCCTTAATTTTTTCACTTTCTCAACAATTTTCACGATAAATCAACATCTGTCACACTATATTTAGCTTTGAGTCACTCGTATGAAGTTTTGCTCAACATTTTGATGACCAATCTCTGCATTTCTAGACACCAAACCCACCAGTTTTGTTTGAGGCCCTCATTCGACCAAGTATGAATTTAAATGGAAGAAATGACTGGAAAATCACCCAAGTCATCAGCAAGAAAGAAGCCAACTGGAGGAAACGCCATAGACGCTCAAAAGAGGCAAGCTAAAAGGGTTAGAAAGAGCTATTGTAAGTTAGTGAATAAAGGTTTAATGTAGCTATTGAGCATGCACTAGCCAAATCAACTCTGCAATTTTGAGAGAGAGAGAGAGAGAGAGAGAGAGAGAGAGAGAGAGAGAGAGAGAGAGAAGCAAAATGGAAGAGTAGTGTTAGAAGAAGAGATTGGCTTACACGGTTGAATGTATCCTTTATCATCATCAAACACTTTTTTAAGGAAAATGCTAAATATACTTGAGAAAAACTTACTAAAAGCTTATTTCACATGTCAGTTATTGATATGTTGAAAATTATAAAATTTGAAATTTAAAATTTGAATCTCAAAAGAAAACTAATAAAACGAGTCTTGTAAAGAAAACTAATAAAACGAGTCTTGTAAATAAAAATGTAAATAGCACTACTAATTTATTATTATTATATGAAATAGATTTTATTTCATTCATTAAACCCAAGATTACATCTGTGACTGATAAATACATGAGGGAAATACCCAAATTACAAGCTAAATTATGCATCTGTGAAGGGCTTTCCTATGTACAAATTTCTTTGTGATGGGCATTATCTTAATTTCTATAAACTCTCACGTGACAAAACCTTTTGAAATATGAGACTCTATAAAACAGAGATTTCAATCCCGATTTGCTTGGAAATATACCACTTCGTAAAAATAGATATCACCATCCCTCACCCCCAAAGGAGGAGAAGGTATTCAACCTTCATCCTTCAAAGGAGAAAAGGGAAAAACCATTCCCCATCCTCCAAAGGAGGAGAACAAAATCATCCCCCATCCTCAAAAGGAGGAGCGGGTTCTCCTGCTATGGACAAAAGTCTTATAGCTTATTTCTTTTATTATTACCTAACACTAACAAAACTTACAAAACTATGAAAACACTGGAACCTACAAAACACTGAGCAAGGAGGCTGTAGAGACTCGTGAAGAACACGTGCCACACTAGGAGTGTGCCGGACCATCGATCCTGAAGTTACCAAAGTTGTTGGCCCGAGAAACGCCCCGCATTGTGGTAGCAGAACTCTTTTGTGTGGTGGCGTATGGAGGACACACATGCACTTTGACCTGCGCGTATGGGGCACGCATCGCTCCTTTTGACAAGACCTTCGACAGTCTGGAAGATTGATGGCTTAGAAATCCTGCGATGGGGGGCGTGGTGATCGGAGGCTAATGGAAGATATCAAAACGCCACTTCTCCATGTTTTGATAGAAAAAAATAAACAAAAACTAAAAACACAAAACATAGAAAAACCAACAAGAGGAAGGATAGCAGCGGGGAGGATGGAGGGAAGGATCCTGGACCATTTTTTGTTTGGGTGAGTTTTTCTAGATCTAGAGAGAAGGTAGAGCTTCTTTATCTGGAGAGAAGGGATTATAAAGATAGCACTACTAATTTTTTTTAATAGAAGTACGTATCGAAGAATGTACTGAATTTCCATGTCCATATATAGATTTTTTCTAGAATAAATTAATGATATATCTATGGCGTGATGAAGTTTGAAAGTTTTTTACTCCATGAAATAAATTAAGAAAATTGGAATCTTTGGCAATCTGGTTTTACATTATTATTATTATTATTATTATTATTATTATTGTTATTATTATTATTTTGTGATGATACTGTTGCATATCTTATAACTGTTTTTTGGAAAAATAAGTGTTGTTGATTATGATATTTATTTATCAAATTTTTTTCTATTATGGTAGTATGCTTGTCTCATATCAAGCTTTAATGACATTAATCCTCTTTTGTTTTTTTTTTTCCTTGTTTAGAAACTAATAATCTTGAATGTAAAGAGTGCGTTGTTATTTACTAATCTTGTTGAGACAAATTTCTATCAACAACACATTATTGTTATCTCCCTACACATTCTAGTGGGGATGCCTCTCATCGCTAAGTCAATAATACTTGCAAGTGAGAACTTGAAAGGGTGTAGATAGTTTCATATCTTACCAAGAGGTTTTTGTAGTTGATGGATCATACCTTGCGCAGGAAACTTCCTTACGTATCTTACAAAAAATTTACCTTTTTTTTTTTTAGGGAGAAATAGTTGTAATATATTGATGATAATGGTGGCATTCAGACATAACAAGATTAGAAATACAAGGGATTACAAGATCAATATCAATCTTTTCATCATCTAACAACACTGCTTCCCTTACTAGTTCATGTACCACTCGGTTTGCATCCCTTTTGACATGTCTTAAGCACCAGTCATGACTATGCCTCAGTTGTTGAATGTCTCCAAGAATAGGATTGTAGCTATCCACTCCAGTTTTGTTACAAACGGCCAAGATAACAATTGAAGAGTCACCCTCGAAAATACAATTAGAAAGGCCAAGAGTGGTGCATAACTAAACAGCTTCAAAAAGACTCCTTGCTTCAGCCAAATTAGCATAAAAAAAATAAAAAATAAAAAAAAAAAGAAAAAAGAAAAAGAAAAAGAAAATAAGATAGGCTTCATTAAAATCAATAGCACATCCCCTTCCCAGTCTTGAAGCACAATGCCAATTCCAATCCTATTAGCATGTTTCTGGATAGCAATATCCCAATTGATCTTTATATGTCCATGTGGTATAGACTCCCACTTGATTGCAGTATTTTGAACTGAAGCCCTCTGTTGACTAATATCCTCCAAAGCTTGCTAGTATGCATCACAATCAGTAACAACATGCCTATATGAAACTGAGGGAGGAGTAAACTTCTGCTAAAAAACTAGGGAATTCCTTTTGTGCCGTAAAGCCTGAGCCACATAACCAAAATAAGCTAGGTTCTTACCTTGCAACCTACTCACTAGCTGTTTAAAAACTTGAGCAAAGTCAAGGTTGGTGATTGCCATTTTCTGCAAAACCTTATTTCCCATTAGCCAAACATCCATAGTAGCAGTATAAGACCATAGAATATGACCAGTTGATTCAACTTCCCTCAAACTTTTAGGAAATAAAGCATCATCAATAACACTCCTCTTGTAAAGATTCAATTTGGTAGGGAGAGAATTTGAACATGCCTTCCATAAAAAGTTCTTAACAGCATTGGCAACAAGTAAGGCCCATAATTCCTTCCAACAAGAATCATACTCAATACTGTTTGAGGACTCACCATGGGAACTGTATAGTTTCTCCATATACAAATGATAGGCACTTATGACAGTAAAAAGGTCATTATGAGTCCCTTTCCACACCAGTTTATCAAGACTATCCAAAACACTAACTAGAATCTAGAATATTGCAACAAAGTCAGCTTCAATGAATACTGACTAAACCAACTGGACATTCCACCAAGCAGTTTGTCTATATAATAGCTCCTCTACCAAAGCATTAGGGCCTAGTCTCTGCATAGGAGATTGAATCATGCATGAGCTTTCCCTTAGAAGCCATATGTCCTGCCAGATTTTAATCTCTCTACCATTTCCTACACCCCAAATTAAACCATCCTTGAGTAGCCTTATAGCCTTCCATACACTCTACACAAATGATGGTCAAGAGCCCAAATTAGCTTGCAACACTAATGATGAAGGGTAGTACTTGGCCTTAAAAATTCTACTAGGGAGAGAATTTGGACCTGTGAGCAATCTCCATGCTTGTTTAGCTAACAAGGCCAGATTAAACCCAACCAAATCTTTGAAATCACACCCTCCTTTCTGTTTACCAGTACACAATACTTGCCAAGACTTCCAATGCAATTTGTTTCTGTCTTCCATAACATTCCACCAAAAGTTAGAAATTAAAGAGTTTAACTGCTAGAACAATGTCTTAGGTAGAAAGAATACACCCATACAATAAGTTGGAATTGATTGAAGCACAACCTTAATCAGAAACTCCCTCCTAGTTTGTGACAAATATCTATTTTTCCAATTCCCAATCTTGGTTTGCACCTTACTTACTATATCCTGAAAAGCTCTCACTCGAGACCTACCCACCAGACTTAGAAGACATAAGTATTTCTCCATATTAGATGAGTCACTCAGACCAGTAACCTCTTTAATGTATGCTTTAGTGGAGGGCTTTGTATTTCTACTAAAAAATAAGGATGATTTGTCTCTGTTAAGCATCTGCCCTGAAGCTTGTTCATGTAGACATAAAATTTGGTTAAGCCTACCCCATTCCACCATATTGGCTCTACAAAACATCAAACTGTCATATGTAAAAAATGGATGATTCATGGACAGCATACCCCTAACAATTGGTGCACCAGTAAGCAATCCTTGCTATTCAGCAGCATGAAGTTGTGAGCTCAAAGTTTTAGTACAAAGAATGAAGAGGTATGATGAGAGGGGATAGCCTTGTCTAAGCCCTCTTGATAGTTTAAAAACCTGCTGAG
The DNA here is from genome assembly GCF_018687715.1 of Carya illinoinensis. Classification (NCBI taxonomy): domain Eukaryota; kingdom Viridiplantae; phylum Streptophyta; class Magnoliopsida; order Fagales; family Juglandaceae; genus Carya; species Carya illinoinensis. The sequence goes on from NC_056764.1 coordinate 26,269,629, forward strand.
GAGAGCCATTCACCAAGTTTGAAAAACTAGAGGAAGAAACACACTCCATAATCAAGTGGATCTAGTTTTATCCAAAGCCTAACTTAGTCAACACTGACTTGAGAAACACCAATTTCACACCATCATAAGCTTTGCTCATATCAAGTTTTAGGGCCATGTAACCCTTCTTGCCATATATTTAACAATTCATTATATGAAGACTTTCATAGGTTGCTAAAATGTTATCAGAGATTAAACGTCCAGGGATAAAGGCACACTGAGTTGGAGAGATTAAGCTTGGCAATAGACACTTAAATTTGTTAGCTAAGACTTTAGCAATAAACTTATAAAGCACATTGCATAGACTAATTGGGCGATAGTCAGTAAGAAATTGAGGGTTAAGCTTTTTTGGTATCATAACAAGATAAGTAAAATTAATCTCAACTAGTTATTGCCTTGAGTTTAGGGAAGATAGCACAACCTAACACACCTCCTCATTCACTATTGGCCTATGATCAAGGCCAGGAGCTTTATGAGGGCCCATTTTAAAAGGAGCATATTCAACTTTTGCTTTAATAAAAGGCTGATTTAGCTTAGCATTCATCACATTCATCTCAGGAGAAACTTTCTCTATTAAATGAGCAAGACAAACATCAATATTAGATGGATTAGAGGTAGTGAATAATAACTGATAATATCTAGTGAAAACCAGCCCAATATCCTCAGATTTAGTGTACATAGATTCCCTTTCATTATTAATTTTCAGAATGTGTTTCCTTCTCTTCCTTTGTGTAGCATAGAAGTGAAAATATTTAGTGTTTCGATCGCCCTTTTGAAGTTAGTGGACCTTTGCCCTTTGCTGCCATTTAGTATTGATTCTCTCTAGCAAATCATTGGTTTCCTTCTACAATTGATTAATTTCCTTAACAGAATCAGCAAGCATAAATTGCTGTAGAAAATTAGTCTAACTTAGCTTGCAAAAGGGAATCAGAAAGAGGCTCCTTACCTTTACTCCATCTTCTCTAGGTAAACATACCTCTCTTTAACTTCTGCTTGATTGAAGAAAAAGAGGCTTGAGAATTATTAGAACCCTGCCTCATCCATTTAACCATATCTCTACAATCATCATAAGAAGACCATGCGGCTTCATACCTTGCAATTCTGCAGTGAGGCTTTTGCTACTGCTGTTGTGGTAAAATGGAAATCAAGAGTGGACAATGATCTGAGGATAGTGTAGGCAGTACTTGAATGTTACCATCCCCAAAAACTTCACACCATTTCTTTGAACTCACGACTCTATCCAATTTTTCTCTAGTAAAACTGGCATCCTGTTTGTTATTGGACCAAGTAAAGAATCCATCTCCAAATCCCAAATCACATAACTTGCATTACTACAGAGCCTAGTGAAACAACTCTCAACCACCTTTATATTTTCTTTTGCACTCTTTCTTTTTCTTGAGATTTCGACCTCACTCTCATTTTTCTTTTTTCTCTTATGTTTTGGCCTCACTTTTTTTTTTTACTCAATCTCACTTTCATTCTTTTTTTTTTTTTTGCTCAATCTCGCTTTTCAATTTTAGTTGGTTCTCATGGACCTGTTTTGGGTTTAAATGAGCAAGCTTGATTGTTTTGCCATTCTTTACAAAGTTGTGCATATTCCTAAACCCATCATAAATCACTGCCTATCATATTGCCACAGGCTCCCTAACAAAATATGGCCACCAAAACCTGCTTATTGACCTTGACCTCCCCACATTCATTCAACCACTACAGCTTATAAGGTCTAAGGTGCTTCAGTAAAGGTAAGCTCAACTTCTTAACTTGGTTGGTACTAGCTATATTGGTGCAACTTCCCCCCATCAATAATCATATTACAAACCTTATTGTTTACACAACATCTAATATAAAATATGCTCTCTCTCTACTATTTTGTATCATTTACCTTAGTTTGTGTTTTGAGAATACACCTGGCAACAAGAAACTCACATTCTGCGGGGTATTCCACTCCATCAATCAACTCGGACATCTCCTTACTATCACCCTCACTCTCAGTCATCACCTTCTCATTGTCATGCATGATCATCATTCGCTTGTTTGGACATTGAAATACGATGCGTCTAAACTCAAACATTTAAAACATTTAATATCTATATTCCTTGAAGGTTGGAATTCTACCTTGGGTTTTTTTGTGCTAGTTCCCTTATCTTTTCCCTTAGGTGGTTTGACCTTTCTCTTTGCTACAGCTCAATCATCTCTATTTTCAAGGAGTGTTAGAAACCAAAGAATACTTTGTTGTCCCCTTTCTCTTTAACTGCCTCTTCACCTTCATAGCCATGTACACCATGTTTTCTACTTCTACATAGTGCTGTAACTTAATTACATTGGTTATATCTCTATTCAAACCACTTAAAAATCTAGCCATTGTTACTTCCAATCCTCTTCTATATAAGTCTGAATCATAGCCATCTTCATTTCCTTATAGTAATCATCTATACTTCTAGATTCCTGTGTAAAATTTTGTAATTTTTTGTATAGGTCTCTATAGTAGAGGTTAGATACAAATCTCCACATCATGAGAGCTTTCAACTCACCCCATGTTTCTACAGACCACTCATGATTCATCATCTTATTAGTCACTAATTGATCCCACCAAATAATTGCATAATCAGTGAACTCAATTACCTCAAACGTCATTCTCCTATGAATAATTGTGACAATAAAAAATCAACTCTTTTTTCTTCTCCTACTCTAAATAGGTTTTAGGGTCATTTCTACCTTAGAAATATGGTATTTTCATTTTGATGCTCTCAAAGTTCCTATCTATCCTATCTCAACCCCTTAGATTTCCCTTAAATCCTCTTCCATGCCTATTTCCTCTAGGTTTGCCCATTCCACTCATCCCAATTTCAGATGTTATGTCTTCATCATCCTCACAATCTTCTTCATTCTTAGACTCATTTTCAATGCTAGGATCATATCTCCTCCTATCTAGCCCACCTTGCAGATTTCTAATCACTGCATCTTGCTAATCCATCCTATCCCTCACCTCACCCAACACCAAATTCAACCGTTTTAACTATTGTTGCATAGCCTACAATACAAAAAAATGAGTTATCTATCTCCTCCTTCGATGTTGAGCCCCATGAGACATCTTAATGCGCTACACAAATAGAAGGTCAGTGGTAAAACCTCACACACTCCCTTACATGTTTACACTCATATATTGGCACTCCACTCGTGTTTCACTCTTACATTGGATTTCTCGATACTAGTATCACACTTTCTTTCCTTTTACCTTAACAGTTTTCCCACCCAAATTCTTTAAGAATTAATTGAACTAAATCAAGACATAACCTTGTATTATTATTCCAACCAACAATAGATCCACGAAACAAGAAAGGATTAAAATGACATGAGACTTAAGGAATTTGTATGGGGAAAAAAGAAATTATGAAACAAGATACCAATTAGAATAATGTATTTGGCCCCTTTTGAAAATAAGGATCAATCAACACCAAATCACTTAATTTTTGAATTGCAAAGTATTTCAAACAACTATATTCAAAATTTCTTTCTTTCTCTCTTGTCGTAATTATGTAGTAACCTTTAAATATACTACATTTTCTTTTTCTGTTTGATTCGATCATAAACGGTAACAAGAACTACAATTGCCAAAAAGAATTGATCTGATTTCAACAACAAGAAATGGAAATAGAAGCAATCAAAGTAAAGATTACATATCTGAAAATTAAAGCGAGGATTAAAGATCTGGGAACTACAGATATGGAATTCAAACACACGAAATTAACAAGGAAGTAGAAGGAATCATTGAAACGGCACTCAAAGCAATTGATGAAACCCTAACACAACAACCCTAGCAATGAAGACCTAGAATATGGCAACCCTAATCAATGAACCCTAAATAAGACAACTCTAGAATATATTTAAAGGTGCAATAATTAAAAGATAGAATTAGACTGTATTTGAAAACCGTGCTCTAAATACTAAATGATATGAATATGTGGCATTAAAATCTCTTGAACCTACAATTAAATTGAGAACTTACTCAAGAAAGCCAAAAATCAAGTCAAGAGGATTAAGACCCTTTGAAATCTTGTTTCAAGAACCTAGATCTGGTGAAAAGAAAATCTAGACCCGTTGAAATCTTATTTCAAGAACTTAAATTTGGTGTGAGAATGCCACAAATGTTTTTGCTTTTGGTAAGTTCAAAGTTCATTAAAAAACAAAAGGAGAAAAATGAATTCTCTCCAAAAATATTCATTCAATAGATTAAAACCCTCAATATGCAGCTACATGTATTTAAATACTATTCCCCCAATAAACCCAAGCCGAAATAAGGTTTTTCCCAAAGAAATCCTAATTGGCCAAATATGGCCTTCCCATAACTAGGCCGGCTCAAATAAACATATGATAATAATCCAAGAAACCCTAGGTCGAACATCCTCAGCCTAAATAATCTAGACTAACTCCTATAGCTAATAATATAAGTCCTTTTGATGAATTAAATAGGTCCAAAGCCTTCAACCACATAAACCTAATAATAGCTTGTATCACATGGATCACAACTGGTTTTCCTTCTTTCAAGTCTATCTTGAATGTTGGGGTCTTACTAGATGAATATGCAAACTCGCGCATCCCAAGCAGATTGCACCAATCCTTATATTGCTTCTTTGATCTTCTTAGTTCTTAATCTTGTGATTGTTCCATTTAGAACTTGTAAGTGATCTTTAAGACTTGGTTCATTATGGTACCCATCACTTAGGGTGAGAGCCCCACCAAAAGGAAGCGACAAGATGAGAACCTAGGGCGAAGGCCCCATTGGGAAAGAGACAATCTATAAAAAATGGAGACTAATAAGACGTACTTAGACTCAACAAGAAATCCATAATCATAAAAGTATGACCTGTGACGTGACATGATTAACCTAGCAATAACAATGTCAAATCTAGTTCATTTTGCATTAAATGCATTTGGCGAAATGAACCATATTAAATGTGTCATCAAACAAGCAAGAAGTTAGGAAGTTTACAGGGCAAGAAAGCAATCCATCAACTATAAATACCTATTGGTAAGATATGAAACTCTCTACGCTCTTTCAAGTTCTTACATTTGCAAGTATTATTGACTTAGCGATGAGAGGCATCCCCCACTAGAATGTGTAGGTTCCATTTGATGAGAGGCAACTATAATGTACTGTTGATAGAAATTTGTCTCAACAGGATTAGTAAATAACAATGCACTCTTTACATTCAAGATTATTAGTCTCTAAATGAGAGAAAAGAAAAGGGGAGAAAAAGAAAGAAAGCAAAAAGGGATTAATGTCATTAAAGCTTGGTATGAGACAAGTATACAACCATAATAGAAAAAAAGTTGATAAATAAAATATCATAATCAGCGTCACTTAAGGTGTGAATCCATGGATAAAAATCTATATACGGACATGTAAATCTAGTACACCCTTTGATACTAGTTATATGAAAAAAATGACTAGGGCTATATGTATTTACAATTTCATTTGCAATTTTATTTACAAGATTCATTTTGTTAGTTTTCTTTTGAAATTCAAAATTTGAATTTCAAATTTCATGATTTTCAGCATATTAATAACTGCTATGCGAAATAAAATTTTTATAAATTTTTCTTAAGTATATTTAGCATTTTCCTTAAAAACTTGTTTGATAATAATAAAAGATATATTCAACCGTGTAAGCCAATTTCTTCCTCTAACACTTGTCTTCCATTTTGCTTCTCTCTCTCTCTCTCTCTCTCTCTCTCTCTCTCTCTCTCTCAATATTGCAGAGTTGATATGGCTAGTGCATGCTCAATAGCTACATTATACCTTCATTCACAAACTTACAATAGCACTCTCTAACCCTTTTAGCTTGCCTCTTTTGAGCGTCTATGGCTTTTCCTCCAATTGGCTTCTTTCTTGTTGATGACTTTGGGTGATTTTCCAGTAATTTCTTCCATTTAAATTTCATACTTGGTCCAATGAGGGCGTCAAACAAAAATGAAATCGCTAGAGTTGGAGCAAAAATGGTGGGTTCAGTGTCTGGAAATGCGGAGATTGGTCATTAAAATGTTGAGCAAAACTTAATATAAGTGATTTTGAGAAAGTGAAGAAAGGGTATACCCAAGATGAGTGGCTGCGTGTGTGAGCGGACACCCACATGCACACACCCTGCGGTGACACAAAGAGAGAGAGAGAGCGTGCAAATTGAGGTCTTTGTAGCAAGAGATTGTAATTAGGGTAATGATACACTTACCACTCTTTCACCACTATTTTATCACTTGTAGTGTATTTATTTTTTTATCATTTTCTTTTAAATATTTTTTTAACATCCTTAGCCATTAAGAAAAAATTTAAAAAATATATAATTTTAATAATAGTCACTTGCTTAATCATTAAGTAAAAGAAAAATTTTTAAAAAATTAAAAAATTAAAAAAAGATAGTAAAGTAGTGGTGAAAGAGTAGTAAGTGTATCATTATTCTTGTAATTATCATCATTTTTCGTCAACATGCTCAGTCTCTACATGATGTAAAATGTACCTATACATGCTCCTATAGACCCTGTACACGACAGAATTGAGCCAAAAATGGATTTCCAACTACGGAAATTTACAGAGTTCTACTTGAAATAAAATTGCGCCTTCAAATGAATGTATTTTCTCATGAGCTCAACAATGGAAGACGTGAAACTAGCCAGCATCTGACATTCCCTAGGGGTTTTGACCATTGGAATAACCCCACGAATGACCAACTTATTTAGATTTGGGCATCGTCTCAGCATCCCCTCAACCCAACATGAGGAGAAATCATCAATTCTAGTCCAACCAAGCTCCAACACAGTCACATTCACCAACTGAGAAGACCCTCGTAGACCATGGTGAACCTCTCCAACTCTTAAATCATAACACAATGAAAGGTGGGTCAGCAGTGGGAAACTAACAGCAATTGTTTCCAAATCCACAATCCCATCCTCTTTAAAAACTGACATATCCCAAAGCCGAAGCCTTCTTAATTTTGATGATCTTGAGATCATCTCGTAGATCTCTGGCCAACGTAATGAGAACCTTCTGATATCTACATTCTCAAGATTTTCTGCAGTTGCAACGGTATCAATCTGGAACAAAGTAACATCATCAGTCTTGAACAGCTTTAAAGTCTCCTTTCCAACAATTTCAAAAACCAAAAGGGAACAAAGTTTTAAGTTCAAATGCTCAATGCTATCTGCCTCCAATATAATCTTTTCCAAACTGATTTCTTCAACATAAAGACTCTTCAATGTGGGACTGATCAGCTCAAGTGTCAATTCTTCATCTGACGTTGCCATCTCTAGACCGACAAGTTCCAAGGTTTCAATTTTCCGGCAGGCAATAAGGAGAAGATTTAAATCCGACACTGAAATACTAACATAGCTTAAAGATAGGGATTTCAAACAAGGAAATCTTTTATAAACCCCACTAATGGAATTATGTGCCATGGCCAAACTTTCCAACTTATGCCCGCCAAATATTTCAAGCATGTTTACACTTGGAGTAGTTCGAACATTATAGGACAATCGCCGCAAATTTTCCCTAGTATACATGAGCCAACAAGTGACGGTGGAAGCCGAGAATTCAACAGCATCCAGCAGAAAATATAGTTCTTCTAATCCCGTTGTTTGAAATATGGTTCGAGTTATCGTGATTTCTAGATGACTAATACTTGGCAAATGATGATAAACAGGCAAAAGACTGGAATCGAATGAAAGTGTGTGAAGATGTTTGCAGTAAGCTTCTCGCCATTTTGAACAAGTTGCAGAAGCTTTTACCACATCTCGGGCAGCTCCGAGACTAGACAGTACGTTTCCAACGACTTCGACAGGAAGATGCTCCATATCTCCAAAACATATAAATCTTTTTTTTTTTTTTTTCTTTTTTTCTTTTTTAAATAAGAGCTCCAAAATCTATAAACAAAAAGGGAAACTATAAGCATGAAAGATTCAAATGGTATACGCTGTAACAAATTCAAGTCAAATGTAGCCCAAAATATATGCACGAAGCACATCAAAAAACAAGATTAAGCATCTGGATATCTACAAGAATTCAAGAAATTGTACCAAAATCGCACTCATCCCAGGAAATAAAAAATTAAAAACTTCAGTAAAACGAAAAAAAAAAGTTAAAGAAGTAAAATATGAAAACCAACAAAAAAAAAACCAGAATCACAGTGATTACCTCAAAAGAAAAGAATATGGTTTGGATGGAAATAAAAGAACTCCAACAATAGAGTACGAGTGAGTCAGGAAGATCTTGATCGCAGGCGTTGGCTATGGTGGATCTCTCCCATCACACCGCAGAATCTAAAACTGATCTTGGATTCAGGATTTAATTCAATAACACGAATAGCACCCAAAAGAGAATACAAAGGTGATGGAGTAATGAATATATTTGTGGCGCCTCATTGTGTGCACTACTATATAAAGAATGATTCAAGAAGCCCACCTAACTGATTTTGTTTCTCCTTTTTTATAGTTAAGACCATAGGAGATAATTGAGGAGGGAAAACTCGTTCGAAAGGAGGGAAAATTGAGGAGCATGCAGATGCATATATATATATATATATATATATATATATTCGTTTGAAAGAAGGGAAAATTGAGGATCATACAGAATATATATATATTTATATATATATATATATATATATATATATTTTGTAACAATTTTGGAAGAAATAAAAATAAAATAGAAATAAAAAAACATAATTATAAATTAATGTAATTTGAGATAACATATTATGTATTTGTCAATAAAAGAGCCTTTCCTACATGCATGGAAAGATAAAAAGCTAGCTGTTATTATCTGTTTTTTTTTTTTTTTTTCAATCACCCCAAACTACCAAATAAATTCTACGCACCTTCCATGTAAAACAGTTAACCCACATATCTTTTATTAAAAATTAGAAGAATAAAAAATAAATAAATAAAAATGATAAGTTTTAATTATGGATCACTTTTTTCTCTTCTTTTTTACAATGAAAAATAATATTTAAAATCAAAGAGTACAAGCGCCATGTATTGTTTTTAGAAAAAAGTAAGTATATATGAAATCCACATGTACGTATGAGATTCACATGTATTAATTTTAGAAAAAAGTAAGTACATGAGAAAATTTAATTTTTTAAAGGTGGATCCTACTCTTTTTTAAAAGGAGTACGCAATACTTACACAATCTATAACTGTATCTAGTATTACTTATGAAGTGGCACTATAAGGCCTCAAGGCGAGGGATGGGATCCATTGAGAGATATTTGGATTAAGAAACTCTTTTACCATATATTTATTAGGTTTTTTGAAAAGCAACAATTAAACTAATTAGGTAATTTTTTTTTTTAAAATTGTAAATCTACCTTGAGTCTTTCTCTCGAGTGCGAGGCGAAAGTTTTTCTCCTTACTTTCCAGTGATGGTTTGTGTTTGCTATATGCAATGTAATTTGAGATTGAAGATGAGGTGTTTTCTTGCTGCTTTATGCAATCTCCTCTAGCCACTAATGGCAGAGGCTAAAACTGCTATATGGGACAAGTTCTTTTTAACGAAAGAGGAGGCCAACGATATGGTGGTACATGAAGATGATATCCATGCAACGTTGGAAAGAAGCAAATTCTATTTGATTGGCAAGCTTGTTACGAATAAGAGAGTGAATCGGGAGGCCTTCATGGCTACTATGTTGAAGATTTAGAAAGTGGATGTTACTGTAAACATAGTTGATGTGGGCTGCAACATGTTTCTTTTTGAGTTTGCCAATGAAACTGCACTACAGAAGGTGTGGGATGGCTAGCCTTAGTCATTTGATCAAAGCCTTCTTTGTCTTAAATATTTTGATGGCCTTACTCCCCCTTTTGGATTCAATTACATAATTTGCCATTTGGGTGTATGAATACTGAAATTAGTTTTCAATTGGCTAGTTTGATTGGAATGGTGTTCCTTGTGGAGGGTGATGATATGGGCACTAGATGGGGTCGTTACTTATGTGTACTTGTCGAAATGGACTTTACGAAACCATTATTTCGAGGGAAAATGATTATCTACATGGGAAGATATCCTTCATACAGTTTAAGTATGAGAGAATACCAAGGTTCTGTTTTCATTATGGTCTGCTCTCACATGGGACAAATGGGTGTTCTTAGTAACCTTTGGTTGGTTTTGTTGGTGATGCCTCGGGATTGCAATATGGAAGTTGGTTGAGGGCTACTACTTCAATTCCACAAAGTTCGTGTTCTTCTGCGGGTGTTTGGAAGAAGGCAGTTATTGATGGTTTGCTTGATAATGTTAATTGCTCCAGACAGTTACCTACAGTGTTTGAAAAAGCTCATTAGGGATTGGTTGATCAAGGAGTAATGTTCACGTGTCTTGACAAGAATATTCTGGTTCCTTCAAAGACTCTAACTGCTACAATTGCACCATGCATTCCTTGACACCTGTTGCCCAGATGACTAACACAAGAGGGGGGTGAATTGAGTTGTATTAAAAAAATAACAATTATAAATCAAATATATAATATAAAATATAAACAAAATATGAAATAACAATAAATATAAAGAGTAAGGGTAAGAGAGAAGTAAACTCAGTATGTTAACGAGGTTCGGCCCCACTGCCTACATCCTCGCCCCAAGCTACCCCTTGAGGATTCCTAAATTCACTATTCAACCTTCTTCAGGTGGAGATAGAAACCTATTACACCTTTGAACAACACCGCTACAAAGGATCCGTGTAGAACACCCTCTACACTTGCAATCACCTTACACGTGGTGATTCAACTATTCCCCGTGTAGAATACTTTCTACACGCACAAGGGTTATACACACCCTTTTTCTGATACAAAAGCTGATAGTGGGTAGGGTATCAGAAAACACTCCTCAATGAGTGAAATAAGAACAATACAGCGCAAACTATATTTCTCAAAATAAACAAGGATTAATGCTCAATGCTTAGAGAAGAGAGAATGAAAGCTTTGAATGAATGTTGTATGCTCTTGGTGTTGTAAATGTGAAGCTCTCAAATGATCTATTTATAGGCATATGAGACTTCATATTCAAATTTAAAAAGATTCACATGTCAAAGACAACATCATTCACTTTTTCAAAAAATTCAAATAAAAGGTTCTTCTTTTTTAATTGTCAAAGATAACATCATTCACTTTTTTAAAAAAATCAAACCTAATCTTTTACTTTTGGCATATCACAAAATGAGCACACTTTCCTTTTCAAAAAATTCAAACCTAATCTTTTACTTTTTGCATATGACAAAATGAGCACACTTTACTTTTCAAAATTTTCAAACAAAATCATCTACCTTTTGAATAAGTGTAAAAAAGTATCAATCACTTTTGAAAATATTCAAATAAAACATGCACATGTGAAAGATGACAATCAATCATCTTTAATATTTTTAAAGTTCAACCCTTTAATCAAGGCATGCACGTGCAAAAGATGACAATCAATCTTCTTTCAAAATTTTCAAATTTAATTTTCAAAAATATTCATGCACATGTGGAAAATGTATTTTAATGCTTTATGATAAAATATTAATTTTGAGCATTAATCCTAATTTCGAATTTTAAGAGATTTACAACATTATTCTATGACTTTAATATGAACTTGTTTCCTTCTTGCTCATGCTTGGTTCTTTGATGTGCTTGATTCCATTGTGTGAACAACTTGAGTTTGAAACTCGTTTATTCTTTGAATTCATTTGTTATGATCAAAATCCATGTGTAGATTTATAATCACATGAAACTTGAAACCTTGGGTTCAACAATCTCCCCCTTTTTGATGATGACAAATACTTGATAGAACTTGAAACCTGTATTAATACTTAAGCTCCCCCTGAAAATATGCGTTAGTTTTTCAAGCAAAAGTATAAATATAATTCTAAGCATATATAACAAGTTTAACAATTTAAACAACGTTAATGTTCTAGTCTAAAATTTCTCCCCCTTTTGGCATCATTAAAAAGGATCGGCAGCAAGTAAATAGACCTGAAGAAAACGGTGCGTTAGTAGACACTGTAGATAGTTAAAATAAATAAATAAATAAATAAATTTCATCCATCCGTGACCCGACAAGTGCGGCTGGAGATTTGAAAAAAATTGCCCGATATTGTTGACAAACGAGATTGAAGGCTCCGAGTTTCTAAAAAATGTCATTTTCACCGATCAGGAAAAAAAATACATTACTCTTTGACTTGGATGATATCTTGTCTTATTCTTTATGCTATCTCTATAAAATCAGTCCTGAAGTTCATCCAATCCGCATCAAGTTTTCTTCTCATCTTTATAACTCATCTGCATTCCTTTAACATTCTCGTTTTAAGCCTTCTATTCTTTTCTCAATGGCTTATTCTTCTAACATTTCTCTAGATCCATCCATGAGGCATTCTGCATCTCAACCTCCTGTTCTTTCTGCAACTACCATTGGTGCCATGTTGCAGCAAGAAAATAATAATCTGACTAATAAGTCAGATTCTGATGCTATTTATGACTTGGTGAGTCTTGGGACTCGCTACTCTTCCTCTATTGTTACTTTTTCTCAACGGCTACAAGTCAAAAATCACGAAGTTGAAAAGCTCAAAGAACAAATTGTTGTACTTCAACGAATTGTTCAAGAGTCTCACACAAGGGAAGGAATAATTCAGCAGAAGAATAAACAGTTGAAATCTTTATTAGATTCTTCATTCCGCTTGCCGGTTCCCATAGATAAGAATGACATGATATTGTATGAAGAGAATGAGCATCTCAAACATGAGGTTAAGAATCTCAAGTTTATGTAAAAGTATTTAAAAAATCTATCTCTATTTTTATTGACTCTGGTCTATCTTTTAATAGATATTCATAGCATGCATCATACCTATTTCTCTTCTGATCATACATAATCTATCTTCTGGTAAAGGTTTTGTGAAAATATCTGCTAACTGATCGTGTGTGTTTGTGAACTCTAATATTATATCGCCTTTTTGCACATGATCTTGAAGAAAATGATACCTTATTTCAATATGCTTAGTTCTAGAATGTTGTATTGGGTTCTTTGAAAGATTTATATCACTTATATTATCACATTTAATTGAAATGTGATTATACATGAGTTTAAAATCTTCAAGTTGTTGCTTCATGTAGAGAACTTGATCACAACAACTACCCGTAGCAACATATTCTGCCTCAGCAGTAGATAATGCAACAGAATTTTATTTTTTACTAAACCAGGAAACTAGTGCATGAACTAAGAAATGACATGCTCTACTAGTGCTTTTTCGATCTATTTTACAGCCAGCATAATCTGCATCTGTGTAACTGATTAGATCGAAAGATGTGTACTTAGGGTACCATAACCCTAGGTTAATTGTACCACTAAGATATCTAAAAATGCGCTTAACTGCAATTAAATGTGATTCTTTTAGAGATGATTGAAAGCGTGCACATAAGCACACACTAAACATAATATCTGGTCTACTGGCTGTTAAATATAATAAACTACCAATCATACCTCGATATATCTTCGAGTCAACTGGTTTACCGGATTCATCTTTATCAAGTTTAGTTGATGGGCTCATTGATGTTCCAATTTCCTTAGTATTTTCCATCCCAAACTTCTTCAGTAATTCCTTAATATATTTTGATTGATTGATAAATGTCCCACTTTTTGCTTGCTTAATTTGCAATCCGAGAAAGAATGTAAGTTCTCTCATCATGCTCATCTCAAATTCTTCCTGCATAGTCTTAGCAAAAACTTGACACATATTTTCATTAGTAGCACCGAATATTATATTATCAACATAAATCTGAATCAAAAGAATATCATCATTTTCATATTTAATGAAAAGAGTTGCGTCGATTTTTCCTCTTGAAAAATCTTTTTCAATCAAGAAACTACTAAGTCTTTCGTACCAATCTCTAGGAGCTTGTTTAAGTCCATATAGTGCTTTTGTGAGTTTGAAAACATGATTTGGGGAAATATGATTTTCAAAACCTAGAGGTTGCTCAACATATACCTCTTCATTTATAAAACCATTTAAGAAAATACTTTTAACATCCATTTGAAAAAGTTTGAAATTTTTATAACAAACATATGCAAGTAGCATTCGAATAGCTTCTAATCTTGCGACAGGTGTATATGTCTCATCATAATCGATTCCTTCTTCTTGATTAAAACCTTGGGCTACAAGTCGAGCCTTATTTCTAATAATGACTCCAGACTCATCTTTCTTGTTTCTAAAAACCCATTTTGTTCCAATAATAGTATGATTTTTGGGTCTAGGAACAAGTGTCCAAACATCATTTCTTTCAAATTGATTCAACTCTTCTTGCATAGCTAGAATCCAAGATTCATCAAGAAGTGCGTCATCAATATTTTTGGGTTCAATTTGAGATAGAAAAGCAGTATGATTGTAAATATTTCTAAGAGATGATCGAGTACTTACACCTTGTAAAGGTTCTCCCAAAATTTATTCCACTGGATGATCTTTCACAAATTTCCACTGTTTGGTTGCATCTTGTATTAAATTTTGATGATCTTTCCTGATGGCTCCATGTTGAACTTCCTCTATTGTTTTCTCTTTGTTGAGATTGAGACTTTCTGTGTTATTTATACCTCCTGTTTCTTCATCAATAGATTTCTTGGAGAGTGGAGAATTAGATTCATCAAATACTACATGCATAGATTCTTATACAGTCAAAGTCTTTTTATTAAATACTCTATAAGCTTTATTATTAGTAGAATACCCGAGAAAGATACTGTCATCAGATTTTGTATCAAACTTGCCTAAATTATCCCTGTCATTCAAAATAAAACATTTGCATCCAAATACATGAAAGTAACCAATGTTGGACTTTTTCTCATTCCAAAGCTCATAGGGGGTTTTATCTAATTTAGACCTTAACATAACTCTATTTATAACATAACATGCAGTACTTACCGCTTCGGCCAAAAAATAACTAGGCAAGTTGTTCTCATTGAGCATTGTTCTTGCCATCTCTTGAAGAGATCTATTTTTCCTCTCTACTACCCCATTTTGTTGAGGAGTTCGAGGAGCAAAAACATTATGCACAAAACTGTTTTCATTACAAAATGTTTCAATATTTTTATTAACAAACTTTTTTCCCCTATCACTTCGGATACTTGAAATAGTATAGCCATTTTCATTTTAATTCTCTTGCATAACTTGGTAAAGGCATTATGTGCCTCATCTTTATGAGCAAGAAAGATGACCCAAGTATATATAGAGAAATCATCAACAATAACAAATGCATAATATTTTCCTCCTAGACTTGCAACTCTATTTGGTCCAAAAAGATCCATGTGTATCAGTTGCAATGGTCTAATAGTGGAAATATGTTTCTTAGTTTTAAAAGAAGTTTTTGTTTGTTTACCAAATTGACATGCATCACAAATTTTGTCTTTAAGAAAATTTATTTTTGGTAAACCTCTCACAAGATCATTTTTTGAAAGTTTGGAAATAAGTTCCATATTGGCATGACCTAATCTTCTATGCCATAGCCAACTAGCTTCATTTTGAGCTGAAAAGCAAATAGCATCTTGTGAGGTAATTTCTTCAAAATCGATTGTATAAACATTATTGTTTCTAAAAACAATAAAACAAATATTACAATCATGATCATTCCAAAATAATGCATTTATCCATTTTGAAAGTAACTGTAAATCCTTTATCACATAATTGACTTATGCTCAAAAGATTATGTTTTAAACCTTCAACAAATAGAAAATCTTCAATTATGAGAGAAAATTCATTACCAATTTTACCTATTCCCACGATCTTCCCTTTCGAGTTGTCTCCAAATGTCACGTGTCATTCTTCTTTAAATCTAAGATCAAAGAACTTAGTCTTGTCTCCCATCATGTGTCTTAAACATCTACTATCTAAAATCCACTTATTTTTGCTTATGGATGACTTCATGCATATCTATAAAAACAATTAAAATGATTTTTCTTGGTACCCAAGTTCTTTGGGTCCTTTATTTATTAGTATTAGAAGAAACAAGATTTTTAGGTACTCATATGGCCCTAATAGTCATTGTATGATTTCTTCTAATAGGACAAGTATGATAATTATGACCATTTCTATTACAAAAATTACAAATAGCATGTGACATATATGAAAAACTTGAATGATTATAATAATATCCTTTTTTGACAAAATTATTTTTATGAAAAGAATTTTGAATATTAGTCTTTGATGTAGAATGATTATCAAAGAAATTTTTATAAGGTTTATATTTTTATTTTGGCATATATCCCAAATCTGCCTTGTCAAAAACACATCTTTGACTACCAAGAAGTTTTTCAAAATTTCTTTTTCCATTCGTAAAGTTTTCAACAATATTTTCTAAATCGGTTTTCTTCTTATTCAATTCAAGATTTTCGTCTTTCAAAATGATACTTTCTTTTCTTAAAATTTCAATTTCGTTTGTTAAAGAAGAATTTTTCTTTTTCAAAGCAGTATACTTGATACCCAATTTTTCAAATTCCTCATAAACCTCTTCTAAAACATTTTGCAATTCTTCATATGAAAGATTTTCAATATTATCAAGATTTGTTACCTCAATGTCATCTTTAGCCATAAGACAAAGATTTGCTGATTCTTCATTGCTTGCTTCACTATCTGAGCTACTTGAATCATCATCCCATGTAGCTTTCATTGCTTTCTTTTCCTTGTTTCGATCTTTCTTTAGCAGAGGACAATCTGGCTTGATATGACCAGGTTTATTACATTTATAACAAATTAAAGTGTCATTTTTACCTGAATCTTTCTTGAAAAACTTTTTGAAAGATTTCCTCGGAGGAGTTCTATTTTTCTTCAAGAACCTCTGAATTCTTCTTGTTATCATCGCAACTTCTTCATCTTTATCGTCATTTTCCTCATCTTCATCACTTTCACTTTCATGAAGAACAGCTTTAAGTGCTAAGCTCTTCTTTGGCTTTCCTTCTTCTTCTCCTCTTTTCAATGTGTACTCATGGGTGATAAGTGATCCGATGAGTTCATTGACTTCGAACTTCTTGAGGTCTCTAGCTTCAAGAATCGCTGTAATTTTTGATTCCCAACGTTTTGGTAAAGAGTTGAGAATTTTTCTTACTATCTCCACCTTGGAATAAACTTTGTCAAGAGCTGTCAAACTGTTTATGATGTTAGTAAAATGAGTGTGCATACTAGAAATAGATTCATCATCATTCATCTTAAACATTTCATATTCATGAGTAAGAATATAAATTTTTGATTCCTTGACTTGTGAAGTTCCTTCATAAGATACTTCCAAGTTATCCCAAATTTCCTTTGCCATAGCGCAATTCATTATTCTATTAAACTCATTTCCATTAAGAGCATTATATAATAAATTCATAGCAGTTAAATTTAAAGTATAAAGTCTATCGTCTTCACGATCAAACTCTTCTTCTTCCTTTTTGAGCTTTACTCCATCAACCACTTTTGTTGGAATATAAGGTTCATTTACAATACATTTCCAGATTTCTCTACCTTGAGCTTGAAGAAATATTCTCATTCTAACTTTTCAGAATGAGTAATTATCTCCACAAAAGAGTGGAGGCCGACTGCTAGATTGACCTTCACCAAATGAAGCTGCAATGTTAGCCATAAAATCTTAACTCAAAAGATAGTTAATCTTATAATAGAGCTCTTAGCTCTGATACCAATTGTTGCCCAGATGACTAACACAAGAGGGGGGGTGAATTGAGTTGTATTAAAAAAATAACAATTATAAATCAAATATATAATATAAAATATAAACAAAATATGAAATAACAATAAATATAAAGAGTAAGGGTAAGAGAGAAGCAAACTCAGTATGTTAATGAGGTTCGGCCCCACTGCCTACATCCTCGCCTCAAGCTACCCCTTGAGGATTCCCAAATTCACTATTCAACCTCCTTCAGGTGGAGATAAAAACCTATTATACCTTTGAACAACACCGCTACAAAGGATCCATGTAGAACACCCTCTACACTTGCAATCACCTTACACGTGGTGATTCAACTATTCCCCGTGTAGAATACTTTCTACACGCACAAGGGTTATACATACCCTTTTTCTGATACAAAAACTGATAGTGGGTAGGTTATCAGAAAACACTCCTCAATGAGTGAAATAAGAACAATATAGCGCAAACTATATCTCTCAAAATGAACAAGGATTAATAATGCTTAGAGAAGAGAGAATGAAAGTTTTGAATGAATGTTGTATGCTCTTAGTGTTGTAAATGTGAAACTCTCAAATGATCTATTTATAGGCATATGAGACTTCATATTCAAACTTAAAAAGATTCACATGTCAAAGATAACATCATTCACTTTTTCAAAAAATTCAAATAAAGGTTCTTCTTTTTCAATTATCAAAGACAACATCATTCACTTTTTAAAAAAAAGTCAAACCTAATCTTTTACTTTTGGCATATGACAAAATGAGCACACTTTCCTTTTCAAAAAATTCAAACCTAATCTTTTACCTTTTGCATATGACAAAATGAACACACTTTACTTTTCAAAATTTTCAAACAAAATCATCTACCTTTTGTATAAGTCTAAAAAAGCATCAATCACTTTTGAAAATATTCAAATAAAACATGCACATGTGAAAGATGACAATCAAACATCTTTAATATTTTCAAAGTTCAACCCTTTAATCAAGGTATGCATATGCAAAAGATGACAATCAATCATCTTTCAAAATTTTCAAATTTAATTTTCAAAAATATTCATGCACATGTGGAAAATGTATTTTAATGCTTTATGATAAAATATTAATTTTGAGCATTAATCCTAGTTTCGAATTTTAAGAGATTTACAACATTATTCTATGACTTTAATGTGAACTTGTTTCCTTCTTACTCATGCTTGGTTCTTTGATGTGCTTGATTCCATTGTACGAATAACTTGAACTTGAAAGTCCTTTATTCTTTGAATTCATTTGTTATCGTCAAAATCCATGTGTAGATTTATAATCACATGAAAATTGAAACCATGGGTTCAACAACACCCATAGTTGCAGACCCCTTTTTACCTTCACCAATTGCTACTACTGCTGATATTGCTAAGGAGGGAAAGATTCTGTGCTTCAATGCTCCTCCTTTACCTCAGATGAATAGCATAGTTAGTGATAATTCTGGTACATGTACATCATCTGGTACATCTTCATTGTTGAAATGGAAGAATCAGATAAAGAAAGGTGGTAGACTAGGTGTTGTACATTCTTCACCCCTAAAGAATGGTCGCAAAAGGAAGTCCCCCCTCAAAGGCTCTGACTTGTCTTCTAATTTTCCTGTCAAAGCATATAGGAAAACTAGATCACATAACCAGACTGAAAATGTATCGAGTCTATTCTATAGCCCGGCCAGGAGGTTTGAAACTCTTAAGTTGGAACTGTTAAGGGGTTGGCAACCCTTGAACAGTTCATGCTCTTGATCTTATGATCAAGGCTTATAAGCCAACTATGGTTTTCTTGATAGAACCTAAGGTGTTAAAATATAAGTTGGATAGTTTAAAACTCAAATTTGGGTTTCAGAAATTATTTTCTATGGATGAGGTTGGGTTGAGTGGTGGTTTGGCTATGTTTTGAAAGGATGATCTGTCTCTTACTTTCCAATCATACTCACTTAGGCATATTAACGCATGGGTGACTTATAAAGTGAATACTAAATGGATGCTTACTTATTTTTATGGCCATCCCGTGACTGACTTAAGAGTGTTGGGGTACAATGTTTTGAGAGCTTTGAAGGATTTAGGGCTTTCTTAGTAGATCGTCCAATGATTTTTCTTATTTATAAAAAATCATATCTTAATATTGATAGAACTAACTAATCTTTTTCTAGTTTGGCTGTTTTTTTATTGCAAGGATATGAGATTGTGTTTCCTAGCGATATGCTTAGTGGATTGTCACCTATTAGAGGAATAGAGCATCAAATTAATTTTATACCAGGTACAATAATTCCTAATCGACTATCCTATAGGAATAATCCAGAGGAGACAGTATTGGAGACTTGGCAACATTATCTTTGGTCAAAAGAATTTATCATACATACCAACCATGAGTTCTTCAAGCACTTGAATGGATATGGTAAGTTGAATAAAAGGCATGACAAGTGGGTATAATTCATTAAGACATTCCCTTATGTAATCAAATACAAATAAGATAAGAAAAATATTGTGGCTGATACATTATCAAGAAGGTATGCTATTGTCTCTATTTTAAATGCAAAGTTATTGGGATTTGAATATGTTAAGGAATTGTATGCTAATGATTAAGACTTTGCTAGTGTCTATGGAGCGTGTGAGAAGGCAGCTTTTGGTAAATTCTATAGACTAGATGGGTACTTGTTTAGACAAAATAGACTTTGTGTGCCTAATAGTTCTATGCATGAGTTGCTTGTGCGTAAAGCACATGGAGGTGGTTTGACGGGTCATTTTGGTATAAGGAAGACTTTAGACCTGTTGCATAAACATTTTTTGGAGTATTGTTTGCCATTCATTGAGTTTGAATATAATCAGAGTATTAATTTTACTACTTCTTATTCTCCCATTGAAATTGTTTATGGCTTTAATCCACTTGCTCCTTTAGATTTGATATCTTTACCTATTGATGAAATGAGTAGCTTGGATGGACAAAAGAATGCTGAGTTAGTAAAGTCAATTCATGAGAGAGTACGACTTCAAATTATACAGAAAAATAAAAAGTTTGCTTCTCAGGCCAATAAAGGGGAAGACGTGTCATCTTTGAATCAGGAGATTAAGTTTGGATTCACATGAGCAAAGAAAGATTTCCAACCCATAGAAGGATTAAATTGCATCCTCAAGGAGATGAACATTACGAAATCTGTGAGAAAATTAATGATATTAATTATAAAGTAGATTTTTCAAGCAAGTATAATGTTTATGATATTTCTCCTTTTGATGTAGGTGAATATTCGAGGTTGAATTCTTTTGAGGAGAGGGGGAATGATGGGCACCATGGTGGACTAGATCTAAAATACCCATACAAGTTTTAGATGGACCAATCACAAAGTCAAGAACTAAAAAGATTAAGGAAGCAATGCAAAGATTGATGCAATCCACTTGGGACGAGTTTGCAGATTCATCAAGTAAGACCCCAACATTCAAAATAGACTTGAAAGAAGGAGAATCACTTGTGATCCATGTGATACAAGCTATTTTTATGTTTATGTGATTTAAGGCTTTGTACTTATTTAATTCATTAAAATGACTTATATTATTAGCTATAGGAGTTAGTATAGATTATTTGGGCTAAGGATGTTCGGCCTAAGGTTTTTTTGATTATTATTATATGTTTATTCGAGACAAGCTAAGGTTTGGGGAAAGGCCATATTCGGCCAGCTAGGGTTTCTTTGGGGGAAGCCCTATTTTGGCTAGGGTTTATTGGGGAAAGGGTATTTAAACACATGTAGCTGCACATTGAGGGTTTAAACTACTGAATGAATATTTTCAGAGAGAATACAATTTTCTCCTCTTGTTCTTGAATGAACTTTGAACTTATCAAAGGCAAAAGCCATTGTCGCGTTCTCACACCAAATCTAGATTCTTGAAACAAGATTTCAACGGGTCTAGATCTTCTTCTCACTAGATCTAGGTTCTTAAAACAAGA
Organism: Carya illinoinensis; assembly: GCF_018687715.1. Taxonomy (NCBI): domain Eukaryota; kingdom Viridiplantae; phylum Streptophyta; class Magnoliopsida; order Fagales; family Juglandaceae; genus Carya; species Carya illinoinensis. The sequence continues at coordinate 26,291,290 of NC_056764.1, forward strand.
TTTCAATAAAGTCTAAATCCTTTTGACTTGATTCTTAGCTCTCTTGGATAAGTTTTCAATTTGATTGTGGATTCAAGGGATTTTATTCCCACATGTTCATATCGCTAGGAACTAATCTTGCTGCCTCCTTCAACTAGAACCCTTGTTCTAGTGCCTCATCTTGTTGTTTCGTTCTATTGGGTGCATGCCCCGAGGCCTCATCTCACCTCTTCATTTAGTTTGGAACTAGCGTCAAGGAAACATCTAATCTTAGAATCCCTAAGGCGTTTGCACTCAAGCGACAAATAGCATGTGCCTTGTCACCCTTGACCAACATTCGTCATAACCATACAAAATTATAATTTTTAGAAATCACCCTCCCAAACTATCAAAAATTGCAGTATAACCCATTTCCTCTCTAAAAGGTCCAAATTATACCAAACAATTTTATAACGACAAAATCATCCTACAAAATTGAAACATTTTAAACAAAGGAAAGAAAAAAGTGACCTATAAAAAAAACTTATCATATATTTTTATTTATTTGTTTATTTTTATAATTTTTAAGAAAAGGTATTTGTGTCAACTTCTTTACATAGAAGGTGCATAGAATTTATTTGGTAGTTTGGGGTGATTGAAAAAAAATTAATAATACTAACTTTTTATCTTTCCATATTTGCAATTAGGAAACGACTTTTTATGGTTAAAAAGATAATATATTACCTCAAGTTATATTCATTTATAATTATATTTTTGATTTTTTTATACACAAATTTATTTTTATTTTATCCCTTTTAAACAATCAACATCTCTTTTTTTTTTTTTTTTTTTTTCTTTTTGGATAATGCTGTACAAATGAGATTTTTTTTATTTTTCTTTAAAAATTTTTTAAACATCCTTAAGCATTTAGAAAAAAAATAAAAAAAATATAAATTCAATAAGGCTTCGTTTGTTTTTGCAGATGATAAAAGTTAAGATAAAAGTTGAAAATTAAATAAAATATTGTTAGAATAGATTTTTTTTAATGTTATTTTTATTTTGAGATTTGAAAAAATTGAATTATATATGAATTGAAAAAAATTATAATGATTAGATAAGATGAGATGAGAATAGTTGTGGGAACAAACGAGGCCTAATAGTTACTTCCTTGATCATTAATAAAAAATAAAAAAAATAAAAATATATTAGTAGACATATTTAATAGTCACACTATCATTTTCCTTTCTTTTCTCTCATTCTTTCAAAATTTTTCCAATAAGAAGAAAAAGAAAATCATTTATGTATACCTCTCAAAGAGTCGGCAAATTTCTTTTTCTTTTGAAAAACATTTTTTAAACCTCTAGATAAAAGAAAATCAAATCGGTGAGATCCTTCGATGGCCCAAGCATCATTCATATATATATATATATAGAAAAATGATAATATGACGCTTAAATATGTCTACTATATGTGCCCATTTATATATATTTTTTATTTTTTAATAGTTAAGAAAGTGATTATTAGTACATTTATATATTTTTATTTTTTCTTGATGGTCAAGGATGTTTAAAAAATATTTAAAGAAAAAAAACTACATAAAAAATAATAGCACTATCCTATATCTATCTATATTAAATAAGTGCCAATGAGGTGAACAATGATTTTTCGTTCAAAACACACCATTCTTTTTGTTCTTTGTACATTTGCATGGTTATCTGTCCAATATTTGTTTCCTTCCTTGCCCATACTTTTATGACAAAATTATGTTTTCTATCCTCACTTTTCCACAAACCTTTCGATTGGAAAAATAATTAAGTACATCATACTCATATCCTGAGACCAAAATCAAACAGGCAGACTATGTTTGAATTTGTGCATAGCAAAAAAATATACCCATATAGATGAAAGTAAGGCAGATCCTCCAAACATAATCCCTTTAATTATTTCAATAAATTCACTAAATAAATCACACTCATATACACGAGAGGAAACAAATCCAAAAACAAAATGTAATCAGTGTAGATATAAACAAGAGAAAAGAAAAATCCTTAGATCAAGCAAAAAATTGATACCCATATAGACGAAAGGAAGGTAGATCCAAACAAAATTCTTTCAAAATTTCTACAAATTTGAATGCTATATTTGCATATAGATAAACCAATATGAATGCTATAATTGGAGTTTCGTGTAGAAGTTGGTTTTTGAGTGATTTTTTCTTGCTGGATTTTATTCTTATCGTTTGAATTTGCATCTTTTATTTTTTGTTTTTTTCATTTGCAATGTCTGTAGCACCCCATATACAGCTAATTTATTTCTTAACGTGAGAAAAGAATAAATATAATAATTGGAGAAGCTTCTACAATTTGACTGTAGAGAGAGAAGAATAGCCATGATGATGAATCATTGAGGGATGAATCATAGTTCTAAATTCATCGTTTAAAATTTTTTATTCTAGTTTAGCATCCGGTTCACTATACATTCTCATTCCATTTTACTTCAAATTTTAGCTCGTTTCAATCTATTTTAGCCATTCTAGTCAAATTATGATCATTCTAGTCAAAATTGACATGTCAGGCCCTATTTTATTTCAGACTATTTTTATAATATTTTTGTGCTTGGATGATATATTTGTAAATTTTAAATTTAGATAATATTTTATTAATTCTAGAATATAAAATATATTAAATAATTTTAATTTTTTGTAACTTTAAATATGTTTCCTCACTCTCTATTTTTTTTAAATATCATTATTTTTTCTAATTTCTGTATATTTTTTTAATTTTGTATTATTTTTATGTCTTAACTTAAGTTTGTAATTTTCTCAACTTATATTCATTTTATAAATCTTCAATCTTATATATATACATATACATGATATATATTTATATATATTAGTATGTATTTTTTTTTTATTAATTATTAGCTTATATAGTTAATTATGAAATGATACACCGGAATGTAATATACCAATATCGGAATATTTTATTTGATTAATTAAATCGAAATGCCAATCGAAACGGAATTTAAAACATTGGGATGAATCGTTGGAGGGATCGTTGGAGGGAAAATAGGTTAACGGCAGTTTTGACATTTGATCAAAATTTGAAGGGAAAATAAACTAAAAACCCATTCGTGCGTCCGCAACTACTCGTTGAATTAAATTCTGACTCCAAGATCAGTTTTAGATACTGCGGTGTAATGGGAGAGATCCACCATAGCCAACCCCTGCGATCAAGATCTTCTTGACTCATCACTCGTACTCTATTGTCGGAGTTCTTTTATTTCGATCCAAACCATATGCTTTCCTTTCAAGGTAATAACTGTGATTCTGGGGTTTTCTTTTTCGGTTTTCATATTTTAATTCTTTTAAGTTTTTTTTTTTTTTTCGTTTTACTGAAATCTTCAATTTTTAATTTCCTGGGAAGAGAATGATTTTGGTAGGATTTCTTGAACTTGTGGATATCCACCCAGATGCTAATCTTGGTTTTTGATGGGCTTGGTGGATATATTTTGGGCTACATTTGACTTGAATTTGTTACAGCGTATACCATTTGAATCTTTCATGCTTATAATTTTCCCTTTTGTTTTAGATTTTGATTACGAGGTCCCATTGAATTTGGCAGATCAATTGATCTGTCTCTCCGTTGGGTACTTTTTCTGTTTGGGGATTGGGCCAACCTTCTGTTATTACTAGTGCAAGGAAGATATATCAGTGGTTTCAAAGGTTTATCGAAAGTTGTGAATAATTTGACAGCTTACTACTTGCAAATTAAGCAATTTCCTTTTGTGGGAAGCCCAAGGGTGGATTATTTTGGAGATATGGAGCATTTTCCTGTTGAAGTTGTTGGAAACATACTATCTAGGATCGGAGCTGCCCGAGATGTGGTAATAGCTTCTGCAACTTGTTCAAAATGGCGAGAAGCTTCCTGCAAATATCTTCACACACTTTCATTCAATTCCAATGATTGGCCTGTTTAACTTGATTTGCCAACTAGTGATCTTGAAATCTTGATGACTCAAACAATCTTTCAGACAACGGGATTAGAAGTACTATATATTCTGATGGATGATATTGAGTTCTCGGCTTCCACCGTCATTTCTTGGCTTATGTATAATAGGGAAACTTTGCGGCAATTGTTCTATAATGTTCGAACTACTCCAAGTGTTAACATAATTGAAATATTTGGAAGGCTTAAATTGGAAATGTTGGTGATAGAACGTAATTCCATTAGTGGGATTTTTAGAATATTTCCTTGTTTGAAAGGCCTATCTTTAAGCTTTGTCAGTATTTCAGCTTGGATTTAAGTCTTCTGCTCATTGCCTGCCTGAAAATTGAAGCCTCGGAGCTTGTCGATCTAGAGATTGCAATGTCAGATGCACAAGTGACTGTTGAGCTGACCAGTCCCCACATTGAAGAGTCTTTATGTTGAGGCAATCAATTTGGATAACTTTACGTTGGTGGCAGAAAGAATTGAGTGTTTGCACTTGAAAGATTGTGCCCTTGAGGTTTTCGGATTTGCCGGAAGGGGGACATTGAAGCAGTTGAAGACTGATGATGTCAGTGTGCTATATCTTCATATTGCTGAGACTGCAGAAAATCTTGAGACTGTAGATATCAGAAACTTCTCATTAATATGTCAATGTTTCTACAAGATGACTCAAGATTATCAAGAAGACTTCGCCTTTTTGGGATATGGTGCTTTACGGGGAAGTTAAGACTCTGGATTTGGAAACAATTGCTGTTTTTTTCCCACGGCTGACCCACCTTTCGCTGTGTTATGATTTAAACCATGGAGTGGTTCACTCTAGCTAGTCCGCAAGGGTCTTCTCAGTTGGTGAATGTGACTGTCGGAGCTTGGTTGGACTGAAATTAATGGTTTCTTCTCACGTTGGGTTGAGGGGATAGTAAAACGATGCCCAAATCTTGAGAAGCTGGTCATTCGTGCGGTTATTCCAGAGGTCAAAGTCCATGAGGAATGCCAGATGCTGACTAATTTCACATCGTCCATTGTTGAACTCTTGAGAAAATATATTCATTTGGAGGTGCAATTTGTTTATGAGTAGAATTATGCAAGACTCCAAGGTTGGAAATCCATTTTGGGTTCAATTCTGTCTTGTACAGGGTCTATAGGCACATGTATAGGTACATTTTACATCATGTAGAGACTGAGCATGTTAACGAAAAATGATGATGATTACAATCTCTTGCATTTGATTAATTTTGTAGTTTTTCAGCAAACAGACACCTTTGATTCCCCTCTTTCTCTCTCTCAAGCACACATGCACACACACACACACACGCGAGTGAGTGTGCGTGTGTGTGTGCATTTGAGTCGATGACTCGAAAGTGATTTCTTACATGAAGTTTTACTGATCATATGTACTATTTTTTCTTTAGTCATTTAACTAGAGACTTCTAAACCATCAACCAAATGATACATGACATAGAAGAGGACAAATTATGAACTCGCTTCCACATCTAACTCTAACGAGTTTTGCATGATAGTATTGAGTTTCTCACCAATAAATGGGCCTTCTCCATCTCATGGTGCATTCGACTCAGTCAACTACAATTAGTCTAGGGTTCACAATTCGGTCTACAAAATCATATAAATTATAAATTAAATCATGAAAACAATACAATTATGTAATAATCATCTAAAACCATAAACTTGCCCAATTTAAGCCTATAGCTCTCGGCATTAACGGTATCTACTCCAATGGGCGTTGTTGAATTTATCCAATTATGTGTGCAAATGAGGGCCTTGACGGTGGTTAGAGACAATGGATTCTGATAAGCATCCAAGGCACAACTTCTAATGCTAAACGCTGACTTAGAGACAACTGTAGTGATAGGAATGACTAGAACACCCTTGGCTATTTGGGAAAGGACTGGAAACTTGCCAAAATTCACCTTTCACCAAGTTAATATATGTAATGTTACACTAAGTGCATTGACATATTCCATAAAGTAACATTCAACCTTTGACTTACACTATATAATATCCCTCGATGCATGGATTTGATAATACCATAGCATCAAAGTTGTTAACGTTGTGTTTTATACGCCTGTAGGCCCAGGTTTTAGGGACTCGGGTCTTTAGTAATGGGCCTGTAAAACTCAAGGAAGATGAAACCAGAGGAGGGTGGCCTAGGGCCTAAGGGGCCTTTGATGCCAAAGTTAGTAAGGATTCTGAGAAGAGGGCAAATAAATATTGAAGCAAAAAAGTGGAGAGAGCCCCACTTTTTCTCGTACCTGGGGATTTGTATATATACTGGCTTTCGAGGAAGGGGGTAGATGCTCTCTATTCCCATGGGTCCTTCATCCACATCATGACTCCTGGTCCAGTTGCATTAATGCGGCGTGCCTCAACGACAGTACCATTAATGCGACGCTTAGCTTGAGTTGGGTTGCCATAAATGCAGTGTGCTTCATTAAAGGGGCCATAAATGCAGGGCTAGGCCCGTCTGACCTTATCTTGCACTACCCTCCTTTTGTTCATCTGTTCTCTAAGGTCTAGGGATCAATGGCTTCCCTTTCCTTGGTCTTCTCTTGCTGGGTTCAATTTTCCATGGTTGGAATAGCGGTGCAATACTTAGGTGACTGGTCATATTCATTCCCTGTCCCCTCCATATTCATACATGGATCAGCCCTTGAGTTTGCCCTGGCTATCGTGGGCCATTGCTGGGGTTCTTGGGCTTTGGACGAGTAAGCGATGGCCCTTATTGTTGGGAAGAAAGAAAAAGAGGGGGGAAACCCCCTCACAGTTCAGGGTGGGCCCAGGGAAGCCATTGATCCCCAAACCTTAGAACAGACGGACAAGAGGAAGGCAGTGCAAGATAAGGTCAGACAGGCTAGCATTGCATTTATGGTGCCTCTACTAAAGCATGCTGTATTTATGGCAACCCAACCTGAGCCAAGCGCAGCATTAATGATGCCGCCCCTGAGGCATGCCTCATTAATGAGACTGGACCATGAGTCATGATGTGGACGAGTGACCTACAAGAACAGAGAGGATCTGCCCCCTTCATTAGACTCCAGTATAAATACCAATCCCCACATACGAGGAAATGAGGGGCTCTCTCTACTCTTTTGCTTCAATGTTTATTTGCCATTTTTTCAGAATCTTTACTAACTTTGGTATTAGAGGCTCCCGTGACCCCAAGCTGCCTTCCTTTATCTTCATTTTCATTGAGTTTTACTAGCCCAATACTGAAGACCCAAATCTCTAGAACTTGGCTCAAGGGAGTACGAAACACGACGTTAACAGTGGTGCCATCTTACATGTACTTTGTGCACCCGAGGCAACTTGTTACAGGTTCCTCAGGTATTGAAAATGACTAGGCCTAATAAGTATGGAGGCATTCGTTCGAGCATAAGAGATTCCTGGAAAGATAATAGAGGATACCTCGAGGGTGGTGTTGAGCATTGGGGTAGAGGCTGCCTACCCACCAGCTGGGGATGGCAATCTACCGCCGCCACCTAAGCACCTCCTGATAGAAGAAGAAGTTAGGGATAGGGACGAACAAGCACTCAGAAACTTGAACCCAAACGAGCCATTAGAACTTATTCACTTAGACCCGAACCAGCTAGAAGTAACTACAAGGATTATAATCAAGATGACATGGGAGATGCGCGATGCCCTAGGGCAGCTCCTCGTCGAACATCAGGATGTCTTTGCCTGGGGGCATGAGGACATGCCTAGGATCGCTCCCGAAATCATTCAACACTCTCTGAGCATGGATCCGAAGGCTAAAGGAGTTTGTCAGAAGCATCAAAATTTTAGGGCAGAGGAAAATATCACCATTGCATATGAGGTTTATTGTTTATAAGCTACGGGGTTTATTCATCAAGCTCATTACCCCGAGTGGCTATCCAAAGTAGTATTTGAAAAGAAGCCTAGTGGCAAATGGAAAATTTGCATCAACTTCACTAATCTCAATAAGGCGTGCTCGAAAGATAGTGTCCTACTCTCTCACATTGACCTCATCATCGACTCCATGGCGGGTCATCGAAGGTTAAGTTTCAAGGATGCATACTCTGGGTACAACTAGATTTGCATGAAGCCTGAAGACGAGGAAAAGACTTCGTTCATCACCGACCGCAATTTTTAGTATTACACAATGATGCCCTTCAAATTGAAGAAAGCAGGAGCCACGTATCAACAACTGGTCAACTGCATGTTCAAAAGTCAAGTAGGCCACAATATGGAAGTCTATATGGATGATCTGCTAGTTAATAGTGGAACCATGGAGCAGCATTTGAGTAACTTGAAGGAGACTTTTGCTATACTACTTGATGAAATTAAACCCGGCAAAACATGCATTAGGTGTGAGGTCAGGAAAGTTCCTAGGGTTCATGGTGTTTGAGCATGGAATTGAAGCCAACCTTGAGAAGGTGAGAGCCATCCTCGACATGAGCTCACCTTGAAGCATGAATGAGGTACAGAAACTAGCAGGACAAGTAGCAGCTCTCAACTAGTTCATGTCGTGGTTTACTGACAGGTGTCTACCCTTCTTCAAAGTCCTGCAAAAGGAGTAAACATGGGATAAAGAGTGCAATGTTGCCTTTTCGACTCTCAAATAATACCTCGCCAGTCCACTGCTTCTTGGTTAGCCTCAGTGTGGAGAGATGCTGATACTATATTTATCGGTCTCCTTCTAGGTAGTATCCTCTGCATTAATGCACGAGGATGGGCTACAAAGGCCGGTTTACTATACTAGCCGCATACCATTAAAGCCAGACACCCTTGTATAGAGCAACTTGCATTCACCCTAGTTGTCACCACGCATCCCTACTTTCAAGCCCACCCACTGAAGATCTTCACGGAGGCTCCCCTCAAGAAGATACTATAGTGACCGGACACTTAGGGTTGACTTATGAACTGGGCAGTAGAGTTAAGTGACTTCGACATTGAATATGCACCACGTACTGCTATTAAACAGTAAGTGTTGGCAGGCTTTGTGGCTGAATTTACTAGCATCCCCAGAGAAATTGAGCAAGCACCCCCACTAAACCCTTGTTAATTTCATTAATGGCTCATCTTGCTGGGCTGGAGGAGGTGGGGTGCATATCATGACACCAGATGAAGAGGAGCATGATTACGCTATTAAATTAGCACTCAAGACCACAATCAATGAAACTGAGTACGAAGCCTTATTGTTGGGGTTGGCAGTTGCTAGAGCTCTAGGTGCCGTAGAAATAGAAGGGCAAACCGATTCCCAACTGGTGGTCAATCAAGTGTGGGGAGAGTTCGCTGTGAAGAGTGACAAGTTGAAAAAGTATTTAGCATTGGTAAAGACTGAGTGCTCCCACTTCAAGTATTTTCAAATACAACAGATACAAAGGGTGAGAACCAAAAGGCGGATAAGCTAGCGTGTGTAGAGTCCTGGTAGGAGAACCTCCCAGAGCAAGCGAATTCGAATGGTTAAGATACTCGTAGTAGGTGTTGAGGTAATGGAGGTACAACCTGAAGCCCTCAGTTGGGCAAGAGACATCATTAAGTACTTGGAAAACGGGGACCTACCTGAGGAGCGATAGGAAGCCAGAAAGGTTAGGAGCAGAGCGGCAAGGTTCATGCTGATCGGAAGGGTTCTATATTGAAGAGGACACTTGACCCCCTTCTTGAGATGCATTTCCTCAGAAGAAGCCCAGTACGTGTTGTCAGAGATGCGCGAGGGAATTTACAACAGCCATTTAGGGGGAAAGGCACTTGCAGGAGAGGTGATGAGGGTCGGATACTACTAGCCCCATGCTCTTCGAGACACTGAGGAGTATGCTCCAAAATGGTGGAAATGTCAAGAATACGCAAGGTTGCCCCACTATCCACCCAAGGAATTAACATTCGTCACCTCACCCTGGCCTTTTGCACAATTGGGGATTGATTTGGTCGATCCCCTTCCACTAGGCAAATGAGGTGTGAATTTCATGGTCGTAACCTTGGATTACTTCACCAAGTAGGTCGAGGCGGAAGCCTTGGCAACCACCATGACTAATAGCATCATGCGGTTCTTATGGAAAATGGTGATTTTTGGTTTGGCATCCCACGCACCATTATATTGGATAATGGTAGACAATTTGAATCGGAGGACTATTGAGGTTGGTGTAGAGAGTTGGAAATCAAGTTGTGTATTCGTCTTCAAGCCATCTGTTGGGGACCTCGGTCAAGCCTCCAAACACTAAGGGTCTGATCCTCACCTTGTTGCTCCTCTAGTGACTGATGAGACTCTTTTGTTTGGCATAGATCACGTGTAGCCCAATGGGAGCTTGAGTGAAGTGAGACTAGGGTTAAATGGTGGGAAGTATGGATGGTATTTGGGCTAGGTGATCAAGATTTGGGTGATGATTGTGCACAGCTAGTGAACCTTGGTGTGCTAGGAGCCACTTATGTGCTATGGTTGGATGAAGGGTGGTTTTGGCTAGAGTTTAGAAATGAGTGAGTGGGGCTAGGTTTGATGAGGGATTTGGCCAAGGCTTATGGGGTGTGTTCGGCTAAGGCAAAGGGGACTTGTGAGATCCTAAAAGTTAGGAATTGTGAAATTCCTAAAAAATAGGATTTGAGATCTAGAGATCTAGGATTGCAAGGGTTGGCCAAAAATGGATAGGATGGATATGGAAAATGTGTTTTGGTGGGAAAATGAGATTTGAGTGAACCAATCAAGGAAATTGACCAATCAAATGATGGAGGGAAAATTGGAAGTGAGAAATTATAGGATCTAGGGTTTCGGCCAAGCCAAGGAGGCTATGGCCGAATGGCTCAATGTGAGATCTAGGTTTTATGTGGTTTTCTTGGCTAAGGGATTTGATGGGTTGTGTATGGCTTGATGGGAGGCTAGGGTTTTGTGATTTGAGGCAATTAAAGGTGATGGAAAGGGCAATTTCTGGTCAAAATTGAAGTGTGGGAGATGAGATTCTTCAAGTAACTTTAATGAAATCTTATGAACATGTGAGGAATCACATGCAAACAAGAGATCTAGCAAAAACACCACAAATCCGAATTCCCCAATGGAAGATTCAGCCTCCACACTCCAAATCAAGCAACAAACTCCACAAGAACACAATTAAAAGAAAATGAAAATAACTAAGGAACCAAGCAATTCTTGATTCACGAATTGCACAAGACATTGAAAGGAAACCTCAATATATTAAAAGATAGAATGAACCAACACCGATTCACGAATTGCACGGAGAAGATCCTCTCCTAAAGAATTCATGAATTGCATCCCAAAAGAGCCCAAGTGCATATGCACTGAAAATCACAATCCTCCAACCCTATGGCCGGCCACTCAATAATCAAAATACCAAAAGATCCTAATGAAATCTCTAAAGGTCCTATTTATAGAGTTTACAAAGTGGAAACCCTCAAAAGGTCCCTAGGCAAAATAAAATAAAATAAATAAACAAATGAAATAATAATTAATCAAGTCTTTTAATAAAATAAATAAAAATAATAAAAATGATAATTTAGCAATAGTGGATGTGGCATGCATGGCTCCTGGTGGGCTAAGGTGGTGTATGGTCCACGGCTAGACTAGTCATATTTTGGTCTGCGGCTCATTGCATGGCGTGGCATGGTGCCACGCGTTTGTCTCATGGTGGGCATGGCATGGCACTGTGCATGGCCTACTGATGGTGGGCATGGCATGGTGACAAATCTAAGCCTGATGGTGGGCATAAGGTGATGCCGTGCTACTGCTGTGGCGCCCAGTCAAGTGGCTTGGGCGGTGGTCCTGCATGGCCCGGGTTGGTGGCCTAGGTGATGAGCATGCATGGCCTAAGCTAATGGTTTGGGCTATGGGGCCGCAAGGCATGGGTTGGAGCCGTGTGCTGGTTGACATGCCTGGTGGGCATGCCACTAGCCTCGCCTACAAGGCACGGGTTGGAGCTGTGCACTGGATGGCTTACCTGTGGGGGCACGCCACTAGCCTTGCCTACAAGACACAAGTTGGTGCTGTGCATTGGATGGCGTGCCTGTGGAGGCACACCACTAGCCTCGCTAAGTGGTACGGGGGCACGCATGCATGTGCACAGGTGCAAGCTCAAGGGCACATACAAGCCTGCACACATGGTCTGCGCACGGCCAGTAGCCTCTATAGTTGCCCTCTACGTGTCATGGTTTGAGCCAAGGCATGTAAGCAGGCTAGCCATGTAACCGTCTTGACCCTCTATGAGTAGTGTCGAGGTGTGGTCCCGAGCAAATCTCCAAGGGGTTGTGACATTCCCCCTCCCTTCAAACACATCCTTTTCCCCAAGGATCAATTGTGGAACCCTTGACACCCTCTTATCATCTCCATGATCTACCTCCAGTAACGAATTCCCTCACGCCTACTCAAGGTGTCCGCCACTTTGTTCTCTTTTCCTGGTTGGTAGATGATATCATATTCAAAACCAAGCAACTTCACCAAGAACGTTTTTTGCTCGGGTGTCACTATCTTTTGTTTAAGCAAATGCCTCAATGCTTGTTGATCTGTGATAATAGTAAACTTTCTTCCCATTAAATATCTCCACACCTTCACGGCATGAACAATCACTAGCATCTCCCTAGCATAGGTATTCCAAGCTTTCTTCATAGGTCCAAGTGCTTTAGAAATAAAGGTTATTGATTTTTCTTCTTGAACCAAAATAGCCCCTATCCTGTCACCATTAGCATCGGTGTAAACCTCAAAAGGTTTCTCAAAGTTAGGTAGTGCTAGCACAGGAGTGGTTGTCATAGCCCTCTTTAACTCATCAAAGGCCTCCATTGCCTCTTGAGTCCATGCAAAATTATCTTTTTTCAACAAGGATGTAATTGGCTTAGCAATAAGCCCATAGTTCTTCACAAACTGCCTATAATAGTTGGTCAATCCCAAGAAATCCCTCAAGGCCGAAATATCATGTGGTAATGGCCAATCAACCATGGCCTCAATCTTCCTTTGATCCACTTTCACCCCCTCCTTAGAGATGAAGTGACCAAGGTACTCAAGTTCCTTCTCCATAAAGGCGCACTTGGAAGCCTTTATAAAGAAGTGGTGTTTTTCCAAAATCTTCATCACAACTCTCAATTGACTCTTATGCTCTTCAATAGTCTTGGAGTAGACCAAGATGTCATCAAAAAAGACCAACACAAACTTCCTCAACAATGGCTTAAAAATTGTGTTCATGGCGGCTTGGAAAGTGGATGGAGCATTACACAATCCAAATGGCATAACAAGGTACTCAAAGTGCCCAGAATGTGTTCTAAAAGCTATCTTGTGTATATCTTCACTCTTCATTCTTATTTGGTGGTAGCCCGCCCTCAAATCTAACTTGGAAAAGATTCTTGCACGATGTAGTTTATCAAGCATCTCATCCATGGTTGGAATAGGGAACCTATCCTTCACCGTGGCCTCATTTAAGGCTCTATAATCGGTACAAAACCGTAATGTCCCATCTTTCTTCCTCACTAGTAGCACGGGAGAGGAAAAAAGACTAGCACTTAGCCTTATCAAGCCATTATTCAACATCTCATCTACTTGCCTCTTTATCTCCCCTTTTTGAAAATGAGCATAATGGTAAGGTGGAACATTCACCGGCTTCTTTTCATCAACAAGCACAATCCGGTGATCAAAGATTCTAGAGGGTGACAAAGTAGAAGGCACTGCTAGAACTCCTCGATGATCTTCCAAAACTTCTCTTACTTCCTTGGGAAGCCCCTCTAATTTATCTTTGTTGTCTTTTTTTGCACTCTTTTCCACACTACACAAGTAGTTTTCATTGGCCACTACAATGGCCACACAATAGGCTCTACCCTTGCACAACTTCTCAAACATAATAGCCTCACAAGACTTGATCTCCTTTGGTGTCAATGCTGTATATACTTTTTTGTTTTACCCAATCTTGAATTCCATGGTCATTTTTCCATAATCATTTATTACTTTCCCAACGCTTCTAAGCCAAGAGTTGCCCAATACAATATCAAGACCTCCAAGTGCCAAGACATGAAGATCGGCTACAATCCTCACACCTTGTATGTTCATCTTCACTTCCTTGACAAGTTCTTCACACCTCAACTTGTCCCCATTTGTAACTTTCACCTCAAATGGCTCTATGGCACACGGCCTCAACCCAATCTTGGTGACGATGTTGGAGTTGATAGAGTTATGGGTAGATCCACTATCCACCAATAGAGTCACATCAAATTTTCCTACCCATGCCTTAACTCTCATTGATGTAGGTCTAGGTACACCTGAAATGGCATTCAAGGACAATTCGGCCTCCTCTAGTGGATCACTAGATTTGGCCCCCTCTTGCTCCGACTCTCCACTAGTTGTCTCAACATGTTCCTCATCTTCTATTTCATTGGTTTCATCCTCAAGTAACACATATGCTTGCCCGACCCTACACTTGTGCTCTTTGCTCCATTTGTCATCATACTTGAAACAAAGACCCTTCTTTATTCTCCCTTGGACCTCTTCTCTAGACAACTTCAAAACTTCATATGGCTTTGGTTTTGATGCACTTGCTTCTCCCTCCTTGCCTTTCCAAAGAGCTTTGGTTTGCAAAGGTTTGGAAACTTTGCTCCCCATATCCTTAGAATGATGCTTCTCAATGTGAGTGCTCTCCTCAAGTATCTCCGCCATTCTCATAACTTCTTGCAAACTCCTTGGTTGCTTCAACTTTATCTCTTTAGCAAGTCAAGGTTTCAACCCATCTACAAAAGTACCAATTAGTGCCTCTTCGGACCAACCCTTAACCAAGGTTTGGAGTTGCCGAAACTCATCAATGAAGTGGTGTACTTTTCCCTCTTGTTTCAACTTTGCCAATGGCCCATGATGGTTGACCATTGATGAAGGCCCAAATTACGTCAAACATTCCTTCTCAAAGGCCATCCACCCTAGGTGCTTCCTCTCTTTATCATATTGATCACGAAGCCAACACCACCACTTACTTGTTCTTCCTTCAAGATGAAAACATGTCATAGGCACTCTTTCTCTTCTTGGAACATCATATACATGAAAACAATGACCCATCTTGTCCAACCACTCATATGGATCAACCCCATTGAACTTAAGAAAATCCACCTTTGGTCTCTTAGGTCCCCAGTCATAACCTGGGTTTCCAACTCTCTTATCATAGTGGTGACCATCACCATATCTTCTACCATGATGTCCTCCATCTCTCTCACGGTCATGGTGTCTTCTCTCATACCAGTTATCATGGCCCAAAGGCCTCTCTCCTTCATGCTCATACTCGGCCTCATGGTCATTCTCATGCCTTGGAATCTCATACGTCCCCTTTGGTATTATTCTCTCATGCTTGGGGTTCTAGTACGATTCCCCTCATCACGGATCCATCTTTCCACAGCTACATGATCGTTCTCCACACGACCTCCTCTTCTCAATTCAACTCTAGGTGGCTCATGCAAAGATTCGGTCACACTTGTTTCCACACCATCAACAAAAGAATCATGTCTTTGTCCATTAGCCTCATGGCATTGCCCTTGGTCTTCAACAAGTCTTATCTCCAATCTTTCTATGCTCTCATGGGTTTCTCTCCACATGGTATCCATGGCTCTTCTATTCTTAATACTATCCCAAGCAGTGGCATTCAAGGCCATCCTTAGTTCGGCCATGTTAGTGTTGACCTCACCAAGAATGTCCATGATCTTGGAAGTATGCCATTCAAGCATCTCTAGGTGTTCTCAGTTAGAACTCCTTTCTTCTTCGATTTCTACATTCATCCAGGACATGACGCTTGCAAACCGCTTCTCAAACAACTTGCAAACCGACTTGCAAACTAAAAATTTTCTGTTTGGTGAAGCTTGGACAGCAACTTGGACACTCTTTGGATGGAAGAATAGTCCTCAAAGGTCCAACCTTGAGTTGCCCATCTTTGTGGATGGACAACCCTTCTTGCACAAACACAAGTCCTACCACGGGTCCTTCACCTTCAAGGGTGGCCGACTCCTTCAAGTAACACTACTCTGACCCCTCCTCAACGCCCAAACTACAATTTTCAGATTCACAACAATCCAAAAAATAACAATGTCGAGGTCCTCCATGAACCTCCCAATCAAATTCACAAAGATTGAGTTAACGCGTCCCTCTTGGAGAGGTGAGAACTTCTCAAAAAATACCAAGCACAATTCTTCTCTCAATGAAAGCACCAATTTAGTGTTGGGGACCTCGGTCAAGCCTCCTAACACTAAGGGTCCAATCCTCGCCTTGTTACTTCTCTAATGACCGATGGGACTCATTTGCTTGGCGTAGATCACGTGTAGCTCAATGGGAGTTTGGGTGAAGTGAGGCTAGGGTTCAATGGTGGGAAGTATGGATGGTATTTGGGCTAGGTGATCAAGGATTGGGGAATGATTGTGCACGGCTAGTGACCCTTGGTGTGCTAGGCGCCACTTGTATGCTATGGTTGAATAAAGGGTGGTTTTGGCTAGAGTTTAGAAATGAGTGAGTGGGGCTAGGTTTGATGAGGGGTTCGGCCAAGGCATATGGGGGTGTGTTCGGCTAGGGAAAATGGGACTTGTGAGATCCTAAAAGTTAGGAATTGTGAAATTTCTAAAAAATAGGATTTGAGATCTAGAAATCTAGGATTGCAAGGGTTGGCCGAAAATGGAAATGGATAGGGAAAATGTATTTTTGGTGAGAATATGAGATTTGAGTGAGCCAATCAAGAAAATTGACCAATCAAATGATGGAGGAAAAATTGGAAGTGAGAAATTATAGGATCTAGGGTTTCGGCCAAGCCAAAGAGGCTATGGCCAAATGGCTCAATGTGAGATCTAGGTTTTTTGTGGTTTTCTTGGCTAGGGGATTTGATGGGGGGTGTGTATGGCTTGATGGGAGGCTAGGATTTTGTGATTTGAGGCAATTAAAGGTGATGGAAAGGGCAATTGATAGGGCTGATCGAAATTGATGTGTAGGAGATGGGATTATTCAAATAACTTTAATGAGATCTCATGAACATATGAGGAATCACATGCAAACAAGAGATCTAGCAAAAACACCACAAATCCGAATTCCCTAATGGAAGATTCGGTCTCCACACTTCAAATCAAGTAACAAACTCCACAAGAACACAATTAAGAGAAAATGAAAATAACTAAGGAACCAAACAATTCTTGATTTATGAATTGCACAAGAAATTGAAAGGAAACCTCAATATATTAAAAGATATAATGAACTAATACTGATTCACGAATTGCACGTTGAAGATCCTCTCATTGGAGATTCACGAATTGCAGCCCAAAAGAGTCCAAGTGCATGTGCACTGAAAATCACAATCCTCAACCCTATGGCCGGTCACACAATAATCAAAATGCCAAAAGATCCTAATGAAATGTCTAAGGGTCCTATTCATAGAGTTTACAAAGTGGAAACCCCCAAAAGGTCCCTAGGCAAAATAAAATAAAATAAAATAAACAAATAAAATAATAATTAATCAAGTCTTTTAATAAAATAAATAAAAATAATAAAAATGATAATTTAGCCATGGTGGCCGTGGCCTTAGCCCACTGCTAGGCTAGTCATGGTCTGGTCTGCGGCATACTGCATGGTGTGGCATGGTGTCACGCGTTAGTTTGGTAGTGGGCACGTCATGGCGTTGTGCATGGCTGCTGATGGTGAGCATGGCATGGTACCAAGCCCAGGCCTGATGGTGGGCACAGGGTGATGCTGTGCTGTTGTTGTGGTGCCTAGTCAAGTGGCTTAGGCGGTGGTCCTGCATGGCTTGGCTAGTGGCTTGGGTGATGAGCATACATGGCCCAAGTTGACGGTCTGGGATATAGGGCCGCAAGGGATGGGTTGGAGCAGTGTGCTGGTTGGCATGCCAGTAGCCTCGCCTGCAAGGCACAGGTTGGAGTCGTGCTCTGGATGGCGTGCCTGTGGGGGCACGCCACTAGTCTCGCTAAGTGGTGCGGGGGCACGCATGCATGTGCACAAGGGCACGCTTAAAGGCACGCGCAAGCCTGCACACATGGTCTGCGCACGACCAGTAGCCTCTATGGTTGCCCACTGCGTGTCATGGTCTGAGTCAAGGCATGCGAGCAGGCTAGCCATGACGATCTTAACCCTCCATGAGTCGTGTCGAGGTGTGGTCCTGGGCAAATCTCCTGTGGAAATTCGTGAATCAAGAATTGTTTGGTTTCTTTGTTTCTATTTTATTTTTTTGTTGGTTAAATTGAAGTGTGGAGGCTGAATCTCCCATTGGGGAATTCAGATTTGTGGTATTTTGCTAGATTTCTTGATTGTATGTGATTCCTCACATGTTCATGAGATCTCATTGAAGTTTCTTGATGAATCCCTCCTCCCAAACAAGCATTTCGGCCAGCCTATCCCTTTGCCCTTTCCATCATCTTCAATTGCCTTAAATCACAAAAGCCTAGCCTCCCATCAAGCCATACATGCCCCCCATCAAATCGCATAGCCAAGAAAACCACAAAATCCTAGATCTCACATCCCATAATTCGGCCATAGCCTCATTGGCATGGCCAAAACCCTAGATCATATAATTTCTCACTTCTATTTTTCACTCCATCTTTTGATTGGTCAATTTCCTTGATTGGCTCCCTCAAATCTCATCTTCCTACCAAAACACATTTTCCCTATCCATCCTACCCATTTTCGACCAACCCTTGCAATTCTAGATCTCTAGATCTCAAATCTTATTTTTTAAGAATTTCACAATTCCTAACTTTTAGGATCTCACAAGCCCCCTTTGCCCTAGCCGAACACACCCCCATAAGCCTTGGCCAAACCCCTCATCAAACCTAGCCAAGATTACCCTTCATCCAACCATAGTACACAAATGGCACTTAGCACACCAAGGGTCACTAGCCGTGCACCATCATCACCCAAACCTTGATCATGTAGCCCAAACACCATCCATACTTTCTACCATTGAACCCTAACCTCACTTCACCCAAGCTCCCATTGAGCTACATGTGATCTAAACCAAACAAAGAAGTCTCATTGGTCACTAGAGGAGCAAAAAGAATAGGATCGGACCCTTAGTGTTTGGAGGCTTGACTGAGTTCCCCAACAGATTTACCTTCCTCGCAGGTGTCAACAGGTGTGAGCGGGTTCAGTTCCAAACTGCCCGAATAACCTACCTTCCTATAGGATAAGAAGGTAGGCCAAGCTAAAGGCTGCCCTACTTTCCCCACGGCAGAGAGCGGGACTGACCCTCGGCCACCCCGAACACCTACCCCAATTTGCTATGATGAAGTGTGGGATTAGTACCAGCTTGACCCAAACTTACCCTTTACTGCGACATCAACGGGCAAGAGCAGGTTTCAAACTGCCCGAATAACCTATCTCTCTATAAAGGATGATAAGTGGGCGAAAAGCCCAGCCTCCTCATCCGGGAGAGTGTGACTAATCCTAGCGGCTACTTGAATAACTATCCAAATCCCTCTTGTAGTGAAGTAGAGGACCAGTCATGACACCATTCAAATTACCGTGTAGAGGGATCAAAACGCAGTTTGGCTTAAGGCACTCAAACCCCTCCTCGATGGAGTGTTAGCAGTCCTCAACTGTTTGAAGTTGGAGATTCACCTTCCTCACAGGCGTTAATAGGCAGGAGTGGGTTCAATTCCAGACTGCAAATAACCTACCTCCCCACTGGATAAGAAGGTAGTCCAAGCCAAAGGCTGCCCTACTCTCCTTATGGCAGAGAGTGGAACCAGCCCCCGGCCACTCAAATACCTATCATGACCTCCACTGCGATGAAGTGTGGGATCAACACTAGCTTGCCCCAAACTTACCCTTTCCTACAACATCAATGGGTGGGAATGGGTTCAGTAACAAACTGATCGAACAACTTACCTCTTGACGAAGGATGATAGGCAGGAGAAAAGCCAGGCCTCCTAATCCAGGAGAGCGGGACTAGTCCTAGTGGCTACCCAAAAGGGTAGTTTGGCTTGAGACACTCCGACCCCATCTCGATGGAGTGCGAGCGGTACTCAGCCATTCGAAGCTCGGGATTTACCTTTCTCGGCTTCGTCAATAGGCAGGAGTAGGTTTAATTCCAGACTATCCAAATAACCTACCTCCCTGAGAGATAAGAAGTTAGTTTGAACTAAAGATCGCACTACTTTCCCCACGGCAGAGAGCGGGACTAGCACTTGACCATCCAAATACCTAACCCGACCTTTGCTACCATGAAGGGTGGGATCAACACCATCCTGACCCAAACTTACCATTTCCTAGGGCATCAACAAGTAGGAGCAGGTTCAGTAAGACACTGCTTGAGCAACTTACCTCTCGACAAAGGATTATAGGCTGGCGAAAAGCCCGGCCTGCTTGTCTAGGAGAGCGAGACTAATCATAGCGGCTACCTAAATACCTACCTCAACCCCTTCAGTGGAAAAGGAGTGGATTGGTCATGACACTGTCTAAATTAACTCCTGGAGGGATCAAATGGGTGGTTTGGCTCGAGGCATTCCGACCCCTTCCCGATGGAGTGCGAGCGGTCCTTATGCATTCAAAGATGGAGATTTACCTTCCTCGCAGGCATCAACAGGCAGGAGCGGGTTCAGTTCTAGACTGCCTGAGTAACCCACCTCCCTGTGGAATAAGAAGGTAGGCCGAGCCAAAGGCCATCCTACTTTCCTCGCAGCGGAGAGCTAGATCGGCCCCCAACCACCTGAATACCTACACTGACCTCTGCTGTAATGAAGTGTGGGATCAGCGCCAGCTTAATCCAAACTTACCCTTTCTTACGAAATCAATGGGCGAGAGCAGGTTCAGTAATAGACTATCTGAACAACCTACCTCCTGACAAAGGATGATATAGGTAGGCAAAAAGCTGTGTCTCCTCATCTGGGAGAGCAGGACTAGTCCTAGCGACTAGTCAAATCCCTACCCTAACCCCTGCTACAGCAAAGGAGTGGACCGAGCATGGCACAATCCGAATTACCTCCTAGAGAGACCAAAGGGACGGTTTGGCTTGAGGCACTCTGACTCCTCCCTGATGAAGTGCGAGCAGTCCTCAACCATTTGAATGACATGACAAAGAAACAGGGTGACAATGTCACAATGAAGAGCTATGGACCCTTTCCTTCCTAGGCTGAGAAGCCAGGTTTTGATACCCATTCTCTGCTAATGTAGGATAATCGCAATGACGTTGTCGTACATGCTAGCCCAACCTTTCAAATACGGCCATTGCTATACGGTAGGATTACCATGGGCCATGGGACCAACGATTGCCAATTCAAGGGGCTAAGCATTTCCACATTGGCGGGGTAACTACAAGGGCCTAGGTTAGCGGCGACTCACCCTCCCCATTTGATGGTAATTGCAACTGTTCCCTTTACCACATAGCTAAAAGGATGAGACAGACAACAATAGAAAGTAAAAAATGTACACGAAAAAAAAAAAAGCCACAGCTTGTACCAAAAAAGGAATAATTATGTTTATAAATGATGTACAATGCAAAGTGGAGAAGTGACAAGCCACAACACAAAGTTGTGAATTTACTACTCAAGTCATGATGGTAGCCCAACAATTTACCAAGGACGCACTGACAAGGCCTAGCTAGGGAAGAGGAAGGGACAAGCATCTAAGATCTGTGACAACAACAGGAGGGGGGCTGGGCTCACTCACAGATTGGGGCCGCTACCATCAGAACAGGCCCCGAGGGCACTCGAGATCGAATTCTCCCCAAGAAGGGCTACTCAGGTCCATAAGATGTTAGTCTTGGGAATGTCCTACATACCAAGAGATTTATGTAACCAATGTACCAAGCATCATCACAAACTCCTCAGATGTGAGACAATTCCTTCCGTAACCTCTCAATAGTAGTGTTTCGGGCCTTCAAAGCCTGCCTGGCCTCATCCATCTAGGCCTCCAAATCCTTCCTCTGCCCTCACTCCTTAGCCGAGGCATACCTTTCTAGAGTCAGAGCCTTGGAGAGCTGATCATATTCCTGGGATCACAAAATATGTCGACACTCCTTGACCTCTTGCTGCGAGCATACTTGGGAGAGGTTGGCCCACCATTGTTTGATCTCCCGTGTATGGTCATCGAGAGATCTCTCCAAGCTTTCTCTCACATCAGAGGCTGTTAATTCCAAGCGAAGAGCGGTAACCTGTCCCTAAGATTCATACGTGCCAGCTAGCATCGCCTTGACCTTGTCATTTCTCCTTCTCTTCACTGCTGCATAGTCCAAGGTTGTTCGAGCCAACAAGCGGAGTGCCCTATGCTCACTCACCATCTTCTTCCAACCATCTATAATGATTGTGGGCAAGTGCTCCAAACCCTATAGCAAAATTTCCAAGTGGTCATTTAACAAAGGAATTCAAAACAGAGTACCAGACGCTCCTTGTGGCTCTCTGGAACCACCAACCAGGCATCCACTAGAACTACGTCAATCACCTCCTCCAGGCCAACTCCATCACCCGTTGTCTCGTCTATGGTAGGTGTGATGGGTCTCGTGATGCTACGGACTGAAGGGAAAGGAGATACGGGGAGTCCACCCTCACCCTAGGGACTTGGCGAGGTTGTGAGGGCTGCCTTCCTCTCCCCTCAAACTCGTGGCATGGCCTTGGGACCTAGAGGGGTTGTGTGGGAAACCTTCATCTCCCCCCAATCCCGTGGCAAGGCTCAGGGAAAGAATGCATTCACACATGGCCCTGTCGGAATAAATGGCCTCAGCTGAGTGATGAGAAGTACCATAGAGGGCTCTTTCGAAGGAATCGAGAAGTCGTCAGAGTCGGCCCTAGCATGAGACATCCTCATGAGTTTCTTCCCCTTCCCCTTGATCGGCGGGCTGGGAGGATGGTCACGTATTGGGGAACTATCCTCTTGTAGTGGAAAGCCCAACTCAAAGTCCAGATTAGCAGGAGGAGCTAGGTATTGATAAGAATTGGTGGGGTAACTGTGAGGAGGTTTCCCCCTATTGCGGCTCTCTGGAACCACCAATCGTGCAACCACTGGAACTACGTCAATCACCTCCTTTAGGCCAACTCCATCCCCCGCTGTCTCATCTAGGGTAGGTGTGATAGGTCCCGTGATGCTACGAACTGAAGGGAAAGGAGATATAGGGAATCTACCCTCACCCTAGGGACTTGGCGAGGTCGTGAGGGCTCCCTTCCTCTCCCCTAAAACTCGTGGCATGGCCTTGGGACCTGGAGGGGTTGTGCGGGAAACGTCCATCTTCCCCCAATCCTGTGGCACGGCTCGGCATAAGGCTACATTCACATGTGGCCCTGTCTAAATAAATGGCCTTAGCAGAGTGATGAGAAGTACCACAGAGGGCTCTCTCGAAGGAATCAAGAAGTCGTCAGAGTTGGCCCGAGCAGGAGACATCCTCCTGAGTTTCTTCCTCTTCCCCTTGATCGGCACGCTGGGAGGACAGTCACGTACTAGGGAACTATCCTCCTGCAATGGAAAGCCCAACTCAGAGCCCAAATTAGGAGGAGGAGCTAGGTACCAATAAGAATTGTTGGGGTAACTGTGAGGGGTTTCCCCTTTATATTTCTTTCTTCCCAGTAGTAAGGCCCAACGCTTACTTGTCCAAAGCCCAAGACCCTAACAATGGCCCACGATAGCCTGGGCAAACTCGAGGGGGATCTGTGTATGAATATGGAGCAGCTAGGGAACAGATGTGACCAGCCAACTAAGTACTGCACTGCCATTCCACCCATTAAAAATTAAACCCAGTAAGAGAAGACCAAGGAAAGTGAAGCTGTTGATTCCTATACCTTAGGAAACAAACAGACAAGCAGAAAGCAATGCAAGATAAGGTCAGACGGGTCTAGCGGTGCATTTATGGTGCCTAAAAGATTGAGCTAAAATATTGCATATTTTTATACATTTAGAACCAATATATTTTAATTCTTTCATTACATTATTATTGGTTTTAGATGAAAAAATAATTAAAATGCATAAATCTGAATTGTGATTTAAATTGATAAATAGGATGGTTTTTTCTTAGTATTATAACTTGAGGGGGTACAACAACATATATATCATTTTTATTCACCCAGCGCCGCATGAAGTTTCATTCTCTCAAGAGCATTTTTTAGCGCCGCTTATATTTTTTTCTTTAGAATTGAAGATGCCGTCTGCTAGATGGGAGTTTATTTATTCTTTTAGGTATTTTGGATCTACACTACAGTGCCATTGAATAGCTCCTGAAGGGGTTTAATTGCTGCTACAGTCCAACCTCCTTTACTGCTTTCAATCTCCATCTCCGTTAATTTGGTTTAATCTTTTTATTCTCTACTTCTTATTTCATTTTAATTTGAAGTTACGGTGTATTCTTGATATTTTTGGATTAAAAGTTGAGAATTTATTTGCTGTTTATTTTATTTTATGTCAGTTATTTTTCTTATTTGTTTAATCTTCTATTAAATATGCATTATAATTACATTTTAAATTAATTTCAGTTTATTATTTAATTTTTAGATTAATTAAAATTATTTAGCGTAGTTAAATCTTTAACTGTTAATTTCAATTTGTTAGTCTCTTACGTTCTATTTCGGCAGTAAAAAAAATCCAAAAGTATGAATCTAGTCTATGACTAGTATATTTTTTATTTCTATTGCACTCTTCCATTCATTGTACATATCACCACTTTTGTTTGTGAAACTTTTCGCCATTTAATACGAGTTTGGATTTAAGCAACTTTTCCCGAGAAGACAATTAAGGAATTTTATTCCTAATTATTACACGACATCCTTCTACACTTGAGATAACCTTTGTGCTACTCATTTTTTAGTGAGTCACTAAACTGAAGCACATTGCATTTATGGCAATCCAGCCAGAGTTAAGCGCTGCATTAATGGTGCCACTGCATGCCACATTAATGAGACTGGACCAGGAGTCATGATGTGGATGAGGGACCCACATGAATTGAAAGGATCTGCCTTCTTCCTCAGACGCCAGTATAAATACCAATACCCAGGTATGAGGAAAAGAGAGGCTCTCTTTACTCTTTTGCTTTAGTATTTATTTTCCCTCTTCTTAGAATCTTTACTAACTTTGGCATCGGAGGCTCTCTCGGCCCCTAGGCCATCCTCTCTTAGCTTTATTTTCCTTGAGTTTTATAGGCCCACTCCTGAAGACCGGAGTACCTGGAACCTGGCTCAAAAGTGTACGAAATACAACGTTAACAAAAGGATTTGAACTTTGTGCATCTGTGTCACCTAATGAAAATGTCAAACTGGTTGGGTGTGAGGAGCTGCCACCTTCGGTTGAAGACTTACCATTGATGTTGTAATGGTTAAATAAATCATCAATATCACATTTATGCTCTCTAATAAACTAATTAGCGTTCTCATAATCGAGAACGCCCCTAATATAAAATTTTACAATCGTCAACTTATATTGGGGACAACAGCTACTAATAATAATATATTTATCTTCTCAGTATCTCTTAGTATTTATTATATTTGTATTTCATCCTCATAGCCATAACATTCAACAATCCATATTGTCATTACAACTCTATTGCAATAAAGCCCCAAGAGCTCTTCGAAGTACATGTTCATAGTAGGATATTTTATCCCAAATATTCACATAGTTATATCATAAAATAACTTTAAACATTAAACAAAATACCTGACATTGGCCCAATCAACTATGTCCGGCACATCGAACCCCCTTCTTCCCTCAACTAACTTTAGCAAAGCATACATCAAGCCCCCATCCTCGACCTTCATCCTTTCAAACACTTTTTGGTACTTTTACACTATATCAAACATCATGTATGTAGAGTTCCATCAAGTCAGAATGTACATTTGCAACATACTGGAAGATGGGGATCTCAAGCTGTTTAGCTATTGCCTTAAATTGGAAAAGAAGTTAGGAGGAAGCCCTTACATACCTCACAAGATTTTAGACTTTAGTAGTGGACACATCAACATCCTTCAACCCCTTTGAAACCATGAGGTTGATGATATAAGAACAATATCGAATATAGATAAACTGGTGCTCATGAATGATATCATTCTTTACTGTTGTATTTTGCCTAAACCAATCAATGGCAATGTCATTCACATTGGCATTGCCAACTGTGATACAAAACACTTTATGATCCCCCAATCCTTTATACAGTCACCC
Source organism: Carya illinoinensis (assembly GCF_018687715.1). Classification (NCBI taxonomy): domain Eukaryota; kingdom Viridiplantae; phylum Streptophyta; class Magnoliopsida; order Fagales; family Juglandaceae; genus Carya; species Carya illinoinensis. Next base: position 26,317,282 of record NC_056764.1, read on the forward strand.
ATTTTCTTGCAAATGGATAAACGCTTATGATCAACAATTTCTCGAAGCCAATAATATGCTTCTGCAACATCCACTCACTGTCAGTAAAGTGGGCTATGATACATATGTAACTCATATTTAGTAAGGAAGTCCATGTATTAGTCATAAATGACACTCTCTGGCTAGTAGTAACAAGCATTTCCTTCATCATTGCCTTCTCCTTAGCATGCTTCTTCAAACAATCATGCATCACCATATACCGTGAATACATGTGAAATCCTGTTCACAAATTTGTGAAAGCTTGCTTTGTCAATTATGGTAAAAGGCACCTCATTAGTGATGATTATCTCTGCATGTATATCCCTCAATAGCTTCTTACTTGAAAGCTTCTTAATCTGCGTGCCACCAGTAGCCGTAGAAGTCTCATAACTCAGTTTCATCTGATCAATTGCCACCAACCCTTTTTGTATCTTATACTGCTAGCAGCCCATAAGATGTGCTATTAAAATTGATGTGTCATGATTCTTTGAATGGCAACTGCATAGTTGCCCACTATAGTGGCATCGAGCTTGTGAGTTCTCACAATCACTGGAAATTTTGGTGAAATGTTGCAATATCCAAGACCATTTTTTACTAGATTGTGGTGGTCGATCGGCCTTAACATTCATCAACTCCTCATCCTTATTAAGCATATCAACATCTTCTAAATCTATTGGGACTCGACTATTTACATAGGAGGTAGCTGCTCTAGATGGGGATCTATGGCTAGGAGTATATGTTGGTGATGCCAATGAGTATGCGTCATCCTCTTGTGGAAGTTCGCAACGAGATGCTAGAGCATCCATAGTTTGCTCAGCTATGGTATAAATTTATCTGAAACAATTAATAAACAACCACCATTTAATAAGTTACAAAAATTATTTAAACATTGCAAACATATTGAAAAGGAAAAATATGTGTCTTGTCATGCTTGTGGTTTTAAAAATAAATAAAACACCAAAACCAAACATCTACTTGAGCCACACTTGAGTGAAGGCTTGAGTGAACAATCTCTGTGACGTTCACTCAAGCCACACTGAAGCGAAGGTTTGAGCGAACAATCTGTGTGAAGTCCACATTAATCTAGCAAAGGCTTAAATGAACAATCTATGTAAAGTTCGTCACACTCGAGTGAAGTTTGAGCTAACAATTTGTGTGAAGTTCACTCGAGCCACACTTGATGAAAGCTTGAGCAAATAAGCAGTTTGAAGTTCGCTTGAGCCACAATTGAGCAAAGGGTCGAGAGAACAATCTATGTGAAGTTTGCTAGAGCCACAATCGAGTGAAGACTCGAGTGAACATTGTTTGGAACAAAAAAACTCGATTTTTCCAAAACCTAAATCTCCAAATTCTTAAATTTGATAGCTTAAAAAGTAAAGTTATTAAAATGAAAACAACAAATCATTGAAATGAATAATAAATCATATACATTTCACAAATTTCGAACCACAATGTGACAATTAAATGATTTTAGACCCCTAAAATTTTACGAAAAAACTAAGTGAATGAGTGGCTTACTTGATGAACTCTAAAAGGTGGCTCACGGCAGCCTCAGGTGAAGCATAGTATGGACACCTTGGAAAGGAGGGAAATAATGGGAGTTGTAGCCTTGCAAGTGCTTTGATGTTGTGTGAAAGTTAGGGGGGGAAGAAGGGGGTCGTGCTTTTTGGACCCCCTTCTTTGAGAAGGAAATGACATCGTTTCGCTTCATTTGGTTACTTTAGTAGGGGGTCCTGTGTTTTGGACCCCCTTATGAATGAAATGACACTGTTTTGAATATGCGATTTTTCAAGAAAAATAAGTTGGAATTTGGATTTGAAGTTTGGAGCCAACATGGCTTTGGACTCCAACTCTGACTTTGACTAGGGAAGTTGACTTCGACTTTGACTTCGATTTCTAAAAACTCCAACTCTGATGAGTCTGGTCAGAATTTTTGCCCACCCCTACCTTCTCTTTTGATAAATACTTTCCTCTAACATTGGTTCCATTCGGTCAAACAATATAAAAAAAGTGCACATTATAAATTATAATAGTTAGTACATAATATTAAAAAAATAAAATATATCGGATATATCTACAAACTATAATGAAAATAAATATTATTTTGTTATTATATAGAGTTTAATAGATAATATAATTTGAGATCGGATTTTGAGTGAGACAAATAAAATGTAAAAATTGTAAAATTGTAATATTAGAAAAAATTTGACTAATAAAATAGAGAAAATAATGCTAATGCTCTAATTGAGCACCTTTTTATTTAGAACGCTGCTAGAAATACAAAGGGATCCCAAAACTGATATGGCACACTGTTGCCACGTGTCCCCCCTCCTTTTTTTTCTTTCACTCTTTTTCTCCCCGTGCCTCTCTCTCTCTCTCTCTCTCTCTCTCTCTCTCTCTCTCTCAACCCTTTACTAACGTCACCGTCAAACCTTTCTCACCCTTCACTACACCCATCACATCTCTTGCCTCTTGCTGACGCGTTCCTTCACCCCGTTGGAACGCTGTCTTCATTGCTACAACCCTTCACAGCAGGTACAAGATCTCTCTCCCTCTCTGGTTGAAGGGGTGGGGAATGGGGACTGGGGAAGTAAAATGAAAAAAATAAAAACTTAACTGGTGTTGTAAGCTAGTAGCGTGCCATGTCAATTTGTGGGATCCCGTTGTGTCTATGGTGTTTTTCTTTCATTTGATGTGTGATTATCATTTTTATCTTAATGTGAACCAAAATCACTTTTGACACCTATCGTCAAAATGTCACCAATGACCTTATGACAGCTGGCAGCTTCAAATCCCAAGAGGCTTGCATTTAGCCTAGGAAAAAAAACTACATTAAAAATATCATACATCAAATAATTTCCATATCTTGAATGCATCTCTAGATTGAACTAAGATGACCAATAGAGATGAAAACAACATTATTGGCAGAATCTTTTCCATATCCAGCCTGCAAGAAAGCACTTGGTGACCATTTCAATCATTTGTATAAATAGTTCATGCACAAACATATTATGTAACACCTAGATCCCGCAAGGGTCGAAGAATTATTACTGTAACTTATAAATTTGTCTCCCAACACATTTGAAATCTTCAAAGACTTCGAGAACATTAAATAATATCATATTTTTCAAATAAACGCATAATGATATTCATATAGTCATTGCTATGAAACAACATAAATCAGGGATTCACACATTACTCAAATTTCAGGATGGTCAGAATTTGTAGATTTCAGGGTAGTCTAGGCCTTTTGCTCACCGTCTGCTGAACCTTTAAGATTTGGGCTTTTAGCCTTGGTAAATTGGACCGGGGCCGACTTGGCAAGGGACGAATATATCCTTCTACAATTCATGTACAGAACTCAAATTTCTGGATGGTCAGGATTTGTGGATTTCTATCCCTTTAAACAAAGCTGGAGCAAAATCATTCTGCAAATTGCAATCACATCATTAAAGAAAAGGGAAAAAAATGGTAGGTTTTTCCAAATTCTGAATTCTGAACAAGGTCAAATGCTTGAACTTTTCATTTTGTAAATGGTATTCAGGTACAAGATCCTCTGGTTAAGAGGTATCAAATACTACATCCAAACCCACTAAGAAACTATATATACTTGTTGAACACACCAACAACAGCAAGCGCATGACCCATTATCATGCTATGTAAAGAAGGATATTCGTTTCTAACTTTATAATATCAAATTTAGTCCCTATGAGTGGGAATGCCTGCATTCAACAAACAGCAAAAGGAAGAGCATTTGGAACAAGTTCATGCTGATAATTCAATGAGATGTCGATGAACAATGAAATGGATTTAAGCACTAATTCAACAAGTGGTAGGATTGAACTTCTGCAGGCAACAATATCAAGTCAAATACTTAATCCTACAAAGTGATCCTTATTCTTATTCGGTTCTGTAACTTTTGCTGACAAATTGTATTGCCATCATGTATGCTGGCCCCTCTCCTCCGCCGACAAACTCCTCACTCCGCCACTGCTTTCACAGCATTAGGATCTATTTGCATCGCCCTGTGACTGATTTGGTCGCTTATAGGGTGTTCTGAATTAGCCACATGACCATTCAACCAGCCTAATCAAACATATGAATAATTCTTAGATGACTAGATTGCATGGAATTGACTCTGGACTCATTACTTGTTGAAAATTTTGTAATTGATTTGGATGTAGATTTAACAGTTGGGCTACTTGTCTCATATTTTGTACAAAAGCCTATGTTGGATTTTTTTTCTTCAGTCTTGAGTAATCATGATTTTTTATTTTTATTTTTATTTTTTAAAAATAAAGATTTCTAATACCATCTGGGGTCCATTGCTAATCATTGGGCACCCAGATCTTTCTTATTGGTGTATGGTCAACACCATTATCCATCTAAATCCTAGCTTCTCTTCCTGGCATTCCAGCTAAATTTGTAATTTCCACACACCTTTTGAGGAGTAGAGATGCTGATACTTTCACAAAATTAGACACCTAAAAGTGGTATTGATACAACTTTAGGATAAAATGAGAGTTGGTATGCAAACGGAAATTATATATAGCAGGAAAACAGTTGATATTATAAACTTAATTTCCTTGCTTAAAGGATAAGCAATGATTTAATTCAGTTAATCAAAGTCTTTAAAGAGAATAATCGATGCTTGGATTTGATCCAGACCAATTACCTTTCCACATATAGTAGGAAAGGAACTCATAAAGAACTACTGTTTGATGAAGCGCAAGATCCATGGATACTGTACTCTACTTGAAAAAACAAACATTTTTATCTAACTCATGTATATTTCTCTATTTGAATTAAACCCTTTTTTAGGCCAATCATTGGCATCATAAAAAGAATAATGGGTCTCTCCAAGAAAAAAATAAATAAAAAATATATAAATATATATAGAAAAAGGCATATTGCCCACAAAGGTAGTAGATGAACACAACATAAACTATTTCCATCCAATCTCTCTCTCTCTCTCTCTCTCTCTCTCTCTCTCTCTCTCTCTCTGTGTGTGTGTGTGTGTGTGTGTGTGTGTGTATATATATATGTAGTCCTCCTCAATAATGCTGGTCATGTATAACTAAAATATTTAACTAGTCTGAAAATAAAGTAATTAATCTCTACATCTCTTTCTATACCCTCTATTTTTTAAACAGCAAATTAGTTAAGACTTTTTTGATAAACAAGGATACAATTTGAAAGATTAGTCATCAGGTTTCTCGCAAAGGAAACACTGTTTAGAGCATGGAAAACAATCAAAACCAGGGCTCTGATGCAGGAATTACAAGCATATAACAAGAAACAAGATGACAACAGTACTCTGTTTGCCATGAACCTGCTTCAACTCAGGACTGTAGAGGGACAACAGAAATTTCTATTAATGGAAAGGAATCTTTATGTGGCATGGAGGTATTAGGCGATGACAGGGAATGGATGTTGACCCATCAACAAAGGGGATAATACCAATCAAATACATGTCAATAGCAAGGATTATATAACACAAGTGGGGTTTTTTTTTTTTTTGTGGGTTATTATTCTAATGTTATGGTTGAAATGGTACGAGCAGAACCTTCAAATAATAATTAAATAGCTCTCCCTCTCTCTACTTGTCAAAAGTAAACTCAAATCGCTCTTAGGGGAGTAAACGGGATCAAGAGACTTAGAGAACATCATTTTTAGAGCTTTTCGTTTGCTCTTCTTTTACCATCGTTTGTGAAAGATAACTTTGTCTTATCTCCTATTCAATATTGAATTCTGATTGTTCTTTATCCATAAATGTATTTTTCGGCTGCAATATTACTAGCAGCTCTCAAGAGACCTATAAAGGAACCAATCACAAAACACAGGCGGTTAGGAGAGAGAGAGTGGAGTAGGACTCTGTGATACTAGTGGGTTCTTGCCAATGCTGCCATAGACCCCACCCTTATATTTGTTTTGTTTATTTTTCATTTTCTGTTGTTTTTGAAGCCCCCACAAAGGAAAGAGGGGCCTGAGTCAGGACTGAAAGGACAAGATGTTCTGTACCGTGGGATTGGTTCCAAAGTCTGATAAATATTTACAACTACAGTGGGTGATAAATCCAGCCTAAACAGACTAATCACTCAGGTTTTCTTCATAGAGGAGAAAAGAAACAGACAGAGACACCCCGCATGAAAGATCAAAAGGTGCAAAAGAAGAGATAATATATCCGAGGAAAAGACTCGACCACCGGCCTCTTGAGGCTACTTAAAAATACTTTTGACAAGATATCTTCGATCCTTTGCTCCTCTCATTCTCTCTCTCTCTCTCTCTCTCTCTCTCTCTCTCTCAGCTTGCTTTTGGTGCAAATAAGAATTCCTCTTGCAACTTCCAACACAAACTGAGGTAAACCAGAGGTGAATTCTTGGAAATAGTTCTCCAAGTCCTCTGCTTTTGTTCTTATGGCTTTTGGTTTCTGCAACGTGTTACCTTTCAGTTCCTTCTTGGATGAAAATGAGAATGGTCTGAGGTGGTCTTGCATGGCGAGCCATAGACTTGGGGAGACTGGTTTATCCGACTCAGGACCTTCGAATCCCCATGTCCCTTATGCAGTTTTTCATGGAAGTAATGTTCCTACAAGTTTCATGTATGTGAGACAACATCTTTCATTGTTCAGCCAAAATTTCTTTAGTAATGCGAAATCTTATATTATCTGCCAAAACTAGTTTCCTTCATTTTTCTTTAAAAACAAACTTGAATTGGGTTTGCTTATCTGCTCATACCTGACGTGGGTCATTTAATTCTTCTTTTCTTGTTTAGCAATCAAGAAGGATCTGCTTTCGATTTTGGAGAGCTAGAAGAAGCAATTGTGCTGCAAGGAGTTAAGATAAGAAATGATGAAGCTAAAGCACGTATGCTCCTTTCTCTAAGCTATCATGTCTCCTTTTTTTCTGACGTATGATTCGCATAACCAACTCCTAAAAGCAGAGAGAGAGAGAGAGAGAGAGAGAGAGAGAGAGAGAGGTTTGAATATGTCTGCAGAAGGCACAGGAGGGGGGGCTTACCATTTCCAATACCGTGATGATTCAGAGACGAGGGACTCGAGTGGCGTGAGGCTACAAACTTAGAAACCTGACCTCCCCAGCATGATTTTTACTGACTCCATAACTGCTGAAAAGGGGGATTAGGTTCCTCCACCTTTCGAAATTTTGAAAGTCTTAAGAAGTATTTATTTTGGGGATCCTCTGAAGATTTGGCTTCTGTGATTCTTGCAGCTTTATTCACTGGCAGGCCTGCAGCTACTCTGGAGATGTTCCCTTCATGGCCAATGAGATTCCAGACCACCCCAAGAGTAGGAGTAGTTTCTAACTTTTCTCCATCCTTGACCAATCTATTGTCATATGGGGTTCTAGATTAGCATGCTTAAAAGTTCAACCGCAGTACAGCATCCCAACCATTTCGCTTTCATGGGACAAATTTTCAAAAACCTCGTTTGAAAAAGTTAGAACTTCTTTTAAGTTCATTTAAATTGTTTGGGATGATTGGCTATACCAATTCCCAAACCGAGTCTATTGTGGGGACTATGATTATTTTTGGGATGATTCCCTTCATACCCCCATCTGAAGGATTTTTTGGTATGTTTTACAAATCAGGGAAGTTCAAAATCAGGGGGCGAGAGCACTGACTCAGGATCAGCAGTGAACACTTTCTCAAGCAAAGCTGAGGTCCAGATGGAATCAGAATCTCCTATTAGTAAAAACGCATCTTCCTCAGATCATCAGGCTTTTGATCATCAGAAGCATCTGCAGCTTCAACAACAACAAATACAGCAAGAGATGGCAAATGATAGATCAAGAACAGGACCATCACAGAATCAATCAGCTGTCAAAGCACCCCAAGAAAAGGTTTTTAAACTACTACTTTCAACTGCTAGTCTTCCAGTTCTCTCTCTTCCCATATCCCAAAACTCTGGAAAAAGTCGGTATCTTTATTGTTATTTTTACTGTTTTGATTTCTCCCTCTCTCTTGTCATATCTTCGTATACAACAGCACAGATCCCAACAACTCTGAAAAAATCAAAGTGCAGAGTTTCCCTGATTTCTGAACGATTTTCTGATGAATGTCTGACCTGGAAGAGAGAGAGAGAGAGTACTGTGCACAGAAAAAGTAAAGCGGGAATCTTCACAGTAGTTGCTACAGTTTTCTCATTAGAACAGTCACCCACTGTTGCTCAGTCCCTATAAATCAAACGAAACTTCATGTTTAAAGCCTTGGATCGGTTTTGGAATTAGGAACCGAATCACAAAACTCACCAAACTCAAGCGCAAACCTTCTTATTTGTAGCCTTACATCGGTTTTGGGATTAGCACAAACCACAAGAAACCATCCAACACAAATGGCAGATAAGGATGTCTTTTGCTACCCTTATTATGTCGATGATCACCTGCCTCAAGAGCAGTGCTCAAATCTGTATCAGAATGCAGAAATGCTTCCAAGATATTCTGTTAGCTCTCTAATAATCAACCACGAAATTATCTTCTTATTTCATTTTTTTCTTCCCATTCACCCAAGTCTAGTTGCTGAATAAACTTCATAAAAGAAAGAAAATCAACTAAAAATATTTTTCTTTTTCATCCCCAGAAATTAAGATTAGCTAAAGAATCTGAAAATATTTTAGTTCAGTTAGTATTTCTATATGTTTTATTATGACGGGCTTCTTCCCATATTGAATAAATTTTCCCATTTGGTATTTTTCATATAATCTTTTCCTTAATTGTTTGCAGAGGAAGGGAGGTGGTTCAACTTCAGAAAAACAACTTGATGCTAAGGTCCTGCAATACACTTATATTTTTCTCTTCGATCCTCTTTCTTTTCAAAAATATCATACTTAATTAGTGTTGAAATCTTGAGAATTTCTTTCAGACATTGAGACGTTTAGCTCAAAACAGAGAGGCTGCAAGGAAAAGCCGCCTCAGGAAAAAGGTACGTTTGTCAAAAACTTTGCTGGAATTCTTCAACTTTGAGGTTCAAACATTAGAATGATGACAAAACATGAAAACCCGCTAAATTCTTAGAATCCGACACATGCATCTCACTCTCTCTCTCTCTATCAAAACAGGCTTATGTGCAACAGCTAGAGTCAAGTAGAATGAAGCTTACTCAGATTGAACAAGATCTGCAAAGAGCACGCGCACAGGTTTTATTAGAGCATTTGTAAAATTTATATAAAGTTGATGATAAGAAAATATTAATTCAATTTATTTTGGGTTGTCTAAATAATATATAGGGGCTATTCTTGGGTGGCTGTGGTGGCGCTGGTGGAAATCTCAGCTCTGGTGAGTTTTCTTAAAGATACATGATGCTTATGATACTGATCATACATAGTTGATCATGAAGGTAATTTGCTTTAAAATAAAAGGGATAATGCCATTTTATCATGTATTTTGTAAGAAAGCCATGTGGTGGCCAGTGATTAGGTAAAAGGGGGATTGCGTGTAAAAGAATGCCAACATAAAGTAGAACTTCATGACCATACCAGCGTTCAGATCAACTGGAAAATGCTATTTTTCTTGGTTTTTTCCCTTACTATATTGCCAACTTGTAATTTTTTTTTTTGGACCGACATTTGATAAATATGAAACTATTCAATTAATTTCATTATATATTTCGCAGACTTTTCCAAATTCGACTAAAAAAAACCTTTCCTGTCTCTTTCTCTATTTTCTTTAAAATTTTCAAACGATTTTTTTAAAATCTCGTGAGGTTGTTTGGCTTTTCTCAAACATATATAAAAGACATCATTATATTTTGTTCAACTTTCTGTGAATTATTGATCCAATAAGGTGACAACTTTTCCACTTTTAGAATCATAAAAAGCGCTTTAATATTATAATTAATGCAAATTATTCTTGACATGCATATCATTGCTGTATAATTTGTGGTTCTAACATATCACATTGAAGATAATCCTTAATATATGTATATATATATTGCTGTTTCGATTTTGTCGTAGGAGCTGCAATATTTGACATGGAATACGCAAGATGGCTGGAAGATGACCACAGGTTAATGGCGGAGCTCCGAACAGGATTGCACGCACATTTATCGGACGGCGATCTTAGATTAATCGTGGAAGGATATATTTCTCATTACGATGAGATTTTCCGGCTGAAGGGAGTGGCCGCCAAATCTGATGTATTTCACGTCATTACAGGGCTGTGGCTGACTCCGGCCGAGCGTTGTTTCCTCTGGATAGGTGGTTTCAGGCCCTCTGATCTCATCAAGGTATAGACATATATATATATATATATATATATTTATCTTCTTTTTGGTGTACGATTTTATTTGCGTCATTTTGGCAGAAAACTGCAGAAAAAGGTCCTTCAAGATGTAAATGTACAGTACTTACCATTGATTGGACTGCCGCCGCGATCTACTATTCCTGGAAAGGAAAAACTTTATCTACTACGAAAAAAGTTATATGATTCTAACTTTCTTTTGTTTTTGGCTTTTTGGGGTACGTGTTTTGCTGGAATGATCAGATGTTAATAGGTCAATTAGACCCATTAACAGAACAGCAATTGGTGGGAATTTACCGATTGCAACAGTCAACACAACAAGCTGAGGAGGCTCTATCTCAGGGCCAGGAGCAGCTCCAACAGTCTCTGATAGAAACCATTGCTGCTGCAGGGCCTGTCATTGATGGCATGCAGCAGATGGCTATTGCCTTGGCCAAGCTTTCCAACCTTGAAAGCTTCGTTCGCCAGGTACGCACGCACGTAATAATTAAACTAAAATGTATGTACGTTCTTTACGCCTCTATTTTTACGAATAATTTACTGACAGGTTGGACCTGTTTACCATAATACGCACTAGCATATATATATAATATAGTAACATAGTTAATTTAACGATGAAGATCACTTAGCTAGGGACATTTGCATGAGTCATGCACATATACGCGTTCAAGTCGATCTAGAACAGGAAAAACAAAGCCCGCATGGGACCAAAGAGTAATATTATTAAGTCTAAGTTTCAAATAGACAAGTTTTATTTAAATTATGGGTAAAAAAGGGGATCCTACTAATAAAAAATAAATTTTTTACACTTTTTTACGGTAGTGTCTACCTTTTTACAATAACTTGCATAAGACCGATTAATTTATTTATTTGAGGTTTATACAAATCATTTTTTCCCGTCCCAAACTTCAATAATTTAGAGTTGAACTTATCGTTCCATCTATATGAAAGTACTCTTTCGCTATATATATATATATTTTGCTTATTAATTAACGCAATTTTTTTTGCTATATATTTAAACGTTAAAATGATATATAAGACTTTGCTATATATGAAATTTGGTGATCGACGTATACGTATGCTTACTTATTTGTTTAGGAAGAGAAGTATATATATTCTTTGTTTCTCATTATGAATTAAAGAAAACTTTAGAAAATTTGGGAAGCCATCGAAGAGGAAACCGAGTAATAGAAAGCAGGACCATCTAAATAGAGAGCCATGATATTACGTGTCAAGGAGAAAGAGCAATTTTTCTCCGTATTCCCCGCCAAGTCGAGTTTAGTGAACTCTGAAAATGATATTTCATGTATCTATCTATATATATATATATAATAGATGATCTGATGGCGGCAGCTAGGGTTGAAAATTATAAGCCCGGTTTTGGGTTATTTCTCAAAATTAAGCTTCGTAACTTGTAATTCGTGATCGATCGATATATGTACGTACTCGCAAAACCAAGAAAAATTAAAGGCTGCAAGTATTCAAATTCCAGATGCTGGCGGCATTCTGTAGTACCATTCTACTTGTCAACACTATCATACATACATATAAATATTATATATATATATATATATATAATATGTGTGTGTGTGTGTCTGTGTGTATTAGAGGACCATTAATTAATTTCACTTATGGGCCGGCCGCCATAGAAGCATTCTAATGATCAACTCGCAACTGGTTTCCCATACATGATAGTCAATCTTCCACCCCACCTCAACCCTAGCTAGCTATATATATGCCTGACCTCTTGATTAATTGCCTCGTTTCATGTGTCCCCAAATTACAATAGGAAGAAAAAAGAAAAAGTACTGTTAGATCTCACCTAACATCTTTTGCCCACTTGACTTTGCTAGGTTTAGGGTTCTTGGCTCAAACCATTTATATATAATATTCCTGTTTGCATGTGTGCATACATGTGTGGCTCCGCAATGAGTTGTTCAAGATGATCGATGAGGCGTCGGTAAGGTAGATAAAATGTTTCCTTCGTAGACTCCTATTGTCCATTCAAGTTCATTGTATATACTCGTTTGTCTCCTTGTTTTGTGCCGCAATTCAAACTTTGCAAGTTACCCCCGATGACCTTAACCTTAAGGTTAAGAATCCGATCCTTTGAACTTCATTCATGACATCAACTTGATTTAACCTTTGCATCGAGTATATTTGACCTTTCAGCTGAAAAAGATTAATTAAATCAACAAAAGTGAAAATACGCCTCTCATTAAGGTTTTCGATGCCGATCCAGCCGTCCATAATCATGCACCTTATATATATATATGGTCTTCATGTTCATGAATATCCCGGTTGACTACTTATATATATATATATATATATATTAATAATGTGCGCTAGCTTGGTCAACTTGGAGACATGATCGCGTTGTTTGTATCATAGAAATTTGTTTTAATTATTCAGGATTGATCATCAGATCATCAATCATCATCTCCACTACATGTCTGCCATGTGTACGGTGGTTTGTCTACTTCTATGGGGAATATATTTTGCTTTGCTGCTAAGAAGTCCATTCAAGCTGGTGTTGACTGCTAGGGTTTTGATGTGGTATTTTCATCTAATAAGGTTTCTATCGGAAGTTGGTTTGAAAGTGATGCCTGTTGAATTAAAAAAAAAGTCCTAGCCAGACCTAGCTGCTACATATCATCAACAAAACTTTATAAATAAACTTTATAAAAATGTTATATTTTTTTTTATTTTATATAATTCTAGATTGGAATAGTCCATATAGATAGATCAATGGATATGTTTAGTTTATGTCCATCATGTGCCCTAGCTTGCAGTTCTATATATGGTACTAGCTAGAGTGCCCAAATCTCAAGTACTCTAAATGGTGGTTGTGGTTTGAAATATATATATATATATATATAATATATATGTATATATATTAATTATAATAGGTTAGCTTGTTGTATTTGGTAATTTGATTATATTTATTCATATATTTCCTAATTATTAATATTGGTTCATAATTAATTTCAAAACTCAGGCAGATAACTTGAGACAGCAAACCCTTCATCAACTTTGTCACGTATTGACTATCCGACAGGCAGCAAGATGTTTTCTTGTAATTGGAGAATACTATGGCCGACTTCGAGCCCTCAGCTCCCTTTGGGCGTCTCGACCACGAGAGTAAGATTACATATATTATATATATATATATATATATAGAATTACAATTAATTATGAATATCTATTTTCAAATATATAGCTCTTTCCACTTTGAAATGGTAGACAGTTTCGATCTCTTGCATGCCACCGCGTATATATTAAAGAGTAGACTAGTCTACTCTGGCCTCTTGATCCATTAAAGAATTGTATATTTGTCTTGTGTGCATGTTTTTCAACATAATAACTCATTTTTCATTTTGATTTTTGAAGTGCCATGTCTAGTACTTCACGTAATCGAAAGCGAAATGTGGCAGTACCGAGTCTACCGACTGCATTTGGTTTACCATTTCAGCCAAAAACTCTTGCCACTTTTTAAAATTAGTGCATGTGCAAAGCTAGCGTAAGAAAATAGAAATGATTTATACAGTTTTAGGTCGACACGTAAATTAGTTTGCAAATTCATTTTGAAAATAACGAATAAATTGAGATCCACATAAAATAACTAACGATAGATCAAACTTAGTCTTTTTTCAAAATAAGTTTATGGGACTTGTATACGAGTATTGGCATTTGGTTAATGGCATAGTGAAATGTCAATACAAGTCTAAACTTTAGCTAGATGTGAGAAAAAACTTATATATTGAACTTGAGCTACAGTAATTCTTAGGTGCTCTTCAAACTTGAAAAGTTACTATTCATATGCCAAAAGATTATTTTATGAATTTTTACATTGTATTGGTTTCTAATTAATTGCTTCCATCCATTGCATTTTATCATTTGTCCAATATGTCTGTTTTATGCATCCAAATGACATCATCATGTTGTTTTTTCAGTTCATGTTACCAGTTAGTTTCATGAAATGGGTTTTTTAAACAATAATAAAAGTACTAAAAATTATTAATTAACATACGAAAAGTGTATTTGTAAAATAGAAAAAAAAATATCAAATATTAATTAATATATGATTAAAATAGATAATATTATATTATTATTTTATCTTGATACTATATATGGCTAAAATGTGAGATTCTAGCTGAACTTTAAACTTAGCAATAGTATGCAAAATGGTAGCAGTGTACGTACGTTCGTATATAGGATAATGGTGATCATATAGTTTCCAGTATTCCTCGTCCAAGCATGAAATAAGTCATTCTTCTTGACGTTACTTCGATCGTTTGCAATTAAAGTATTTTTTTTTTTTTAATTTTCTTGCATTATTCTATCTTTTTTTTTAAAAAAAAAGTAAAATGCAAGGTAGCTTTTACGTAAAAAATAAAACCAGCTATTATAATTATAATAAAATATGTCTGCATGCATGCAGGAGCCTGATGAGTGAAGATCATCATAACTCTTGTCAACCAACAGCCACCGATCATTTGCAAATTGTTCATCAATCTACTGTACACAACCATTTCTCAACCTTTTGAAGGAGATCATCATGCATGATCCCACTAGCCACAGTAGTGATGCTGCCCGGCCCAAGGAAATTAATCGATCCTTATCTTGATCTAATTGCTTTCATGGCGCTAGCTCATGTCGGCCGCCAGATATCTTCAAAGATATATATACTTTAGAGGAGATAGGACACTTCTTCTTTTAGCTTCTTTTTATCCTCGATCTGCCTTTTAATTAGTACCTTTATATATATATGATTATTAATTTCTACGTACGTACGTTATGATGTTGTACATATAATTAACTTCATCTACTTGCTTGAAGCATGAGAAAAAAAGATCCAAAGTTTTAGTATAAATGATATATAGCTGTAAATTTCATGATGAGCATGATGTTGTTAATTCCTTCGGCCAGTACTAGATCCTCCCTTTCTCCATTTAATTTTTCTCTAATTTGTCTCTCAAATTAATTACCTGACTTTCTTCGATCTAACTGGCTATTGAATGATAAATAGGGCTAGAAATTGAAAATGCAAAGATCGACATATAGAAATTAGAGCTTCATTTATATGATCAAGTGGTTGTGAGGGCGCGGGAGAAAGTATTCTAATAGAACAAGAATTTAAAAGATTTGTTTTTTCTTAATGCATGGATGTTGGAGGGCGAAGACCTTCATGTAGTAGTGGAGAAGGAGATGGAGGTTAGGTTGCATGCTGAAGCACTTCATTTATATCAACTTGTCAAATACGTATTATAGTAATGCAAGAAGACAAGAAGCTAGGGAAGTAGGAGATCAGAAACTCTTTAATTTTATTCAAATTTTTTATGTTAATGGAACAACTTGCACAAAGGACATGGCCAAAGTTTGATGGGATATCAAAATATCATAATTGTAACAGCTATTTCCTTCATCTATAAGCTTATTATATGCATTTACCGAACATATAAATTCGTTATTAGATTGAAAAAAAAAATTAAATTAAATCAGTAAAATAAAATACACGATCATTTTGACATGATATTTTTTTTTTCTAAAAGAGAAGAGGTCACATGTCCAAGAGTAACCCGACTCTCCCAATTTTATTAAAAACTCTCAATTATGACAGAGGAAAACCGTAGTTACAACCAAGACACAAGGGATTTACATTAGACAATAAAACCATCCCAAGCATCAACACCAACAAAGTAAAACAACACCTATACAATACCAGCAAAAACTAATCAAATACCAGCAAAGCTGCTAACTAAAATAAAATACTTCTCGAAAATAAGCCATTCTCAATTTATCCAATCTATACAAACCTCTTAAGTTTTTTTGAAGCTGTCCATCCCGTTGAAACACATTATCCTCCCCCTTTGCACCACTTTGTGCCAAAGAATCCACCACTTTATTAGCTTCTCTAAAACAATGATGATCAATAGTACTGAAATCAAACTCATATAAAAAAATCAACACTTTATCCCAAAAATTCCAAAGATACTAAACTGTACACTTTTTAGCGAAAATCCAATTAATTTACAACCACCAAAGAATCGCATTCAGTGTCAACCTTTAAGCAGTCCATCTGCTTGCACAATATCCCTTCTAACACTGCCCTCAATTTAGTTTCATTATTGAAACAATAACCAAAAGATTTAGAAAAAGCAAACACAAGCTTGCCCGTACTATCTCTTAAAACACCTCCCCCATCACCACTACCTAGGTTTCCTAAACTACTTCCATCTAAATTTAATTTAATCTAACCTAGGCTAGGCTTTAGACCAATGAACAACTTGACTATTAACTCGACGTTTTTCCACAATCTGAATGTCTAAATGATTCAATATAGCAATATCTGAATTAGACAAAAGATTAACCTTAGTAACCTTCTCAGCCACTACACGAACCCAATATTTAATTGAGCTCCAAACCACAACCAAACTCTCATATTTACCTTTCATCCGAGCTACACACCTCCTCCTCCACAACCTCCAAATCACAATTATAGGAATAATACCAATAAGAATGCTAACTTGTGACTGCCACAATGCTCTATTGAACCGGGCTTGAATTTTTTCATGCCATCGCTGCTAGGCCAGAAACAAAATGGAGATTTCAGCCGAAACTTTACTCCACAAAGCCCTTGCAAACTAACTGACTACTACTCATCACATGCTCTAAATCTTCAACCATGCCTCTATCACAACAGTTACAGGAAGAAAACTAATGGAATGCCAAGTTTTTGTATCTGATCATCAACGCTTAAGCAACCAAAAACCGCCTTCTACATGCATAAAGACATCTTCTATGGAAGCATCTTATTCCATACCCATGAAGACCACTCAAATCTTGGCATTCTAATTTGAAGTAGGTCCTAAGCCAACTTAGTTGAGAAGACTCCATTTCTATTCGGCAGCCATATCAACACATCTTTATTATGCTTTAAATACCTCATTGTTGCCAGTACATTTGTTGCCAACTAATCACCTGGCATGTCCTACAACCGGTCGACATCCCAGGCATCTCTAATGGCCAAATCTCTTATTCGGACTTTCGGATTTACAACCTGATCAACCAAGCCATGAAGAGAACCTCCTTCCAAAAATTTATCATACCAAAGAGAAAGATCACCTTTATTCACCTTCCATTTAGAATTTTCCAAGGGATAAAGGATCCCCTCAACAATTTTCTTCCAGAACAAGGACCTTGCCAAACCCCCAGAGCTAAAATTCAAGTGTTTATTCTTTGTATATTTGGCCCAAAAAAATCTTGCCCATAAGGACTCTTGTGTCAAAAGCTACCACCCGAATTTAAGAAATAACGAGAGCTGAAGAATTGATTAAGAAACCTTGTAGTTTCTTAATCACCAACTTTGGCATCTAAAGAATTGATAAAGATCTATTGGTACTAGAAAGAACATACCTCAAAAGAATAAGCCTTCCCCCTTGCAACAAAAGACGGTTTTTCCATCCTACCAATATATTTTCCACTTTCTCCACTAAAGGATCAAAATATTTGACTTTTAAGTCTTCCATCAACTATCAGGACACCCAAATAATAAAACATAATTGGCCTTAAGAAAAACCAGTCTCCATCAAAATTTCTCTTGAACGATGAGCAAACAACCTCTTAGAAAAATAAATAGCTGATTTATCAAAATTTACCTTCCGACTTGTCCAAACTTCATACTGCTTCAATATTTCCATCACGTATCTTATTGTTCCTTTAGAAGTATTTGCAAACAAAACAATATCATTGGCATAAATCAGGTGCAAAACAATGAGAGCATTTACCGGATGAGATAACAACTTAATCTCTTTTTCAACCACATTTAATTTTATCAGCTTAGAAAGTACCTCCTCTAAAATTATAAATAAATAAAGGGAGAGCGGATCCCCTTGTCTAATCCCCCTCTTCGACTTGAAAAAGCCTTTAAACATGCCATTCATCATAATAGAAAACCATGGCGTCATCACACAATTTATTATCAAGGCACAAAAACTCTCCGACAACCCAAAACCACGTAGAACATGCAACAAAAACCTCCAATTCACCATATCATATGTCTTACTCATATCAATTTTCATCAAAACATTTCTACTTCAAGATCTTCGATGTAATAATTTAATCATTTCCTAAGGTTTTTGAAATATTTTGAAAGATACTCCTACCTTTCACAAATGCTCCTCGTTCAAGAGAAATCAAACCTTCAAGAACCTTCGACAATCTATTCACAATCAATTTAGCAAAGATCTTGTATATCACATTACAAAGGCTTATGGGGCAAAATTTATCAAAACTTGTGGGATCCTTCACCTAAGGAATTAAAACAATAAATGAGGAGGTGTAAAATCTAGGCAACTCCATATAAAGAAGGAGGCAAAATTTATTGACATGACATATAATTGCTTTGCTTAGGTCAAGATAAATTAATATAATTTATACTACATGGTAAACTAATAGAACAACTTAATATATGGAGTACCGGTACATTATCTTTTTTTATCTTGATCTTTCTCATCTCCTTGATCTTTTGCTTAGACCTACTCCTTGATCTGTAATTCTGACCAAATCAACCTATTCGAGGTGGAGGCCGTGGGACCTAGCTAGCTAACCTGCTTTTTAGCAGAGTTTACTGATTTTGTAACATATATATATATATATATATATAATTTGTTAGTTTTGCTTATGTAGAGGAGATGAAACTTTAGATCATTTGTTTCCCTCTATTGCTAGCTTTCAAGCCAACAAACCCTATCGATGATGGCCTCTTTCCTTCATCCTACGCCTCTCCTACTTCGAGCTTCCAACCTTCTCCTCTTTACCAAGAGTTTTGTTTCCCACTATGTACTCCTCCATCAAGGATTAATGGGGAGTGGACATCTTCTTTAATTAATTCCCCAAGATTTAGTCAAATATCTATTGCCTTATTTTTTTGTCATGGCTTTCAAGAATCTATCCTCCCAATTAACTGACAAACAAATGGCCATAAAAAGAATTAATCTAATGTTTTCTTTTTTATTAATTAGAATTGTTCTTTGAGAAACTTAATTAATTCGAGTTTTGAGCCAATAGAAATTCATTGACATAATGATACCTGCAATTTGGTGAAATTCAGACATTCAAAAGATTGCCTAATATTCTTGATAGGAAAATGATAGTATGACTGCCATATATGCCCACAAAATGTGCCTACTTATATTTTTTTATTTTTTTATTTTTCTTAATGGTTAAGGATGTTTAAAAAATTAAACTTAAAGAAAAATAAAAGGAAAAAAAAAACTCAGTTGTACTAGTGTGCACATTAGGTGGACAAATTTAGTAATCACCCTAGCATTGTCATATGTTGTCTATTAAATTAAATATATCACTACAACAAATATCGGTTTTTCTCGTGCAAGCCTGTGGTCCAAAAAATCTAGACTTTGGTCGAAAAAATATTTTTCCCACCAATTTTTGTGGTGGGACACTCGTGGCATATAACTCGTGAATACGAATATTTTACCCAACAAAATCATTGTTCATGGGAAAAGGCATATTTTTTGTCATAGCATCAATGGTGGATAAAACATTTTAATTTCGTGGCAATCAAGTTCTTGAACCTACCTTTGTGGTGAGAAATAATATTTTTATTGACCGATAAGCTAGTAGCAGAATTTCTTTTGCCATGGGTCTCTTCGTGACAATAGAGTTTTAAAGGTAATAGACAGAATCAACAAAACAATCACACAGCTTAATGAAGTTCATTTGTACGGCTAATGGAGATGAGGGAAAGTCAATAATTTTGGTTGCAAGATACACATCAACGATACATTAAGATGATATAGTTTAAGTTTAAGTTGAATCTAATCTGCATGTATTTGTAGTTTGAGAATGAGGAGAATTTGGTCGATTTCTTTAAAGAAATGAGGTTATCACAGATGAAGACCAAATTTGTGACTCCCATTGTGAAAGAGAAATATGGGAGTGTTAAAGTAAAATCTTAGGTATTTCGGGAAAAACACCCAAATAATTTTGTATGGTATAAGTACATATCCCTTACTAACATGTGTGATTTTTCAATGGTTGGATAGCTGGAGATCATGGCTACAAAGATGTCAGAGTTAGGGCCTGAGAAGCGGACGAATGAGGCTGCAGTGATAATCTTTAAGGAACTTTTGGGCCACAGATCAGGGTATGTAAGGGGCCTCAGTGATATGGTTATTCCCAAATCATTTAGACAAATAGCTGATGCCCAAATAATATAATTAATTGAACGTGCATAAAGGTTCAAAAAATCTGCTTCAGATTATAAGGGTCAGCTTGATGACTTACGAGAGAATGTCATGTTACTAATGGAGAGACAAACCAAATATGACAAGTTTATGGAGAGATATGAGTCAGAGAGGCAGGTCCAAGAAGAGTCTTATAGAGAGGCTCAAGGACCTGCATAATTAGTTACTCATTTTGGAGGAGAAACAATTTTTTTGTGGATTTTGGTAAGTAGATGAAGATTAAAGTAATATATTAAAATAAAATGTCTCATATTTAGATAAGATTTTGTTCATCAGCTTACTGGTGTAGGGTAGGTAGTGTATTGTTAGGTTTTGAAGATATTTTGTAGCTTATGTTAATATACGTTGCTCTTGCTACCAACTGGTCACTTGAAAGTTGTTGGTCATTCAATGTCCAGTCAAACTGCTACAGCAAGGTAAGTTATTAGTACATATATATATAGTCTTTTTTTTTTTTTTTATCTCATTATTAGTACATGGTTGAACTGTACTTTTTCATTTCTTTTTCTTATTACTTTTTACTTTTTATATATCTTTAATCATTATCTCTTTTTTTTTTTTTTCAAGGTTGGAATTTTACATGGAGGTGCCCATATTTTTTATGCACTCGTTAGTGTTCTTGTCAGATGGTTGTACAAAGGAACATCATTATCAACTTAATTGAGTGAGAACTTGACATACATACTTATCTAACTTTCTCATTCTTTAGATGCATGACATGCATTCATTGCTTAATAATAAGTTTTGCTTTAACCCAAGGACTTAGTTTTGGAGAAGCTTTTAGGCTAGGTTAGGACAGTCTTATTTGGGTCTGCACAGGGCTTATGGACTTGCATAAATTATTATTTTTCTTTGAATAATACTTATACGTAAGTGCAGTGTTTGATCAGAAAAATAGTTGTAAGAAAGAGGAAGATTTCATAGCTAAGGAGTAGGGACTAAGGAATGGGCTTTCCCACTAAATAAGTTTTTTTTTTTTTTTTTTTTGAAAAAGACTTCTATCATTCCGAAATCACACAATACAATGTTTGTCTGAAGTAATGTAAGGCATGGCCACATACGGTGCATCCTCCATCCAAACGGACTCACAATCTAAAGGCAAAGCTAGCTTTGCTAATACATGAGCTACCCGGTTTCCATCCCTTCTAACATGAGATTGTTTCTAGTTAGGCTTTGACGACAATCATTTCTTAAGGTCTTCAACAAGTTGCCCACTCCACGAGGAATCAGGTGTAGGATCTAATATTGCATCAATGACCATCTTGCATCCCCTTCAAAATCTGCCTCATCTAGTCCAAGTTCCACACATAAAGAGAAGGCTCTTGATAAGGCAACCCTTCGGCTAGATATGTTGAGTTTACTGAATCTCTTTGGCCAGCTACCATCACCATTGGGTCCCCCTTTGAGTCTCGTATAACAATGCCCAGCCCCACCTTCTATACTAGTTTGAGGAAGCTGGCATCAAAATTGACCTTTAGCCTTGCTCCAGATGGAGGTTTCCATAAGCAATATTTGTCTCGGCCTTCCCTTCCTTCGACTGGAGATGGACCTGTATCTCGCCCTCCTTAGGCTCCACAATAGCCATTGAAAAATCTGTAATGTCAGTACAAGCAGCTTTAATGAGGTGTTTTGGTCCACAGAAAAAATTTCTAAAGATCAAATCATTTCTTCTAAGCCAAAGCCTATAGCATATTACCGAGACCAATTCTAGGCCCCTTTCATCAAGTTTGCTACTGAATTCCATCCATAGATCTGCAAAATTTTCAAAGACCTTGCCCGACTTTGAGACTTGAGAGTCCCTCTCTCCCCAAACTTCCCTCGCTGCCACACACTCCCAAAGGCCATGCAAAACAGTTTCTTCAACCTTGTTGCATACAGGACATAGAGGGTTCTCGGCACTCTTCTTTTTGTAGAGATTTCCCTTGGTAGGTAGCAGGTTTGAGATTGCTTTCCATATAAAGAATTTTACCTTCCCCACAACCCCAAGCTTCCATACGGATTTCCAAGGAGAGATCGACTGATTTACACCCGAGGGCTCCCCCATTTTTTGATTTTTTGTCGCTGATGACTTGCAAAATTTCGTATTGCAGATTTTACAAGATCGCTCGAGTGGAGGCTTTTGGCCGCTCGAGCGAATTCAGGCAGATTCAAATGCTCGACTGCCGCTCGACAGTGAGTTCGAGCGGGTTTGCTGGAAAACGAAGATCCCTCGAGTGGAGACATTGGCTGCTCAAGCGAAATCAAGCAGAGTCGAACACTCGATGTGCGCTCGAGCAAAATCAGGCAGAGTTGAACGCTCGATGTGCGCTCGACACCCCGCTCGAGCGAACATCGTATTTTGACAGATCTAGGGTCTTCCGCCGTCACACCATATAAAAGTGATTTTTCACTCTATGGCCATGGCTTTTGGACTGGAGAACATTTTTTGGGACAGAAAAACACAGCTAGAAGGATTCAAATCATCTGTTTTGGAATCATACACGAGCACAGACGGGAGAAAAGCATTGAAACATTTTCTTGAGTTTTTGAAGACAAGTTGCGGCTGCGAGGAGTATTTTTCAGCGTTTATTTTCTTCCAATATTCTCAGAACAATTATGGTGAATTCGCTTATGTTGAATTTTATTTCTAGCATGAGCTAAATTTTATTTATTCTAGGAAAATGATGTAACCTAGTTTCAAACTATGCTTGATTGTCTATGCTAATTTAAGGCAATTCTCTCTTTGTTTTTTTGATTTATTCTGAATTTATTGCTTCTAATTAACTGGCCATTGATTAGATGATATTTAATCTTGTGATTTGCTATCGAAAGAGGGAATCATAAGGTAGATCTTGAATATTTCAGCATAGGAAAGTACAGAGATCGAAAGACTTGTATGAACCTATGTAGTAATTAAATCATTGGTCTTATTGCTTTCTTGCTTTATTAATTTGCATATTCTTGTGTGAATTGATGAACAAGAATAATTTTTAATTGACTATCGAAAGAGGCTATTGGATGAATTAGAGATTTGCTAATGGACAAAAAGAATTAAATTAAATTAGCTGGATGAGAAAAACATAGTGAAGAATTAAGTGAAATCGATTTCCTAGAAGTTTTCTTTCTCATTAATTTGATATTCGAACGTCAGTTTTATTTCCTTTGCGTATTTCTCTTTGAGTTGATCTTAGTTTAATTTGCAACTACAAAAGTCTTAGTGATTCCTCTAGATAAAATCGAGATTATTATAATTTTGGTATTTGGCAAAAGTAAGGTACCAATCCCTGAGGATGATTCTCTTCTTATCACTTTATTATAAAACTACGATACTGTGCACTTGCAGTTTTGCACCGATCAAGAGGAGCTTTTCCTAATAACATTGAAGTTAATCCAAATGAGAAATGCAAGGCCATCACACTTAGGAGTGGAAAAGAAATTGAGAGGTCACCATTAAAGGAGAGCAAGTCCACCCATACCGCTGCGAACAATGGACAAAGCAAGGATCAAGTAGAAGAAGAGGAGATTTTCAATGATACACTAAGAGAGACCGACTTGCCTCTTGCAATTTCATTTCCTAACAATCCTCCTATTCTCGCTCCTCCACTTCCTTACTCTCAGCGTTTTCAAAAGCAAAAATTAGATAAGCAATTTTCTAAGTTTTTGGATATTTTAAAGAAAATTCACATAAATATTCCTTTTGCAGATGCCTTGGAACAAATGTCAAACTATGTCAAATTCCTAAAGGACATCATTTCCAAGAAAAGAGGTTGGAGGACTTTGAAACAGTGAAGCTTTCTGAAGAATGCAGTGTCATTCTTCAAAAGAAATTACTTCAAAAATTAAAAGATCCGGGGAGTTTCACTTTTCCTTGCACTATTGGGAATTCATTTTTTGATAGGGTTTTATGTAATCTTGGTGCTAGCATTAATCTTATGCCACTTTCTATATGCAGGAAATTAGGACTTGGAGAGAAGAAGCATACAACAATTTCTTTGCAACTAGCGGATCGGTCCATCAAGTATCCACGTGGAATCATAGAAGACGTATTGGTAAAGGTGGATAAATTTATTTTTCCTGCTGATTTTGTGGTGTTAGACATGGAAGAAGATGAAGAAGTCCCTCTAATTCTTGGCCGACCATTCTTGGCCACGGGAAGAGCTTTGATTGATGTTCAAAATGGTGAATTAACATTGAGAGTTAATAAGGAAGAAATTATGTTCAACATCTACCAAGCCATGAAATTTTCAGAAGATCCAAGTACTTGCTTTCGGGTAGATGTCATTAAGCAATGTGTAGAAAAGGCCTTTCAAGAAGATATGCCATCCGATCACCTAGAACGCTGTATCACCACTTCATCTCATGCTTTTGATTTTAATAATTCTGCTGTTTGTGAATCTGACTTGCCTTTTCTTAGTAAAGAATTTCTCCACTATGTTTTTGCTTTGGGAGCATTGCAGCAGGTTACATCACTTAGTAATGAAGTGGGGAAGCTAGAGCCGGTGGTACCAAAGGCTGAATCTGAAAATGCTAAAGAAAAGATGCAGAAAAATACAACTCCAGAGTTGAAGCAATTACCTGAGCATCTTCGCTATGCATTCTTGGGGGATAGTGATACCTTTCCAGTGATTGTTGCTACATCACACTCACACCCGAAGAAGAGGAAAAGTTGCTGCATGTATTGAGAGAGCATAGAACAGCCTTGGGATGGACTATTTCTGACATAAAAGGAATAAGTCCCTCCATTTGTATGCACAAGATTTTAATGGAGGAGCTTTACAAGCCAACGATTGAGCACCAAAGAAGATTAAATCTAGCAATGAAGGAAGTAGTGAGAGCTGAAATTTTGAAACTCCTTAATGCTGGAATCATTTATGCTATTTCAGACAGCTCATGGGTAAGTCCAGTGCAAGTTGTACCAAAGAAGGGTGGAATGACGGTGGTGAAAAATGACAATAATGAGTTCATTCCTACAAGAACAGTCACAGGATGGCATGTATGCATGGATTACCGCAAGTTGAATAAAGCAACGAGGAAAGATCATTTTCCACTTCCATTCATTGATCAAATGTTGGATCGATTGGCTGGGTACTCCTACTATTATTTTTTGGATGGTTATTCGGGGTATAATCAAATTGCTATAGCTCCTGAAGATCAAGAGAAAACTACATTCACATGCCCCTATGGAACGTTTGCTTTTAGGAGGATGCCCTTTGGATTGTGCAACGCCTCTGCGACATTTCAACGTTGTATGATGGCTATCTTTTCTGATATGGTGGAAGATATAATGGAAGTTTTCATGGATGATTTTTTAGTTTTTGGCACATCTTTTGATCATTGTTTGCATAAATTAGCTCTTGTTCTGCAGAGATGTGAAGATAAAAATCTAGTCCTGAATTGGGAGAAGTGTCATTTCATGGTTTAAGAAGGGATCATGCTTGGCCATAGAATGTCATCTAAAGGAATTGAGGTGGATCGAGCCAAAATTGCAACCATAGAGAAACTACCACCTCCAAAGAATGTGAAGGGAATCAGAAGTTTTCTGGGACATGCGGGGATTTTATAGAAAATTTATCAAGGATTTTTCTAAACTCTCTAAACCTTTATGTAATCTTCTTGAGAAAAATTCTGCATTTGACTTTGATGTTGTTTGTTTGCAGGCCTTTAATGCACTCAAGGAGAAACTAATTTCAGCACCAATTGTGATTGTGCCTGATTGGAGTCAACCTTTTGAAGTTATGTGCGATGCAAGTGACTTTGCAATTGGAGCAGTGTTGGGGCAAAGGCGAGACAAGCTATTTAGAGCCATCTATTATGCAAGCCGGACATTGAATGAAGCTCAGTTAAATTATACAACAACTGAGAAGGAGATGCTTGCTGTGGTGTTTGCTTGTGATAAATTTCGGTCTTACCTCATTGGTACAAAGGTGATAGTGTTCACTGATCATGCAGCACTTCGCTATTTGTTTGGCAAGAAGGATGCTAAGCCTAGGCTAATTCGTTGGATCCTACTTCTTCAAGAATTTGATTTGGAGATTCGAGACAAGAAAGGAAGTGAAAATTTAGTGGCTGACCATCTCTCTCGGTTAGAGCAAGAGGAAGAAAGACCAGATTCAGTGGTCCAAGAGGCATTCCCTGATGAGCAGTTATTTGCATGTGAGATCAAGCTTCCGTGGTATGCTGATATTGTTAACTACCTAACTTATAAAGTTTTACCACCTGATCTTACTTACCATCAACGCAAGAAGTTTTTGCATGATGTGAATTATTATCTTTGGGATGAGCCTTTGTTGTTCAAAAGATGTCCAGATCAAATCATTCGAAGATGTGTGCCGGAAGAAGAGATGCAAGACATCCTCCATCATTACCATTAATCATCATATGGAGGACACTTTGGAGCCACCCGTACAGCAGCTAAGGTATTTCAAAGTGGGTTCTTTTGGCCTTCTATTTTCGTGATAGTTACACTTTGGTGAAAACTTGTGACCGGTACCAACGGATGAGAAATATTTCAAGGCGTCATGAGTTACCATTGAAAGGTATCTTAGAAGTTGAGTTGTTTGATGTTTGGGGAATAGATTTTATGGGGCCTTTTCCTCCTTCTTTTGGTTTTGCTTATATCTTATTAGCAGTTGACTATGTGTCAAAATGGGTGGAAACAATTGCTACAACAACAAATGATGCAAAGGTAGTGCTCAAATTTCTGCACAAGCATATATTCACAAGATTTGACACTCCACGAGCTATTATTAGTGATGAAGGGACTCACTTTTGCAACAAGTTGTTTGAAAATCTTCTTTCTAAATATGGTGTAAAGCACAAGATAGCACTTGCTTACTATCCTCAAACTAATGACCAAGCTGAAATTTCAAATAGAGAAATCAAGAACATCCTTGAAAAGACGGTCAAAACCAATAGAAATGATTGGGCGAAGAAGCTTGATGATGCTTTGTGGGCATACCGTACAGCGTTTAAAACACCTATCGGGATGTCTTCATACCGATTAGTGTTTGGAAAGGCATGTCATCTTCCTGTGGAGTTGGAGCACAGAGCTTATTGGGCTGTAAAAAAGTTTAACTTTGATTTGAAGGTAGTAGGTGAAAAGCGACTTCTTCAATTGAATGAGATGAAAGAGTTCCGGAATGATGCATATGAAAATGCAAAGATCTATAAAGAAATGACGAAGAAGTGGCATGACAAATAGATTCTTAGGCGAGAGTTTGCTCCAGGACAACAAGTTTTACTCTTCAATTCACGACTCAAACTCTTTCCAGGAAAGTTGAAATCAAGATGGACAGGTCCTTATACAATTCATGAAGTTTTCTCTTTTGGAGCAGTAGATTTGAAGGACAAGATAAGGAATATTTTCAGAGTTAATGGTCAGAGATTGAAGCACTACTATGGAGAACAAATGGAGAGGAACTATGCATTTACTCCTCTTGGAGATCCTAATTGATGATGATTGAAAAGTCTGGCTGTAGACTTTAAAACAAGCGCTTATGGGAGGCAACCCATAAATCTTTTTTTCATTCCTTCATTTATTTTATTATCTTTATTTATTTAGTTTTAATAAATTGGTTTTTGATGCAGGTTTATTTAGTATGAATAAGGAGCTGAAAAATTTTAAACCTCGGAAGATTCATCATGCAACCAGGGAAGTTCCTTTTATTTCTTCAATCCTTTTTACTTTTGCATTACAATGAGGACATTGTTTAGTTTAAGTTTGGGGGTGTAAACTCCTATAGTCATTTGATCCTCTTGTTTTCTAAGTCTTGGGTTGTTGATGGGTTGTTTGATTTTCTTACCAAGCATGCATTGGAGTAAGATTAAATTCTCTATGACTCTGAAATTTGTGATTGAAGATGGTTTTGAGAAAAAATTTCAAAAATTTCTTTTATGTCAAGTGGAGTTTTGTGGGTACTTTGGTTTAAATCTTTGACCTTGAACATAATTGAGCACATAGTTGTTTTTCTCTTATTCCATTTTGCTTATGAAGAGAAGAAGTTGAATTAATTGAAAAAGGGAAGTTCGATTTTGCTTTGCTCTAGAATCCGTTGATGGGTCCTTGAGGCGAAATCCTAGTTGAGACCAAATATTAGAGAAATGATCTAGGCATTTCTTTGGCATAACCAAAAAGCTTTCCCAGCCGTCCTAAATATCATGCCATCATTACATGGTGTGTTTCCATAGTCAACCCCCTTGAGCCTTCATAAGCCTTTATTTATTCTTTGAACAATATAAACCATGCCCGCTCTAAGCTTGAAAAACAATGAATCTACATTTGATAGTTTGAGAAAATACTTTGGTGGAGAGTACATTTAAAAGAGAAAATTGGTTTCATGATGAACCGTATTATGTTTGCTCTGTTTGATCAAAGAAGAAGAAGAAGAAGAAGAAAGGAAGTGACTGAAAAAGAAAAAGAAAAAAAAAAAAGAAAAAGAAGTCGCTAAGTGGAGTGTGAATTACCTCAGATTTTGTTAAGGAAATTGTTGGTATTGCATCAGTGATTACAGCAATAATAATGCCACAAGTATAAGCATATTGCCAAGAAAGAGCTATGATTTGAATCATGTGGATATCTCTTTTAATGTTCTTTTCACTAAGTATTTTCCCAGTTTGCTTTGATTTTCCATATCCAGTTCTTTCTTAACCCTCACCCTGTGGCCTATCATTACAACCTTATTAAAGACCTTTTGATCTCTGATTTTGGTGTTGACAACATTAGTGGAGAGGATTTCTGAAAATTGGACTTATGGGGTTAAGTTTTAAGAGAATTCTTCTGATTTTGGTTGTTCTACTTTTATCTGAGTTTGCAGGTGGTTTGAGGTTAAATTGACTATATCACACAGACACTCAAGGTCTTAGCTTTAGGTTGGAGTAAACGCCTAACTCTTGCTTGACAAATTATAAAATTTTTGATTGATTTTCTTGCTATCTTTGATGTTAAAAGAGTAAGATACTGGTGATGAAATCTAAATTCATAAAAGCTTGGTGAGTGATGTTACTTCTCTTTGGGGTCGAGTTGCTATTGCCTAAACTATCATTTGCTTTTCTTTTTGTTTAAGGACAAACAAAGTTGTA
Organism: Carya illinoinensis; assembly: GCF_018687715.1. NCBI lineage: Eukaryota > Viridiplantae > Streptophyta > Magnoliopsida > Fagales > Juglandaceae > Carya > Carya illinoinensis. The sequence continues at coordinate 26,346,878 of NC_056764.1, forward strand.
AGTTTGAGGGTATTTGATGACTTGCAAAATTTCATATTGCAGATTTTACAAAATCGCTCGAGCGGAGGCAAAAGCCTCCGCTCGAGCGAATTTAAGCAGATTCAAACGCTCGACTACTGCTCGACAGTGAGCTCGAGCAGGTTGTTGGAAAACAAAGATCGCTCGAGCAGAGACATTGGCCGCTCGAGCGTAATCAGACAGAGTCGAACGCTCGATGTGCGCTCGATAGGACGCTTGAGCAAAATCAGGCAGAGTCGAAATCTCGATGTGCGCTCGACACCCCGCTCGAGCGAACATCGTATTTTGATAGATCTAGGGTCTTCCGCCGTCACCCCGCTTTAGCATTTGTGTTTGTGCTGAAAAAGATGGAAGTTTTCTGTTTATTGAGGGTTTGGCCTAACGCTTTCTCATAAAGAAGAAGCAAATCCATTACTCTAGCCCACTCCTCTACTTTTGCCTTGCACCATATTACACAGTCGTCGGCGAATAAGAGGTGGTTTATCCTTAAACCCCCCTGTGTACAGCTACCCCATAGATAGCTCCCTTTGCTTCGGAGGCTTGTAAGAGGGAAGAAAGCCCTCAGCACAGAGGAGGAAGAGATTGGGAGACAAGGGATCCCCTCGTCTCAGCCCCTCGTTGGTACGATCTTCTCCCTTGGTCTTCCATTGACTAAGACCAAATAACTTACAAACTTCACACAGCCCATTAACATACCTATCCAATTTGCTGAAAAACCCAGCTTGATTAACATGGCTTCCAAAAAATCCCACTCCACCCGGTCGTACGCTTTCGACATATCGAGTTTCATAGCCATACTCCCCACCTTCCATTTTTGTTTGGATTTCATAGAGTGGATCGGTTCATATGCGACCATAATATTATACGATATAAGTCTCTCGGGGATAAAGGCACTTTGGTTCCAAAAGATTATATTAGACAGCACTCCTTTAAATCTATTAGCTAGTGCTTTAGAAATCAATTTATAAATCACATTTCACAAGCTAATGGGTCTAAAGTGATGCAAGGATGTAGGGGAGTGTACCTTTGGCACCAAGGCAATGTAAGTGTGATTCAGCCCCTTTCTCATAAAGAAGAAGCAAATCCATTACTCTAGCCCACTCCTCTACTTTTGCCTTGCACCATATTACACAGTCGTCGGCGAATAAGAGGTGGTTTATCCTTAAACCCCCCTGTGTACAGCTACCCCATGGATAGCTAGCTCCCTTTGCTTCGGAGGCTTGTAAGAGGGAAGAAAGCCCTCAGCACAGAGGAGGAAGAGATAGGGAGACAAGGGATCCCATCGTCTCAGCCCCTCGTTGGTACGATCTTCTCCCTTGGTCTTCCATTGACTAAGACCAAATAACTTACAAACTTCACACAGCCCATTAACATACCTATCCAATTTGCTGAAAAACCCAGCTTGATTAACATGGCTTCCAAAAAATCCCACTCCACCCGGTCGTACGCTTTCGACATATCGAGTTTCATAGCCATACTCCCCACCTTCCATTTTTGTTTGGATTTCATAGAGTGGATCGGTTCATATGTGACCATAATATTATACGATATAAGTCTCCCGGGGATAAAGGCACTTTGGTTCCAAGAGATTATATCAGACAGCACTCCTTTAAATATATTAGCTAGTGCTTTAGAAATCAATTTATAAATCACATTTCACAATGTAATAGGTCTAAAGTGATGCAAGGATGTAGGGGAGTGTACCTTTGGCACCAAGGCAATGTAAGTGTGATTCAGCCCCTTTTCCATGCGCCCAGTTCTCAGGTAGTCCAAGACCGCATAGCTTACCTCATCGCCCACTATATCCCAATTGTCTTTGTAAAAGCCCGCACTGAAACCATTTGGACCGGGAGATTTAAAGGGTGACATTTGTTTCAAAGCCTTCACTATGTCTGCCTTAGAAAAGGGTTGGTCTATTCGTGCTTGCATTTCAGGGGTTATCCTTGGCTGGATCCCATCAAGGCAGCGGTCAATACTCCTTCTTGTTGGTTTGGAGCTGGTATAAATCTGAGAGAAGAACTGCCCAAATCCATTAGATACTTCTTCTTGACCCGTTAACGTTTTGCCCCCCCATCCTCCACTGCCTATATACTGTTCTTCTTTTTTCTTTCTTTTACACAAGCGTGATAGAATTTAGAATTCCTATCTCCTTGTGCTAACTAGTGTTTCTTTGCCCATTGTTTCCACCTAAGGTCCTCTTGGTCTAGCAAGAAATTCAGCTCTGCTTGTATGGCTTTTATCTGTCTCATATTCCCCGCATTTTCAAGTCGCTGAAGCCTTTTGATCTCATTTGTCTTCTCTCTAATATTTCTGTTACTGTCTCTTGTCAGATTCTTACTCCACTGTTTCAAGCTTCGGCTACATGCTTCTAATTTTTTTTGTACTTTCTGCGAGTTATTTCCCACTCCTAAGGTGTTTTCCCATACAGCCGCTATAAGATCCTTACATCCCTCTTCCTTGCTCCAATTTGCTTCATATTTAAAGTTATAAAAAAATTGGCTCTCCCGATATCTGATACTTGTACAGTATAGGAGGATAGGACAATGGTCAGAACAAATGGCCGGCAAGATCTCCACCTTATGCTTTGAAAATTCAGCTTTCCACTTTCCATCGGCAAAGGCCCTGTCCAGTCTTTCTTTTGTGTAGGTGGAGTCCTCATGGCGATTGCTCCACGTGAATTTTTGCCCCTTCAAACCGCGATCAAATAACTGGCCGTGTTCAACAACATCTCTAAATAGCTTCATCTGATTTTTGTCTCGATCCCTACCCCCTACCTTTTCATCCTGAGTAAGAACTTCATTGAAATCCCCTATAACGCACTAGACCAGAGAATTTGGTTTGAAAGATTTCAGAAGTTGCCAAGAAACACTTCTCCTGCTCGTCACAGGCTCACCATAGAAACAAGTGAGAAACCACTTGGTCCCACCTTCCAAATTGGAGAAAAAACCATTCACGTGCCTACTAGAGTAATTAAATAAATCAAAAACCACACCCTGTTTCCACATAAACAATAAACCCCTGCATCTCCAGACAGCATCAACAACTATACTGCCTTCAAAATTAAATCTCCTAGCAATCTTCTTTGCTTTTTCTCCTGCTAGCTTAGTTTCTATTAAAAAAAAAAAAAAAAAAAAACCCATCTGGGGACCTTGCTCCTTGATTAGGAAACCAAGGATCTGAATTGTACGGGGGTTTCCAAGCCCTCGATAGTTCCAGCTGAGAAGTTTCATGGCATTTGGCGGGGCTGTCCACCAACCACCGCTGATTCTTTGCATTGACCCTCATTATAGGACCGTTCCCTTTTATACTTCTTTCCCACCCCTTCCAGCGAAAATCCATCTGCTCGAGTACTAGCATTTCATTTTTTCCCAGCAAATACTAAAGAGAGGGTCGAATTGTTACCTGGAGTATAGGCCTGACATTTCCATCTCCCTGCTCTGCCCTTTTGTTCTGTCGCATCCTCAGCCCCTTCAGTTACTCCTCTGCCTTTACCATCTGACTTGTTCTCTTGAGTGTGTAGTAGATCAGCTAAAAGAATATCTTTAGTTTGGGAAAGTTCCGTAGTAATAGAGGGTATCGGGCAGGCCCGCTGAGTACTACACGAACCAACGGATTGTTCTACGGCTTGATCTACTAAAAGCCCAATCATGCTAATGGCCCTGGGCCCTCGAAGAAAAAGTCCCGAAGAGGGCCCATCCACCGAAAAGAGGGCTGGATAGAAGCTTTTAGTATTGGCGGGAATCCTCTTTCCTTTCTCCTTTGCATTTCTGGTTCCAAGAAACCCCTTTTCATTTTCTGCTAAAACAGTGACCTCCTGAAATCTAGCTACCGACTGCGTACTGGTTTCACACTGCCCAATGAAGTCACTACTCCCGTTACTAACAAGCTATTATAGTTCTATATCTTTCCTGGCATCCCATCTTTTTGAACTCTCTTCCGGTCTAAGTCCACCGTCGAGGTTCCCTTTTGTTGTCTGAAGAGGAGGCTTTCGGGATAGTCTGTCGTCGGCTCTCAACCATGTTCCAAACTGAGCATTGACAGTGTTCTTTACATTTGAGTTTTTCGGTTTCGTGGTACAGCCTTGAGGTCCATGCGATAGCCATCCGCATGAAAGACAAAAACGGGGCAGCTTCTCATATGTAAAAGGGATCTAGATTTTCATTCCCCCATCATTAATAAATCTCCCACGGGTCAAAGCCTTTTGGAGTTTAACTTCCACTCAGATTCTCAGGAAATTTCCCCACCCTATACCATCTTCATCTACATCTACATCTAATACTCTTTCCACCGAAGATCCTATCTGATACCCCCATTCCTTTGTCATTGTACCAAACGGCATGTTGTGCAATCAAATCCAAAAAACTTCAGACTGGAAGGATAGGCGTCCTGGTTGCATTGATCCCTCGAAAGGCTGGATCACAAACAGCATATTGTCAAAAAGCCATGGTTTTCCTTTGAGTATTCAGTCTCTATCCGCATGGGTAGCAAACGTGATTATAAATACGTTTTGGTCAACAGCCTGAAAAGAGGCTCGCTTACTGATTCTCCATATTTTCTCCATCGTCTTTGACACCACTTCCTTTCCAACCAATCGGTCACAGCAAATCTTTCCAATGAGACTTAGGCCCCCTTTTCTCGTTACTACCTCATCGCCCTCCTTCGGGTTTACTACTACCACTTCCTCTTCCTCCATGAGCTTTAGGTGGCTCCAAAGGTCCTCTAACGCATCCATCCCGTTAGCCCAGGACGACACTACTCCTCCACCTCCGTTGACTCTAGTAAACTAGAAAAACACCGGAGAGGAGACTCTGAGTTCACTAAATAAGTTAGTTTGCTTTCTTGTTCACTTCATGATCTTTCCTCTATAATAAAATTTGTAGGCTAAATGATCGATTCTCCAATGAAATTGATATAAAATTTATAAGAAACTTTTGTAAAAAAAAAAAAAAAAAGAAAAGAGGAAGAAGAAGAAGAAGAAAAGAAAAAAGAAAGTATAGGCTACAAGATGCTAGTTTTGCTACACAAATTCATGAAAATATGAACAAATGTTGATAAGTAACTCACAATTGGAACAATTCTATGGCGTGAGTTTTTAGGATAGAGTGTGGCCATCTCACAGGGATTAATTATCTCGTAATATCACATTAATTAATTATAACCAAATAATGCTAATATAAAGTATACGATTATACCAAGAGGTACGTTTCATGATATTGTCTATCAATAGCATGCATGTGACAAGTTGAAATGATATCCATCACTTCAAGGTCCCAAGAAAGCAACAAATAGATCGAGTGAGTGTTAATACTTGCTTCACATAATTAAAAAGCATCCTATTTTAGAACAGATTTTTTTTTTTTTAAGTATTGGTGGCCCACAAGTTTGATCCAATGCACGTAATAATTAAACTTTTGCAAATCTGAATATATATATATAGACTTTCTATTGCACAAATATATATTTGAGTAATGTTATATACAATTATGGGTTGTGTAAGTGCTGCATAATCCTTTTAAAAAAGTTTTAGATTCATCATTAGAAGTTAATTAATACTAATAATCATAAAGATACAAAAATAAAAAAAGAAAATGCATAAATAATTCAACACGCAATTCTTGTGGCTTGCCTGAAGCTAGGAGGTGAGACTCATGAGAAATATGGTTATAATTCATTGCTTACTTAACTGGTGGGATGTGTTAAGAGTCGAGAGAAGTTCAGGTGCTGTTTTTTATTGTAAATTAATATATATATATATATATATAAGCCTCATGATCTATTTTGCGCTCTTGTTTCTCACAGGATTGAACTAAGATATTAAGAAATATAGAGCAACAACATTTCAGAAACTGTCCAAGACATATAGAATCAAAGTTGAACCCATGAAGAAAGATTCCACTTGTAAATTTACATTTGCTTGTGATATATTGGATAGTATTGTGTAAAACTTAAAACTAAAAAGTTGTGAATTTCAAATATGTACATTTAGGTTATTTGAATGATGTTGGAAAGCAAATATAAATTTCTCCAAATCTAGCATTTTTTAATTCCACTTGTAAATTTACATTCCATTGTGATATGTTGGATGGTATGGTGTAAAACATAAGACTAAAAAGTGGTAACTTCTAAATATGTACGTTGAGGTTATTTGAATGATATTGGCAAGTAAATATAAATTTCTTCAAATCTAGCATTTTTTTAATTTATTAGCAAGCAATTATATGTCATAAAAAAAACTAAATATTGGGGAAAAAAACAACCACACCAAGAATAAATTTTGTTGGTTCCAAAAACACTAGGAAGTAATTCTCGTGAACAAAAAAGACTATTTGCGGCAAAAACCCATCACTAGAAATATAATTGGCGACATATTTTTGACAAACTTTTTTGCAACAAAATTTATACAAATTAGCGGCTATTATTTTAGCCAGAAATGATGGGTATTTCTATCAATTTTTAAAATCGTCGGAAAAAACTTTACTTGATTCTCTAGAAGCAGCTAGTTTTTTGCAATTAAAAGTAGCCGATATTAATCAATTATGGCAATTTATGGTAGTATTTCCAGCGACTTATATTGCCAGACATGAGCTTTTTTCCTGTAGTGAATTTTAACATAATGAATTGTGGTGGAATATACTCTTTCCAAGATTGACACCAGTCGAAAAAGATCATTTGTACTTATAATAAGATTGGAAATACTTATTTCCCGTGAATTGTTTCGTGGCAAAATTTGTGTCTTCCAGTAAGATTTTCATGCTAAATGTCATATCCTAATGTTTTTACCCACCAATTAAGTCATGACAATAAGTTGTTTTTTTGGATGTTAAGTGTTAGTGGAAATTAGCATTTCCAGGACCTGTAGTTAGTAGGAAAAGATCATTTCTTGCAAACTTACACCATTGGAAGTACGAATTTCCCGTGAAGTTTTCCTTAACAAAACTCATGAAGAATTGCGCTTTTCTCCATTGGCATAAAATTGTGGCAAAATAATATTTGTAATGGAAATATTTGGTGGTAATTAGTATTTCCCAACTATCATCAGGTTTGGTGAATAACTTATCCTTCTCACAAACATATATCCTGGGAAATACGGTCGTGTAAAATATATATTTTGTGACCAACTCAACCCTTATTAAAATGTTTCTTATCACCAATGACAACTAGAATAAATATGATCTATTTCTGTCGCTGTTATCCCACCAACATATCCAAGTACATGATAACTAGTATTGAAACTCTTTCAACTCAACATACCATCAACAAATAACTTGAACACTGCCTCAAAATAATACAAACATGACTTCAAATAAGCAACATATTATACATAATTATATACCATTTGTAATTTACAAATCTATCCACATTATGTCAACCAAGTAGTTTAAGGCCATGAAACCTACAATGATGCTTGCAAATAGAATCCAAGGATAGGAGGGAATTACAAATCCTTGTTCCACTAAAACTGCATGTATGATTATTTCAGGACATATAGACACATTCTAAGCGAAAAAAAAAAAAAAAATGCTGCAGTATTAATATCCCTTCTCCAAACAATCTGTGATCTGGAATACATCAATGCCTCTTACTCCACAAAGCATGGTGTCCTAAATGTTACATGAAAATGTTAGTTGAACTATGTCGAACTCAAAATACTTAATTGGTGGAAGAAGTGACATGGGCTGGGAAGCTTATATAGAAATTGTTATAACGTACATCATGTACAGATTTGTGGGGATAATTTCTATGACATAGGGTGATTAATGTAAAATGCCAAATGTCAACAGTTAAATCTGTCATGGACGCTATATATATATATATATATATATATCTACCAACTTAATTGGATAGTATATCATTTTACATGAAGTGACATATTCCAAGAAAAATTCTGCTATAGCATATACCAGCAGAATACTGCTATATCAAGTAACATTATATATAATATATTCATATGCAGTATTACTGCAGTGGCATATATATATATATATATGTATCCCAAAACAATTCAGCTAACTTTATATTCAATTAACATTTCCATCAAAAACCTATCATGATATCTACTGAGACAATGCAGTTATATTAAAGTGTGTAATTCCATGAACTATTAGGGTTTATATATATATATATATATATATATATATATATATCAAGTACTACAAATTAATGTGATAGTACTGGTTTTTCAGTACATTAATCAATATGTTAGGTAAGAAACTTAAGCATTGCACAGGCGCTAGCTAGCACATGATGTCAAGCATATATATATATATATATATAAAGCCCATATATTCAAGATTTTCCTAGAGCGACCTCATTTGTCAAATATTTATATACATATAAATATATAGACATGATGAATTTATGTATATATTTATATAAAACATATGGGTGGTTTCGCCAAAATTGAAAAATTGATACTATTAGTTGAAAAAAAACATATAAATATAACAATTCTTCTATAGGCAAGAAAATAGCGTACCAATTAGCGCACCACTGCTGACATGACAGGCCAATTTATTTAAGAAAACAGAAAAAAGAGAAATGAAATGCATACGAAGAAGAAACCTGCTTCTGCCATTTTCATCTCTCCCAACTGTGGCGCCTGCTCCTTTGCGACCACCTCCTCCTCGACCATCAGAAGAAAGGTGGTGTGGTCAATACTGATCAGTGATCACCCCAAGCAGGCGGATGGAAACAAGTGGGGCTGGGGTGATCAATTGCATGCATGGTCCTTAATTGGTTTTAAAATTTTCTACTTTTACTTTATAAATTATATATATGTTGATTTAAAGTACTTAAATTTGATGATCTTCACTAAATTAAATATATATAATAGGCTAATTGGCATTTAACAATTAATTAAGCTAAATTCATCTGTTTTAACGACCCATGATGGGAATTGTATGCAGAAACACTCAACAAGCTGCTGCAGCTGACCTCACGATCCTTGAGAAGAATGAATAATATTTATGATAATACAGACGGCATCTGGCCCATGGTGGCATGCACATAAGCTAGCTAGACATTCTGTTCCGATCGAGGTGGCTTGGCAGATCCACCCCACTTGGCCAAAATGTCACCTCGTAACGATGGGGTGGTTAATACTAGGCTACTAGCCCCTTGGCCAGTCTAGTATATCGGTTGGTCTGCCAATTCTACTTAGCTAATTTTTTTTTTTTTCAAAACAAACAGCTATCCAGTCAGATTATGTACTAATTACGATTGATAACGTATGTGTGTATATATATATACACAACTAGGGAACGGTTCGGGTGCGTTAGTCCCAGAGTGCATCTAACACAATGATTTAAATAAATAAAAAGTGAAAAAGTTGGTAGTTTGTTTGTCTAGGAAAAAAAATACAACATTAAAGAATGGCAAAAAGTTAAAAAAAATCTAAACTTCAACAAAATATAAGCATTAGTCTGCATCCATATTGGATTATCTATTTACTCTTTATATAATAATAAAATATTAATAATTTAATATTTTTTTAATTTTTATTTTTATCACATTTTATAGTTGTACTAATTAAAATATTAATAATAACTATATTCTAATCAAATTAATAATATTAAATATTAATATTAATAATAATTATATTTTAATTAAATTAATAATTAATATTATATATTAAGTGTTTTAAGTATTTTATTTATTAAAATTACTTAAAGTTGAATTTTACCTTAAGAATGCTCTAAAGCGTTTCTATTCTTAAGAGTAAAGTTATTTTAATTTTTTTTATTTAAAAAAATTAAAACAAAAAGAAAGGAAAATGAGTACCCTATCAAAACAAAAAGAACATGAAAAAGAGACGTCGTCAATTCATGTGCGCTAAGAGGCTATTAAGGGTCTTTTGGTAAAACATGATTTTTCATTAAATTCTATAACGGGAGCTACACGTCACATGGTCAAAGGTCTTAAGGACCTTTTGGTAAAACATGATCTTTAATTAAATTCTACAAAGAAGCTACGCATCAAATAGTTAAGGGTCTTAAGGGCCTTTTAGTAAAATAGGATTTAACGAAAAAAATAATTAAAGTTAATGGAAAAATAACAAAAGTTACTATTTACAATTAAATTGTTACTTATTATAATAGAATAGATATGTGTGTGTGCGTGTCCCAAATTCTTACACAAATTATGAATTTTATATGATCTTAGCAACACAACACGCATGCTTCCATGTGTTTGTTGTGAGAAAGATTATATGCATGCGCACATGTGTACCATTTGTCAGAGCAAAAAATTAAGCTTTCTACTAATTGCATACGTTTTAGAGAAAAAACAAGACACTGCAACAAAAAATAGATTTTGGGACGAATTTGCTTTGGGACAAAATGAAAATCGTCCCAAAAAATTAGATTTTGGAATGAAATCAAAAAACTATGGAATGTCTAGACCGTTCAAATGCGTTCGAACAGTCTAGTTAGAGATGAAATATTTTGTCCCAAATAAGTTAACCATTCAAACACTAATGATTCACCATTCGAATATATAAATTGTACTGTTCGAACCTAATTTTGGCACATTAAATAAATTTTTTTAGAGGGAAATTGAAGTATCATTCGAATGTTCAAATTTAACCGTTTGAATGATACATCAGCATGGTTCAAACTTGATTTGAAGGATTCGAACGGTGACCAGGGTTTTTTTTTTTTTTGTAGAATTGTATTTATATACTAGTAATTATAAGAAATTGGTTAATTAAATAATAGGAATAATATAAATTAATAATTACTTCAAAAAATATATAATAATAATATTTCATAGTTAAATACTAAATTTACAAAACACAAAATATTGTCCATGCTTAAAACAAAAAATAAATAAATAAAAGATAGAAGGTACTAATTAAGACCCCAATTCTTTGCACACTTCCAAGACTGCAGCTATACGTTCCTCTATTTGTGTTAATCAAGTATTGATGGTGACCTAAGTCGCAAACATGGCATCAAATTGTTTACGAAGCACATACACATTAGAATGAATCTCCATACAAACTGCATCGATCAACGCAAATATTTGTTCGCTAATCGCTGCATGCACGATCTCGGCTATCTCCTCACTAATAACATTGTTTACTGATGCTTCGGCTTGTGTGGATGTCTCAGCAGCTGATACTCCATGATCTCCCAGTTGTGCATCTCTCTGAGAATCAACCAGTTCTGGAACATGTCTACGAAAATGCAGTCTCGAGTGTCCCGTGCTGTGTGAGAGGGTGGTACTGTTTATCGGTCCCATCGACTCCCATTTATGCTCGGCAACATCAGGCACAACACTAGCAAATAGTAGAAATCGAGTGATTAGGATTCCAAATGGCAGTATATCCATCGAAATGTACCTAGACTCTGATCGAATCCTATCGAATATATACCCACCAAGTCGATAGGAATGCCACGAGCGACCCGTGTCATAAATTTCATCCGATCAATGTCAACCTCTGTCATGTGCTGCTGAGGGTCAATGTTGTTGGTAATTATCAAATTAAAAATCTTGAAGAAAGAAGATAAATATACCGGTTTGATGCTCTTCATCCTGTCATATGGTGGAGCATCTGGACTAACAACCAAATCCCTCACCTCATGATCAGCAAGGGTATCGACCTCATCAGTATAATTGATGCCTCCTCCTCAACTGTCTCCACCTCAGCTGAAGGATCAGACTCTCTAGACACTACATTCGAATACGAATCTGGCAACCTAGAAATACTGAGATGCTCAGCAAGTCCATCTCGTGAAAATACAAAGGGTACTCCTCAGACAGAGATCCTATAGGCCCCTCCGTCATTGGGGCTAGCACTACCGAGCCCTCTATAGAACTCAGCAACAATATCAATATACGAGACTGGCTCCTATGCTTCCTCCCACTTATCTAGGATAGGCCCCCAACCACGATCGCTGAAGACTGATGGCAGTAAATGACCATCTTATACAAGACTCTGGAAATTAGAAATTTTCACTGGTCGCTCCAGTGAAACAGTCATCTCCCTAACTAGACCACTACTAGTCTCATCAGGATTGTGTCGCTTACGTCCCACCCTAGAAGAAGATATTATAATCAACCTAAAATTTACAATTAAAAATTAGATATACAACATTAACAATAAAAATACAATAAATAACTATTCACAGTACTTTCAAACAATAGCAATTTAATAAAGTGAGACATTGTAAACAACATAACTTTTAATAAATAATATCACATTATTTAATATTAATTAGATTAATATTAATAGAAACATTAATATTAAAAAAATATTTGTAAAGTACGGCATTAATTTAATTATAATACAAAAATTATTTTTAATTAAAATTGAATGGAACTATAATATGGAATAAAAAAATAATTAATAAATATTACTAAATTTAATTATACCGTTCGAAAGTCTAAAATAGTGATTGAACGGTAAAACTATACAGTTTGAACGTGTAAAACAACGTTTGAATGTATAACTAATACCATTCGAACACCCAACATAGTGATCGAATGGTCATTGTAATGTTCGAACTTTTACATATACGGCTGAACGGGTTGCGACTTGGCCTGAATGTTTGAACGTCTAAAACAACGTTCAAACGGTTAGTGAATATCGTTCGAACTCTATTTACATGAACGGTCGAACGGGTGCGACTTGGCCTGAACGTTTGTACGCCTAAAACAACATTCAAACGGTTAGTGAATACCGTTCAAACGATGTTTATAGCGTTCAAATGGTATTCGAATCGATTTCGGATTCCAAACCGAGTCGACTCAGCCATTGAAATCCATGGAATCCTTCGATTCCATGGATTTTTAACCAAAATAAATTAAATAGAAACCTAAATAAACATTCTTACAAAGGATTAAAGCAAATCTATAGTGAGAATTGATGGATAAATTGGTTTATCTTAATTCAAACAAATAATCCATCAAAAACTTAAATCTAAACGGTAAAATGTTTTGAAAAAAAAAATACCGGTGCTTAGAGGAAGAGAATTCGAGTGGGTACTGTTAACGACGGCGAAAACGGCATTGAACTGCGGAGATAGACGGTTAACGGAGGAGAACAAATAAAATGCACACGTTTGGCTTCTGTGAAAGTGACGTCCGCGGCAACTTATATATGCAACACCGTTCAAACGGTAAGTTAATACCGTTCGAACGTATTAATTGTAATTTATTGCCCAATTACAGTTATTATTAAACATAATCTTTATTATCATTATAATTTAATATAATATAATATATATAATTATATTATATTAAACACTATATATTATATTTATTACTTTTAATATAGTATATATTATATTTCCATTTAATAGATTATATTATATTATATTATACTATATTATATATAGTATAAGTTATATGATGCAGTATAATATAGTATACTATATAGAGCTCTCTATATTATAGTATTATATAACATATATGTGATATTAAAAATCGCATATATGTTATAGTAAATGCATGTTATGACTTGTTTAGTATATTAACATATTATATTTTAGTAATAAGCTAATTAGATGACACTCTCTATTCTAGCACTATAGATGACACTATATATGATAGTATATATATGTTATATATAGTTTAATATATTAACATATTATATTATAGTTTTAGTTTAATTAGAATACACTCTAAATGCTATTACTATAGATTACACTATATATGATAGTATGTACATGTAATACTAGAAAGTATTATATTATCATATTATATTTTAGTTATAATCTAATATTTTAACAGTATATAGGCTAGTACTACAGATGCCCCTATGCCACTACAGATGCCCCTACGCCATGATACCATATATATATATATATATAAATATATATGTTATATATAGGCTAATATATATACTTTAATATTAGATGTAGTATGGTTAATTATATTATATTATGGCATTTGAGTAAAAGAGTCCTTCTCTTTGCTCTGTGAGAGTGAGAGTGAGGTGAGAGTTTCTTTGTACCTTAGTACAAAGAATTGTGTCTCTCAGTTTGATCTGAGAGTTTGTGTCTTTTGGTTTTAGTGAAGATGGTGGAAGAGGAATTGACTAGGAGGTGGGAAGGATTTCACTTAACAGATGTGGAGAATGAAGTCTTGGAGCTGGCCAATGAGGTAGATAAGGAGGCTAAATGTCAAGGTAAACATTTTATTCTTGCTCTGATTCTCACGGAGAAAGAAGCCAATAAAGAAGCTTTCAAGAATACCATGTCACAGATTTGGAGACTGGATGGATGGGTTTCCTTTACAGATATGGGGGATCACAAGTTTCTAATTGAGTTCCAATTTCAATTAGACATGGAGAAAGTTATTTTAGGAAGGCCTTGGTTTTTTGATAGAAGCATTGTGGCTATTCAATTATTTGATGGAAGCATTCCTTTCAATGAGATTGCATTTAATTATGAACTTTTTTGGGTGCAAATTCATAATCTTCCATTAAATAGTATGAACCAGGAGGTTGGTGGGCAAGTTGGTGCCACCATTGGTAAGGTTCTGAAAGTTGATGTGGATGAGGAAGGATGGGGATGGGGCAGGTGTCTGAGAGTTCAGGTTGAAGTGGACTTATACAAACCTTTGGTTCGAGGCAAGAGGATTTTAGCAGGGGGCAAGTCTGCTTGGGTTGATTTTAAGTATGAGAGGCTGCAGTCCTTTTGTTTTAAATGTGGTGTTCTGAAACATAAGGGAAGGAGTTGTTCTGGGCAGTCTTCTGACATCAAATTTCAATATGGACCTTGGCTAAGAGCTCAACCAATGCACTCTAATATCTTTGATGCCAAGAAATATGGTGGTAGGCACAATTTAGATCACCGGAATTAGTCTCAGTCAGGTAAGGGGGATGGCATGGAGGATCCTTTTTTCCAATCTGGTAGAGAGGATAAGGGTGAGGATTTTGTGGCTTCTGAGGGGATTTCTTCTCCTGGGTTTACGGGTAATTCAAATTTTGAAAGTTTACATCCCTTATCTCATGAGTTAAGGTCTGGTACTTTTCAAATACCTGATAACATGAGCCAACTGGATAACTACCCGATGATTTTGAATAGTCCTGATAAGGGGGAGGAGATGAGAGGGGCAGAAGGTTCTGTTATAGAGGTGGTTGGGGGTAGTATTGGCATTGTTGGCCAACTGGAGTCTGAACAAGAAAAATATCTTGGACAACGATGTGGTTCAGATAAGGTATATAGGAAATCTTCATGGAAAAAGAGAGCAAGATCAAAGAATGTGTCTTGCCTGTCAAAGTCAGGAGCAGAGTTTGAGAATAGGAAAAGTAAAGAAGATAACAGGTATGATGGGGTGGAGCTACCTGTTTCAAAGAAATCCAAATCAGGAAGTGGTATGGATCTGTCTTTTGTCAATAATACAGTGGTGGAGGCTGCAATGCAGCTCCACCACCAATCACGAATCTCTTGAGTTGGAACTGTCGGGGGCTTGGGAACCCCTAGACAGTTCATGAGCTTCACTTATGGGTGAAAACTAAGTTCCCACATTTTGTTTTCCTCATGGAAACAAAGTGTAGTAAGGGTAGGGTGGATTATGTGAGAGATAAGTTGGGATATGATTGTAGTATAGTGGTGAATAGTAGGGGTTTGAGTGGAGGACTGGCTCTTTTTTGGCATAGCTCCAAGGATGTTTGCCTTAATACATATAGTCAGAATCACATCTCAGTTACAATTTTAGAAGATGATGGTGCTAGACAGGTGGTACTTACAGGGTTTTATGGTTTTCCAAGTACTGCTAATAGAGAGGAAGGATGGAACCTGCTCAAGCTTATTAAACCGAGTATGAATATGGCATGGATCTGTATGGGAGATTTCAATGAAATTCTCCACCAACATGAAAAATATGGGAATGCTCCAAGGCCTTACCAACAGATGGAAAAATTTAGATTGGGAGTGGAGGAATGTGGATTGAGTGATATGGGGTATATAGGAAATAAATATACTTGGTGTAATAATAGAGAAGGTTCCATGTTTGTCAAAGAAAGGCTAGACAGGGTTTTTGGGAATAAACTGCTAGTGGATTGGTTTACTTGTATTTCTGTTTTCACTCTTCCAGCTCAATCATCAGACCACAGTCTTTTGGTGGTTGAGGTTAGGAAGGCATGGCAAGAAAGGCTTAATACAATTAGGCCTTTTCGATATGAAGTAAGTTGGGACAAACATGAAGCATGCAAGAAGTTGATTGAAGATAATTGGAGGAATACTACTCTGTGCAGTTCAAGGCTCGAGTCAGTTACTAAAGGTTTACAGTTATGTAAAGAGTCTTTGCTTAAGTGGAGTAGAAAAGAAGCCAGGAAGGGGAAAGGGGCTATTCTGAATAAACTGAAAGACATTTCCAACTTGCAGGCTGCTAATACAAGTGGCTTAATTGAGTGCATTAAGGAAAAACAAAAAGAGGTGGAGAGGTTATTGGAAGAAGACAACCTAAAATGGAAATAAAGAGCTAAACAGAAGTGGTTGCAAGCAAGTGATAAAAATACTAAGTTTTTTCATGCTTGTGCTAACCAAAGGAGAAGGATAAATGCCATAAAATTTGTAGAAAGAGAAGATGGTTATGTTACAAGCTCAACTGAGGAAATTGCTGGCTTGTTTTTAAGACACTACCAGGGACTGTTTACTACTTCTAGTCCTATGAATATATTTGATTGTGTTGGGTCTCTGAAGATTCAGATAACTGAAGAAATGAATGAGGGCTTGATCAGGAGGTTTTCTGAGGATGAAGTGAAAGTAGCACTTTGTCAAATGAATCCAATGAGTTCACCTGGACCTGATGATTTCCCAGCTGCATTTTATCAAACTCATTGGGATACAGTTGGTAGGGAGGTCAGTAGAGCAGTGCTTGAGGTGCTTAATTTCGATGGTGATGTTAGGCCAATCAACAGCACCTATATTGTTCTCATTCCTAAGAAGAGAAATGCAAGAAAGGTTGCTGATTTTAGACCAATCTCCCTATGCAATGTCCTCTACAAAATAATCTCTAAGGTGCTGGCTAACAGGTTGAAAGGGGTATTACAAGAAATTATAGCTCCAATTTAGAGTGCTTTTGTTCTTGGGAGGCTCATTATGGATAATGTGATTGTGGCCTATGAAGCTATGCACACAATGGATAAAAAACTTAAAGGCCGAGAAGGTTTTATGGCTCTAAAGCTTGATATGAGCAAAGCTTATGATAGAGTGGAGTGGGATTTTTTGCAAGCTGTTATGGTGAAGATGGGGTTTCATTCAGATTGGATAAAGTTAATTATGAAGTGCATTAACTCAATAACTTATTCCATTCTCATTAATGGCTCTCCTCAAACCTCTTTCCAAGCTTCAAGGGGTATTAGGCAAGGTGACCCATTGTCACCTTACTTATTTATCCTATGCTCAGAAGCATTAAGTTCTCTTCTTAATCAAGCTAAGGAATCTAAATTGATCACTGGTATCCCAATAGCTAGTGGTAAAATGTCTATTAACCATTTGTTTTTTGCAGATGATAGTTTGTTATCCTGTAAAGCAAATGTAGTGGAATGGAGTCGAATAAAAGAGCTTCTTGGTCTTTATGAACAAGCTTCTGGACAAAGGCTTAATCTGGATAAGACTTCTGTTCACTTTAGCAAAAACACCAAGGAGGAGGCAAAGAGATTCATTCTAAGCATAGCAGGAGTAAGGGCTTCTAATTCTTCTGAAACCTATCTTGGCTTACTTGCCATTGTAGGTAGATCAAAAAGGAGAGCTTTTAGCAACATTCTAGATAGGGTGAGAAGCAGAATTAGCAACTGGAAGATGCGGCTCCTGTCTCAAGCTGGGAAGGAAATCTTGCTGAAAGCTATTATTCAATCACTTCCAACTTATTGTATGGGAGTGTTCAGACTACCAACTTCCTTACTCAGAGATATCAATACAGTTATGAAGTAGTTTTGGTGGAGTCAAAACCAAAGGGAGGGCAGTGTTAATTGGGTTTCATGGAGACAGATGGGAAAGGCTAAGTCTGCTGGAGAATTGGGATTTCAAGAATTGGGAAGTTTTAATATGGCTTTGCTTGCTAAACAAGGGTTCAGAATCCTTCAAAGACCTGAAGCTTTGGCAAGTAGGATATTAAAACTCAAATACTTCCCCCATTCCTCCTTTCTTGATTCTAAGATTGGTACTAATCCATCTTATATATGGAGGAGTATTCATACTGCAAAAAGTCTGGTAGAGGAAGGGTCCTTATGGAGAGTAGGTGATGTTTCTCAGATAAGACTATGGAAAGATAGATGGGTTCCCAAACCATCTTCTTATCGAATTCAAAGTCCAGTACAGGTACTCGATAGTAATGCTGTTGTTGCTGACTTGATTGACCCAAACCTAAGGAGTTGGAACTCACCATTAATTGATGCTATTCTAAGCTGTACTGAAGCAGAATTGGTTAAGAAGATTTCCTTTAGCACCTTTAATTGTCCTGATAGAATTATTTGGAGATGCTCAAATAATGGTATGTTCTCTGTTAAGAGTGCATACCATTTGCACATGGAGATGGTTGAAAGGGAAAGAGGACAGGGGTCAATTTCAAATGCCAATAGAAGAATATGGATCAAGCTGTGAAAGTTGAACATCCCTAATGCAGCAAAAGTATTTGTCTAGAGGGCTTGTTTTGAATCTTTGTCTACCAATGAGAATTTGTTTAAAAGGAAAATTGTGGAGTCTTCTGCTTGTCCATTGTGTTTGATCAATACAGAAACTGTTGTTCATGTACTGTGGGAGTGCCCAGCAGCTCAGGATGTGTGGAGTGAGTTTTCAAGGCAAGTTCAGAAAAGTAGTTTCACTTGTTCTGTTTTTCTGCATTTGTTAATTTATATGGATGGTTTATTAGAGAATGAGATGTTGGAAAGGTTCCTAATGACAGCAAAGAAGATATGGCAGAGAAGGAACCTGTTCATCTTTGAAGAAGTCTTCATTCATCCTAAGCAGGTAATGCAGCAGGCTCAACAACTGTTGACAGACTTCCAAGACAGTCAAGTTAATCAGCAGGTCCTCAAAGATTCATCTGCAAGTAGTAACTTGACTTGGTTTCCTCCTCCTGCAGGTGTGTATAAAGTTAATTGGGATGCTGTAATTAAGGAAGAAGATGGTAAAGTTGGAATTGGCATTGTCATAAGGGACTTTGAGGGAGGGCTAGTTGCATCTCGAAGCTTGCAGAAATTCATGTTCACTGATTCATTCACAGCTGAGACTCAAGGAGCTTTACAAGCTGTATGCTTTGCAAAGGAGATAGGCTTGAGGAGGATCATTTTAGAAGGGGATGCACTAAATGTTGTGAAGGCTTTAAAAACTGATTCTTCTGAGTCTCACTTTTCAGGTGTTCTGTTATGGGATGCCAAGCATATTCTATATCAGTTTGATTATTGGGATGTTGTTCATGTCAAGAGACAAGTAAATGTGGCTGCCCATGTTTTAGCTAAGTATGGGTTAAGTAGTGATGAGGATGAAGTTAGATTGGAGGATAGTCATTTATGTATTCTCCCTTTTATTTGATTGATTATATTGAATAAAGGATTCTTTGATTCAAAAAAAAAAAAATATTATATTATAGTAAACTATAATATAATTAACATATATGCTTGATTAGATATTATAATCAAATATTACTATGTTACTAAACTATAGCATATTACTATGTTAGATATTAATGTTGTTATTTTATTTAAAGATATAGTGCAAAAAAAATACACTGACCAACATAGTCTACTCGTTCGAACTCTTACTAATAAGCATTTGAACATTTTGATAAAAGGATATTAACGTTCGAACGTACTATTACACGTTCAAACGTTAAATTCACAGGGAAAATTTTTTCTACAAAATATTTTCACATTCAAACGTTTAGTAAGTAACCATTCGAACGTAAATGCTCTATATTTATACGGCAGAACCTCACAATCTCACGCTTGTCTCACCGCTCCCAATGTCGCTCCCAGGTTCAATATCTTCCAACCAGCACCATTCTCCCTCAATCCAACCCCCAAATATTAATAGTTTTCATCCATCTCATATATTTTTTGATTAAGAGGTTATTTTTACTGCTTTTTGAAGAGTATTTTCAAGGTTTTGGGCATAACGTACAGTCTCTTGCAATTTCATCTCTTAAAACCATATATTTATTCTATCTTCGACTCATTTTAGTTTGAATATTAGTGTTTTCTTTTGTTGTACTGAGTTCGTGACATTGTGTGTTTTTGTTTGATGTAATGAGTTAGTCATTGTTAGGGTTTTCGGAGATTGAATATGACTGGAATCTAGAATAGACGCGTTCGAATGGTACATGATTACTGTTCGAACGTTAATAGTATGTTCGAACACTTATGTTCACCGTTTGAACGTTATGTTGGTTAGTGTTAAAATTTTAATTAGAAATTAGAATAGTACTGAATCTTTAAATCTTTCAGTTTCAATATTAATTAAACTATAAATAATTAAGATTTAATAATACTTAAATACCTAATTTTTAAATTAATAAAATGAATTTAGTTTAGTATACTTAAAATTTAAATTAATCAAATGAATTTTAATTAAAATACAAATAATTAAGATTTAATAATACTTAAATACTTAAAATTTTCATTAATCAAATGAATTTTAATTAAAATACAAATAGTTAAGATTTAATAATACTTAAATACTTAATATTTAAATTAATGAATTGAAGGTTAATTAAAATACAAATAGTTAAGATTTAATAATACTTAATATTTAAATTAATAATATTAATTTTATTTAAAATACAAATAGTTAAGATTTAATAATACTTAAATTCTAAATATTTTAATTAATGAATTGAAGGTTAATTAAAATACAAATAGTTAAGATTTAATAATACTTAATATTTAAATTAATAATATTAATTTTATTTAAAATACAAATAGTTAAGATTTAATAATACTTAAATACTAAATATTTTAATTAATCAATTGAATTTTAATTAGCATATCTTATATTGTTTGTTTGATACATGTTAGCATATCTTGTATTGCTTGTTCATCAAAATAAACCTTAGACCCGTTCGAGAGTTATCAATCTGAATGAATTAAAAGATCGATTACTCTTGAATTGTCCAGAGTGGACAGTTTGAAATTGTAAAATTATTCTCGCAAACTATCAAACTATATATGTTATACGTCCAGCATTAAGATTTTGGTAGATTCATCCCTTGTTCTCCGGATATGCATATTTGGTGATGGTGTATGGACGTGTTAATCATCGATACACACAACCAGATGAGCATATTTGAAGAACTATGGGAGATACTGCCGAAATTTTGTTGGACGTGACAGATTATAAAAGATAGGTTTGCAACTATGATCTTACATTTCCGAATGGGACAGGACCAATTACCCAGTATAAGGTGGCATACTCCTTGATTGATACATGATACATGTTTGTTTGTTGATGCACAAGTGATTGTTTGTAATAAAGATAGTTGGCATGGATAAGAGTTGGATGCGAGTTAGCGATCGATTGGGTCAGAATTAAGACGTATATGCTAAAAGTGTTAAGAAATTTTTAAAGTTTGCATTGAGTACATGTGATAGTGATGGGCATATTAGATGGCCATGTAAAGAATGAAAGAATTTGCATTCTCATAAGATAGACTTGGTGAGAGAGCATCTATTTGTGAAAGGTATTGACAAGGGTTATACTGATTGGGTCTTACACGGCGAACCATATCCAACTTCATTCTAGGTTCCACATGAAGAAGAAGAGATCGATGAAGATGTACAACCAGATGCTGTTGGAGATAAATATGATGAGGATATAGAGTAGATGTTAGGTGACATCGGTGCGAAAATGTTTACGAATGAAGGTCACACGAACGCATCAAGTTCAAATGATGGGGGTCATAACACTTTTGCACAATTGTGGAATGATTTACAACGTGAGCTATATCCATGATGCAGAAGACATAGTAGGTTGACTGTTTCACATAAAATCAATGTGCCGATTATCAATTAAGGTTGTTAATATGTTACTCGAGTTGTTTAAGGAAGCACTGCCATCAGATAATACTTTACCTCGTAACTTCTATGAAACAAAAAAATTGAAACGAGGACTTGGATTTGATTATAACGTAATACATGCATGTAAGAATAATTGCATATTATTTTGGCAAGAGAATGAGCAGTTGAACGAGTGTCCTATATACCACGAATCAAGATGGACATCTGACAAACAACATGTGCCGCAAAAGGTAGTATGACACTTTCCATTGACACCTAGATTACAACGATTATATATGTCACGTGCAACGAATGTAGACATGATATGGCACTCATCAGCCAGAGTTAAGAATGATGATATTTTATCACATCCTGCTGACTCCCAGGTGTGGAAGGAATTTGATCAGGACACTTATCGTTTGCTGAAGAACCACGT
Source organism: Carya illinoinensis (assembly GCF_018687715.1). Taxonomy (NCBI): domain Eukaryota; kingdom Viridiplantae; phylum Streptophyta; class Magnoliopsida; order Fagales; family Juglandaceae; genus Carya; species Carya illinoinensis. The sequence goes on from NC_056764.1 coordinate 26,369,275, forward strand.
AATGTGCGACTTGGGTTGGCAACAGATGGATTTAATCGATTTGAGAACATGAGTACTAGTCATAGTACTTGGCCAATTGTACTTATGCCGTATAATCTACCACCATGAAAGTGTATGAAAGATCCATATTTCATGATGATTTTGCTCATTCCAGGTCCGAGATCACTGGGAAATGATATAGACATATACTTACAGCCATTGATTGCAGAATTGAAAGATTTGTGAGATAATTGGGTTATCACATTTAATTCATCAACAGACAAGTCGTTCAAGATGCATGTTGCCATGTTATGGACAATAAATGATTTTTCAGATTATAAAAATTTGTCAGGTTGGAGTACTAAGGGGAAAATAGCATGTCCAACTTATAACAAACATACTAAATATGAATGGCTCACTTACAGGAGGAAATTATGTTTCATGGGTCATCGTCAATTTCTACTTGATGATTATAGATGGCGGAAAAATTCACAAATGTTTGATGATACTATTGAATGGGGCCAACCTCCACCATATTTGTCTGGTGAAGATGTACTTGCACAATTTATAGATGTTGGTTGTAATGAATTTGATAAAAAATATTGAAAGAGAAAACGAGCTACATCAGAGTTGAATTGGACTACGAAGAGTATATTTTTCGATCTTCTATACTGGTCAAAGTTAAAATTACGGCATAGTCTTGATGTTATGCATATTAAAAAAATATATGCGAATCTATATTAGAAACATTGATATCAATTGAAGGAAAAATGAAAGATACATTAAACTCAAAGAATGATTTGAAGCGGTTGGGAATAAGACCGGAAATGCAATTGCAAGAAAATGGTTCATCCGTTTACATGCCGATTGGGTGGTATACATTGTCAAGGAATTAAAGGGACTTTTTGTGAGTGGATAATGAAAATTAAATTATCGGACAGTTATGCCTCGAATTTGACAAGGTGTGTGCAAACAAATGACTGGAAAATAATTGGGTTAAAGCGTCATGATTGTCATGTCCTTTTACACCGTATTTTGCCTATTGGTATCTGTGGGTACTTGACCAAAGACGTGTGCGTGGCTTTGACTGAGTTGGGTTTATTTTTTAAAGACTTGTATGCTAGGAAATTAAATGTAGAAGCTTTGGATTGAATGAAATGGAAAATTCCCATAATATTGTGTAAGCTAAAAAGTATTCACCCACTGTCATTTTTCAATGTCATGGTTCACCTAGCCGTCCATTTGCCATGTGAGGCTCGACTTGCAGGACCAATTCAGTATAGATGGATGTATTCAATTGAACAATTTCTTAGGAAGTTGAAACGTACAGTTGGTAACAAGGCTCTCCCATAAGGATCAATTGCAGAAGCATATATTGATAATGAGTGGCATACCTTCTGTTCCAAATATTTCCATGAAGTTGACAATAGGTTTGATTGGCCGGAAAGAAACTTTGACGTTGATCGAGCAAGAAAACTAAATATGTTTTTTGTATTTTCCCAACAAGTACGTCCATTTGGTGCAGTGCGTGGTTATGATTTATATGAAAAAGAGTTTGAGAAAACTCAATAGTACGTGCTAAACAATTGCCCTGAGATAGAGAACCACTTGAAGTAAGTTCTAAGCTTTTCTTAATTTAATATTCGCTCATTTACTTTCACAAAATTCTAAGAATATAAAATACTTGTGGTAATCATCAATTTCAGTGATCATATTAACATGCTCAAGGAATTCGGAGTAAATGATATAAATCAGAAACATGAAGAGGAGTTCTCGAGATGGTTTGAACAACGGGTAATGACATTACATATGCTTTACTCATCTAATAGCTCAGAAAAGATTGATTGTTTATTATTGATATAATAGAAGTGTTACTTAATATGTAGGTTGTACAAATGCATGCGAATAGTCCAAATGATATATCGGATGAACTATATGCATTAGCGCATGACCCATTGAGACGCACTACAAGATATTCTGTATGTATTTCTCGAGAAAGTGGATATCACACAATAGATCAAGATTATTATAGGAAAACACAAAATAGTGGTATCCTAGTCGAGGGAAGTCATGATGGAGAAAATATTGATTTCTATGGACTTATTGTTGATATAATTGGAATAAAATATTTGGGGGAGCTTGCAGTGTATCTGTTTAAGTGTGATTGGTGGGATTTAAGCAATCCTCAAATTGGAGTCCGTAATGATGAATATTTTTTAAGTATTAATACATCAAAAAAATAGTACGAAGATGATCTTTTTATTTTAACTTCTCAAACATCTCAAGTATTCTACTTAGATGACCCAAAATTAGGAAATCAATGGCAAGTAGTACAAAAATATTCTCCAAGAAATATATATGATGTTATCCCTCAGGCGGAAGAGCGAGATGAAGAAGAAGATGATGCATCTACTCAAGAAGCATACCAAGAAAGTCAACCCATCTTTAATTTATTTGTGGATTTGAGCCAGTATGAGATGATTCCATTAAATAGAGAAGATATTGATGCTGAAATTGTTGATGCAACACTAGAGCAAAATGTAGATTCATCTGAAGTATCTACAGATGATGAGACTAAATTGTCAATGATACTGATATAAATAGTGATTGACCAATTATATTTTCATATTACGTGATGATGACCACTATTTTACTTAATGAATATTGTATCAGTTTTCTGAAATTATGCCTCCGAAGAGAAAGGAAGTTCGCATCCCATCTCCACCTGTTCCTAGCTCGCCTTCAAACTCACTATTAGAGATTGACTATACAGAACAAGATAAAATTCTAATAGTCATAAAAGTTATTAATTAATGTTATAATAGAAAATTGATTACAATGTTATATATTATGATAAGTTCACAGTACAATCTCTTCAAGGTCAAGGCACTACTAAAAGCGTGACGTTGGAAAAATATCGTAGGGTGAGTAAGATCAAAGTTAACATTCTTGACGAATATACCGGAAGCGAAGAACAACCAGCAGCTTGGCTTGCATCGCATGTGGGTGCTCTTACACTAACTTATGCACCTTTGGCAATAAGTTCATGGAAGAAAGTCTCCCAAGATGTTAAAAAGCTTATCAAGAAGTGTTGTTTGGTAATGTTTAAAACATTTATTTAGTTGGTAAATTTTTATATTTTACTTAAAGTTAGAATATTATAAATGATAATATATTTGTCTAAATTTTTTTTTACAGGATGATTTTGAATTAAATTTTGTTCAGAGAGAGGAGCGTAAGACTGTGAAAGAGCAGTAATGCATTTCGCAAATATAAGACGAGGTGTCATAAGCATTATAATAAGTTTGAGAATATGAAAGATGCACGCCAATATCCTTTTCAAGATGTCCAACCTTCTGATTAAGAAAAACTTTATGACATGTTTGAGGATCCATCATATAAGGTATAATTAAATTAATTATTTTAGTCTTCCTATTTTAATTTCGCTTTCTAATATTTTCAATTCCTATGTAGGACCAAAGTTCTATAAACAAAACAAATAGATCGAAATTGAAGATTACTCATTATGCAAGCTCAAGATCTTTCCATCGCCTCTCTAAGAAATTCGTATTACTATTTTTTTTATTTGTATATAGTTAACTGAATATATGAATCCTAATGACTTTATAACTTAACAAATATTTATTATAACAAGCTTCAGATGCCAATTATAATCTGACAAAATTATATGCTGCATCACATACTAATCGTAATGGAGAATGGAGTCATCCCGATACTAATGAATATTTATGATGATATTAACTCTTTATCTTATGTGTAGGATAAAATGGTTGCCATATATGCTGAATCTGCGTCAGATCAAAATTCCTCAATAAATAATATTGGGATTTTCACACAAGTTCTGAATCAACGTTCAGGATATTTGAGGGGTTTGGGTCGCTGTGTAAAACCTTCTCCCTCTTTCTCTTCTTTCGGGTCTACCTCTATAGCCTCTATAGCGCAAGAGAATTCGAATCACATAATCGAAAAATTGGTTGCAAGGTAGCATGAGTTAGAGGCTCAATTGGCGAAACAAGGAGAGATGGCAACACGCCTCAAAGAACATGAAGAACAACAAGAAGAGTTCAGGAGAGAAATGCAACTCCAAATGCAGCAGCTTATGCAATAGTATAGGCCTCCAAACAACTGATGGTTTTTTACGTATAGATTATGATATTATCTAATTATGTATGAACAATACCAGTCTCACGGTTATTTATTAGTTCGCACTTATTATAAAACTTTCGAGAGTATTAAACAGTTTCTAATATATGTTTTTCAAATATTATGAATGTCAATTTGGTTTTTTATTATTATGGATTTTTAATAAAATAGTATTCATTCGAACGACCATGTAATTTCGAACATTATTGATTAATCCGTTCGAATGACATCAGATGATCAAAAAACATTCAAACGCAATTTATTATCGTACCGTTCAAACATAACTCAACACCGTTCAAACCCTTTTACTGTTCGATATGTTTCTTTAACGTTTGAAAGGAAATCTATTTTATACCGTTCGAACGTTATCAAAATGTGTGATCATTTGAACATATTTTCATAAATGTTCAACTAATTTAATTTCATTCGAACATACAATAGTAACCATTCCAACAGAATTCTAAAACAAAATTAAACCGTGACAAAAGAATAAACCGTTCGAACGATATCGAACTGTCAATTTCAAAATCGTCTTTAAAGATATATTTTGAGATGAAATAGTGATTTTCTTCACAACATATCTTCTGGAATAATAATGTAGGGATAACCTTAAGACTATTTTTTTTATCTAAAAATATTTTTTTAAGACGAAATCCCTACAAATTTTGTCCTAAAAAAATGTTTTTGTTGGAACGAGAAGACGTACAATTAGCAGATCTCAGTTGCAAAAGCCAAGAAATCTGAACCCTACCCAACATATAAGACAAACCTAACTGGCTAGACACAAGGACAACCTCTAGATGTACTGTGGGTAGAGCTTGCCACAAGTATCATGGGTTTTCGCGGCAACTATCATATATATTCCCTTTTTTTTTTTTATCATCTAGTGGTCACAAATGTTAATAGAAAACAAAATATATCCATAAATGGTAATACTCATCGTAAAAACTTGGAACTATCTTTATATATGATATGAATTATCGCAAATACTAAAAAAAAAACAAACAAACAAACAAACAAACCATCGACTGAGATATTTGTTCCACCCATTAATGGGACGATATCATGATGCAACCAAAATCATCTCGCCATAAAAGACTTGATCAGAAAACTGACATTTGTTGTATTGGTAAGTGAAATCATGACATGTATGCATGCTTGTTTTCGTTAAATATTTTTTCGGACTCTGAAATTTGATAGAGTTCTAGATCTTGCATGCTTTTCTTAAATCCATTTCACTCTTCTATTCTAACTAGCACACTACTTATTGATCTCTTAATTAGTGTCTTCAAAACTTGCTTTTCGAAACTCCTAGTGACATATAGATCAAGAATTCTTTGAGGTTGGTGATCTAAATTAGTCTATTAATGAGACATCTATCACAAACTAATCTAGTTGATGAACCCTAATTAAACTCATGCACAACGACTAAAACCCACAATAATCTCCTCACATAAAATAATGTCTCCTTTCCTCTCACATGAAATGATGAATTAGGTTTTCTTCTCGTTCAGCACAATTTAGCTCCTAAATAGGGAAGCAAACTTCGGAACCACACTTGGGACCGGACGTACGTAGAGTATATGGTATAAAAAAGAAGCAAGTTTTTATTGGATGACCTTGATTATGTGTATAATGGTCCATAGTGGTAAGTTATTGGTTGACTTGTAGTACATGATCATGTACATGGGTCGATATGAGTTTGACTATGTAACCCAGCCACCACATGATAGTTTTCCACCGCAATAGTCTATCTTGAATTCTAGTAATATTAGACTTCATGCTAGCTCTCACATACAATCGACTACAATTAGGGTACTATAATAAATTGATCTGACCAGCAGGGTTTTCCATATATATATATATATATATTTTGTTTTCATCCCAAAATCTAAATTTTCCAGAGTCATGAACAGAACAGTTGTCAAGCTAACTTCCTAAGGTTATTCCATAGTTTTGAAGTCACATATTATTGTCCCCAAGATTAGGGCTGGGTGTCATGGCACCGCCACCCTACCCCACTCTTTTCCGCATCCACCTAGCTGAGGCGGGGGCCCCATTAGTAGACAGTGACATGGGGCATGTAGGTGGATGCTTGCATGTAGCTGGGGGCCGAGGGCGGGGCTTGGGTTGGGCCCAAGCCCACCTAGGGTTTTTCTTGTCCGCCCAACCCATATATGTATGCATATATGTTTAAAAAACAATTTTCCTTAATAAAACGGCATCATTTTGCTTAGATTTTAGTTTTTATTTTTAAATAAAGGTGACATAAACGAAGTTGTTGAGGTAACCCTCCGCCTCCCCTCTCCCCCTATCTCTTTCTTTTCCCTCTCTTTCCTTTCTCAGTCTCTCTAACTCTTCCTCCCCCGTCGTTGTTGACGTAAATGATGAATTACGTGTGCATTCACTATTAAGGAAATCGATAAAATAAAACACATCAAAACCATCTTTTTCAAGCCTTATCTTTCACCCAATTTTTGATGGCCGTATAAATGTTTCCGTGCTTGATGCTTCATCATACATGTCCAAGTAAATGCAATAATATATCTTCTATTGGAACTTCAGATTCAATTCTGTTTTTTTTTTCCCTTTCTGTTTGGAAGCAAAAATCCAGATGTTGCGCAAATGCAAGAGCCCTATTACATCATTGTAATGGATGTCAAAGATGTTCTTGAGAGATGATAAGGAATTACAACTTGTTGGCATGACTGAGGGACAATGCCAATGTGTTTGGTAAAGTTTTGATTGTGAACTGTAGCCCACTGCAAGTTGAGATATTTGGGGGACCAAATAATTCTGATTTGTATATCATAATCCATCAGTGGAAAAAAGTATCGTCCCTTGTTCAATTGTTCAATTATCTCAGGTAAAAGTTTCCAAAACCTAGAAAAAACATGATAATCACTTTGGACATTGTTAAAATTCTAAGGAGCTTTTTGTGAAAATCCAATGACCAATTTAGTATTAACCCTCCCCCCCCCCCCCCCCCCCCCCCCCCAAAAAAAAAAGGGCCCACAACAAAGAATCCAAGGATCAGTTTTGACACTTTGAAAACCCAACCACGGAAGAGTTACCAATTGACAGGACCCTTAACATTATCATTTTATTTTATTTGCCTTATAAAGTCACTCATGTATAGATTTATCAAGAGCGTAAACTGTTTCCACAGAGCATCAATGGACATTTACACTGACATATTGCCACTCTCAAATTTCTATCTTCTCTAAAAAAAAAAAAAAAAAAAAAACTTTTTTCCAGTTGGTTGCAATTTACAGTGTTTAAACTCGGTTTCTTTTCAGCCATGTTTCTGCAAATTAACAACTCAAATGTTTCTTTGAAGAATGAGGTATTGACCCTACTGACAAAAGTTGATAGTACGACCATTTATATGAACGAGAAACTAGGGGAAGGGGAGATATGTGCCTTGGAGAGAGATTAAATGTTATATACTTTTGGTACTAGGAAGGAACAGTTATAGTTCAATCTGTAATTACAATTTTTTATCAGCTTCCTTGAGCTAGAGCAGTCTTGACCTTCCCTCTCAAATTCGGTTCTAGAATGATAATCTAATGACCAATCAGAAAGGGATTGATCGAATAATTGTTTTCAGATAAGCATTTTCAAATCTGAGAGATCATCCATGAGTATTTCAAGACCTATGGAATCATGGTCTTGCAAGGCATCTTCGTCAAAGTCTAACCAAGAACTGAAATCTTGATATCCATCTACACCCAGTACATCCATTGAGTCAAGTTCATTAGGTTGCAAGTTTGGGGAAAGGGATTCCGCAGCCTCTTTACGTGATTCCTGAGGAATATTACCGGGCAAGAGTGAACCTACTTCTTTGCTCAGTTTGTGGCCAATCATAGCCGCTGGTTGACTAGATCCGTGAACTGGCGGACAAGCAGGATCTATCACTTCCATTAATGACAGATGATTGTTCTTTTGCCTGGGCTTTGCTTTTGTTTTGCGTTCACTGTGGAAGCTGTCCAGTGAGGAACGACCTGCTCCAGAGACACAGTTATTTAAATTATCTCATTTCCAATCCCTCTCTCTCTCACTTCTCTTTCCCTTTGATCCACCAAGAACAGGGCTGTCAATAGCTGATGTCACCCTTGAGGAAGCACTCCCAACAACATCATCAATCCGCATTTCCCTCTTCTTTTCCCTAACGAGCATACAGCTATGCTTCGAAGAAGCTTGTTCAAAAGTGTGAATGACACTTTGGGGAGCATCTGAAGAACCCCGGTCAATATTATCTGTCAACGTATAACAGTCCAGCTTTTATTTGTAATATCTGTAATACTATACAATTGTAGTAGTTTAGTTTATATATATAGGTAGGCTAGTCAAAGCTGCTAAATAGGGGGAGGCTACATACGGCGATGCGGCCTAAATATCAGGCGTAATTGTAGGGGCTCTTCCCGCTCAAATTAGACAGTACATAGTCATGTACTGATGTTCTATATAAGGGGATAAAATCCTCAGAAAGGATATTGAATAAAATCCATTTTTGACATGGTATCAGAGCTTTCTTGAAATTTTTTCGGTCTATCTCTATTGTTGTGGTCCTACAGAAATTTTTTTTTTTTTACAGAAATTCTCACCGAACCGCTGAAGCTCTTCAGAAATCCAGCTCTTCAGAAAGCTTCGATCTCTTCTTTTTCCTTCTCCTCCCGGTTCTCTGTATAAGCTCTTCAGAAATCCAGCTCTTCAGAAAGTTTCGGTCTCTTTTTTTCCTTCTCCTCCCGGTTCTCTGTACAAGACCCAACCTATTCTCTCTCTTGTGCGCGCTCTCTGTTCTTCCATAGATTCCAGTTACGGCACCATCAGCTCAACAGTCAGTGCTCTGCACCCAAGGTAGCTGTCGGCACAGCTTCTGGAGGTATTATTTCTTTTGGTACCTCACTTTCACGTGACTTGCTTTTGGTTGGTACTCTTTCACGTGGCTTGTTTTTGGTTGCTTTTGGTTGGTACTCTTTCACGTGGCTTGCTTTTGGTTGCTTTTGGTTGGTTGACTTCTTTGACTTCCTCCATACCCCCACATGGTTTCTAACTCATTCTTTTCTTGCAAAAAAGCATTCTAATCTCTTCACATCGACAATCTGCTGAGTGATTTCCAGCTTTATTGTCTCAGTTTCGGTTTATCACTTTTACTTTCACGGTCCTTCAGGTTTCGGTCAACTTGCTTATAATTCTCGGTTAATCACGGTCCTTTGCTTATAATTCTCGGTTATTTTTTTCTTTCTGTAGTAACACGGTTTCAGTCAATTTTTTTTCTTTCGGTCTCAGCTCTCAGGTTCTCGGTGCCTTCCTTTATTTATCATTCTCGGTTATTTTTTTTCTGTCATTATCAGTTGGTCGGCCACAATTTTTTTTTTTTTTATTTCACCTTTCTAGTTTCTCAGCCTTTTTTTTTTTAACCGTGGTCAATTTTTTGTGGGTTTGCCTTCGGATATAATATTCTATCGTGGGTATTATAGTTTATTAGTCTTGTCTCGGGTTCTATTTAATCTTCTTCTCAGATTTAATTTTTTCGACCTTTAACATGAACACTGTACCTGTATGTACCAAGTTTTCGGGAAATAATTATTCTACGTGGGCATTTCAATTTGAACTTTTTCTTAAAGGAAAAGATCTTTGGGGGCATATTGATGGCACTGATTGTGCATCTAATCCTGATAAATCCAAGGATTGGGATGTGCTTGATGCTCGAATTATGTCTTGGCTTCTTGGCTCAGTTGAGCCACATATTATCACCCACTTACGGCCTCATCGTACTGCTCATTTCATGTGGACTTACTTAAAGAAAGTATATCATCAAGATAATGGTGCTCGTCGTTTTCAGTTAGAGCATACAATTGCCCTGTTTTCACATGACAATCGTTCCATCCAAGACTATTATTCAGCGTTTCTGACTCTTTGGAACGAATATTCTGATTTGGTTATTGCGGATGTTCCTGTTGCCTCTCTTTCCACTATTCAAAGTCTTCACGAGACTCGTCGTCGTGATCAATTTCTTATGAAACTCCGCCCCGAGTATGAATCTGTTCGCTCTTCTCTGCTGAATCGCTCGCCTGTTCCTTCTCTTGATGTTTTTTTGGTGAGTTACTTCGTGGAGAACAAAGGCTCAGTACTCAAGCCTCTCTGGAACAATCTCATGGTAGTTCAAGGTTCCCTCCTATGGCTTATGCTGCTCAACGACGAGGACCACCTGTTCATTCTCGCACCTTACAGTGTTTCTGCTACAAGGAATATGGGCATATTGCTGCTAATTGTCCTAAGAAATACTGTTCTTATTGCAAGAAGAATGGTCACATTATCAAAGACTGTCGTATACGCCCTCAGAATCGTCAGGCTCAAGCATTTCAAACTTCTGTAGCACACGGCTCTTCCTCAGGTGCTTCCTCAGATCTTGCACCTCCTGCAACAAATTACTGCACACCAGAAATGGTGCAACAAATGCTAGTTTCGGCATTATCTGCAATGGGGTTTCAAGGTAAAAATACAACTAAACTTTGGTATGTAGACTCGGGTGCTTCTAATCATATGACGAATACTCCTGCTGCTTTATGTCATGTTCGGCCCTATGCTGGTCAATCTGCCATTCAGACTGCCAATGGTAGTGCTTTGCCAATAGCCGCTATCGGAGATGCCTCTTCTCAATTTACTGATGTGTTTCTTGCTCCTCAACTTTCCACCAATCTTATTTCTGTTGGTCAATTAGTTGATAAAAATTATGCTGTTCATTTTTCTGGTGATGGATGTGTTGTGCAGGACCAGGTAACGGGGAAGCCGATCGCAAAGGGACCTAAAGTGGGGCGTCTATTTCCACTATTTTTACCTGTTCCACTACTTTCTTCAGTTTCTTCTATTAAGTCATTTACTTGTCATAATGTTCCAGCTTTGAGTATGATGTGGCATCGTCGTTTAGGCCATCCCAATGCTCAGATTTTATCTCATGTATTGCACTCGGGTTTTCTTGATAATGAAGAACGTTCTTCTTTATCTCTTCAATGTGATTCTTGTAAACTTGGTAAAAGTAAAATTCTTCCATTCCCGTTACATGCTAGTAGAGCTTCTCACTGTTTTGATCTTATCCATAGTGATGTTTGGGGACCTTCCCCGGTTAGTTCACATGAAAAATTTAAATATTATGTGACTTTCATTGATGATTATAGCAGATTCACTTGGGTTTATTTTCTTCGCTCTAAATCTGAGGTTTTTCGTACTTTCACTGAGTTTTTTGCGTATATTGACAATCAATTCTCTGCGACTATTAAGACATTACGCACAGATTCTGGTGGTGAATATTTGTCTGCAAAGTTTCAGGCATTCTTGGCTTCTAAAGGTATTATTCATCAACGTTCATGTGCTGCTACTCCCCAACAAAATGGAGTAGCCGAACGCAAAAATCGGCATCTTCTTGATGTGGTACGTACACTCTTGTTAGAATCATTTGTTCCATCCATGTTCTGGGTCGAGGCTCTGAAAACTGCTACTCACTTGATTAATCGTTTACCTTCCCAAGTCTTACACATGGAGTCTCCCTATTTTCGCTTGTTTGCTAAACAACCGAGTTATGATAATCTTCGTATCTTTGGTTGTGTATGTTTTGTCCATTTACCTCCTCATGAGCGACATAAATTATCTGCTCAATCTGTTAAATGTGCATTCTTGGGATATAATGTGTGTCAAAAGGGATTTGTTTGCTATGATCCCACTTTACATCGTACGCGCATTTCTCGGAATGTTATTTTCTTTGAAAATCAACATTTCTTTCCTGTGTCTTCTATACCTTCTTCTTCTACTGTGGTCCTCCCATCTTTTGAACAGCAGGTCTCAGATCTTCATCCAGTCAGCTCCCGTTTTAAACCAGGTATTGTGTATACAAGACGCTCCCACTCACAGTCTCTTCCGGTGGCTCAACCAATATCTGATCCTACCATGCTCCAGGATCAATCAGTTGCAGCACCTTCAGAGCACTTGGTACGTCGCTCTTCTCGAATATCAGTACCTCCGGATAGGTATGGGTGGTTTGCTTCTGCTCTTACTACTACATTATCCAATTTTGATATTCCCACATGCTACTCACAAGCTGTCAAGCATGATTGTTGGCGACAAGCTATGCAGGAAGAAATTGACGCTTTAAAGGCCAACCACACCTGGGACATTGACCGTGTCCTCCTACCATTGTTCCTCTGGGTTGCAAATGGGTTTATTCAGTCAAAATCCAATCTGATGGAAGTTTAGATCGTTACAAAGCTCGGCTTGTTGCACTCGGGAATAATCAAGAATATGGTGTCAATTATGAAGAGACCTTTGCTCCTGTGGCTAAGATGACTACTGTTCGTATAATTTTAGCTCTTACTGCTTCCAGTGATTGGCCACTACATCAGATGGATGTTAAGAATGCTTTCCTTCATGGAGATCTTAAAGAGTGTATTTATATGAAGCCACCCCCGGGATTGTTCACCTCTTCGACTTCACATGTGTGTAAGCTTCGTCGCTCTCTTTATGGTCTCAAACAGGCTCCGAGGGCTTGGTTTGATAAATTCCGCACAACTTTATTACAATTTTCATTCAAGCAGAGCAAGTATGATACTTCATTGTTTCTTCGGAAATCAGACATGGGTATTGTTGTTCTTTTAGTCTATGTTGATGATATTGTGATCACTGGTTCCGATTCTGTCTTACTTGGCCAGCTCAAGACTCATCTCTTAGAGTCCTTTCATATGAAAGATCTTGGATCTCTCACATATTTTCTTGGTCTTGAGGTGCATCGTAGTCCCTCTGGTATTTCACTCAATCAACATAAGTATGCTAGTGACTTGGTGGCTACAGCTGGTCTACAGGAGGCTACTTTTGTAGATACTCCTATGGAATTAAATGTCAAGCTTCGCAAAGAGGAGGGTGACTTACTTTCTGATCCCAGTTTATATCGAAAGTTAGTGGGTAGTCTTGTCTATCTCACTATTACTAGACCAGACATTTCTTTTGCTGTACAGCAAGTCAGTCAGTTTCTTCAAACTCCTCGTCATCTTCATCTGGCTGCTGTTCGTAGGATCATACGATATGTTAATGGCACTTCTGCTCGTGGTTTATTCTTCCCAGCCGGCAACTCGACTCGTCTTGCTGCTTATAGCGATGCTGATTGGGCTGGTTGTGCGGATACACGTCGTTCCATCACTGGTTGGTGTGTGTTCTTAGGTAATGCATTGGTCTCTTGGAAGAGTAAGAAACAAGACCGAGTTTCTAAGTCTTCTACGGAATCTGAATACCAAGCGATGTCTTTAGCTTGTTTTGAAATTATTTGGCTTCAAGGTATGCTTGCTAAGCTAGATTTTTCTGAGACCGATCCCACACCTCTACATGCCGATAATACGAGTGCTATTCAGATCACTGCCAATCCTGTCTATCATGAACGCACGAAACATATTGAAGTCGATTGTCACTCTATCCGTGAAGCATTTGAAGCTCGTGTTATCACTCTTCCACATGTTTCTACTGAACTACAAATTGCTGATATTTTCACCAAGGCTCTCACTCGTCATCGACATTGCTTCCTAAGTAGCAAATTGATGCTTGTTGATCTACGGGCATCAATTTGAGGGGGGCTGTCAACGTATAACAGTCCAGCTTTTATTTGTAATATCTGTAATACTATACAATTGTAGTAGTTTAGTTTATATATATAGGTAGGCTAGTCAAAGCTGCTAAATAGGGGGAGGCTACATACGGCGCTGCGGCCTAAATATCAGGCGTAATTGTAGGGGCTCTTCCCGCTCAAATTAGACAGTACATAGTCATGTACTGATGTTCTATATAAGGGGATAAAATCCTCAGAAAGGATATTGAATAAAATCCATTTTTGACATTATCACTAAGGGAATCATATCTCCCCAAAGCGCTAGTAACAGCTCCTGTCGCAGCACAACAGATCAACAGCTCATTGTCATTAAACTGACACTGACAAACAAACAAACAAAATTGCATATGCTACAGTTGAAACAGGTTTTTCTTAAAAAGGAAAAGTTGCTCAAAATAAAAGAAAAGGTCAGATGTCACATTCATGTATATATTGCAGTGAAGCTATTAGGATGTATTCTTACCTAAAATAAATTATGAGGAAAGCATTAATGGAATTCCAAAAGATCATGTGTAAATTTAACTTGACATACCCGATCCCCTAGCTTCAGCTTGGTGGGGAGCTTCATTGCATGTATTACTGGCAGTTCCTGAACCAACACAGTCGACTGATTGTGTGTCATTATTGCATGGAGGTACATAGAAGATGACTTCCTTGAGTGCGGGCTCACTAAAGCAACTATTGCCAGTATCTTCAAATTTTTTACATCTAGCAAGAGTGCGCTTGACAAAAGCTAATGCAACTTGTTTGAAACCTTCTGGACTGCATTTTTTGAAACATAATTCCTCCTGCTAGCCTGTAATAGATCAATTTTACAGAAATTAATGGTTCAAAATCCATGAAACACCACTGGATCAGGGGTGTAAGCTAGTCGGTCTGGACCGGAAAAACTACCCAGGCCAACACATTTGGACCAGACCGAACTCTAGACCGGTCAGTCTCGATCCCATAAATTGTGGACCGAAACCATTCGGTCCGGTCCTAGGGTATATAAATTTTGGTCCGGACCGGACCGGACCAAACTCCTATATATTTTTTAAAATTATTTTTAATAATTTAATATATTATTTTTATATAGAAATTATATAAGTTAATGATGTAATTTTCATCTAATTTATTATCATTGACCATATAAAATATTTTTTTTAATGAGTTAGTTACATAATCTACATTAATAATTCATTTAATTTTAATTTAATAATTTCAATAAAATTTTTTATTACCAGTCCGGTCTCAGGAAAATGATGGATCGAAAATTTCAGTCCATCACCCCCCCCCCCCGGGGCCGCGGGGGACCAGACCGATTTACACCCTAGATCACATACTTATCTGATCAGATAACCTAGTATAATACCATTAGGTTTTAGATCCCCTAGAGTTCAAGGCATATAGTGAGAAAGCGAGAAACACATGAAGTGGGTTGTACATCATTTACTAAGGCAGCAATAAATGCCTTTGTAAATGATGTACACGCCCATGTTGAAGGCAGCAATAAGATGTACACATCCATGTTGAACACATGTACATCATTTACCCATGTTGAACACAGATACATCCCCTGCTTTACACACCCATGTTGAATTCAGATGAACCTAAATATTGAACACAGTCCAACTTGATATTTTCTGAACACCCAATTTGGACCCAGAGTGGAAAATAATACAAAAGGTCCAAAATCAAAATATGCTTCATGACTCCAGGCACACAAACACTATAATAGACCACCATGCCCATGAAGTGGCGAAAAAAAACCCCCAAACTACCCCCACTACATTCCGTTATCATCACAATGCTACTGCTACACCCCTTCAGGCCACGGATAGAGAAAGAGTTACAACAAGACTGCAACAAGACTTCTTCTCACGGTAAATGCTATTACAACCCGACCGTTTGTTCCAACACACACACACACAAACAGAAAAAACATCAAATGCAAAATTAATCTCCCAATTAGAAAGCAATTCTAGATGTCTATATCTTAAAAACCCACAAAAAATTAACTCATATTTTCTAGACTTAAAAATTTTATCAATATAAATGATGATAGAATAATAAAGGGACAGAACCAATTACCATTCTTTTTTTTGTAAGCTAACTCAATCAGTTGGTCCAGTGCAACTTCCTCCATTATCCTGTGAATGAGGTGGGGGTGGTGGCGTTGGGTTTCTCTCAATATTGAAAGAAGAAATAGTTTTACGAACATATAACATCAATTCGAGTCTTACCTTCTTTCAACATCTCTCCCCTTTTGAACAGCATCATTTATTTTTCCCAAGTTTTTCTTCCTTATCCCAATCTACCATTTAGTCAAAAGCATTATTAAAAACAAATGAGGAGCCCAGGAGTAAATAGAAATTGGGGGAAAATTCAAGTTAATCAAGACACAAACTGAAAAATAAAGAAAACAAAGAATCTTTAAGACACATTCTTATGAAAAACACCCTAACATATGCTTAAATATGTTTAATAATATACGCTGAAGAAATATATATTTTTTTTATAAGTGTATACGCAGAAGAAATATATATATATATATATATTGAACAGGCCAACCTGTTGGTACAGTCCTTCATTAAGTTCCATGATGTCCTGATTAATCACTTCTCCCTCAGCCAGATTAGGCTGCAATCAACAAGAAAGAAGCACCCACAGAGAAAGAAATAAAAATAGGAACATAAACATATGTAACATCAGGAATTAGTGCCAATAAATTCATCAAGGGAACTTTTAAAATGTATCAAACACAATTCTTCCACGAAGCCTCTAAAATGAATTAATATAAGATATCAAAAAACCCTACCAATATTTCTGGATACAAGCCAATACTCTGCAGTTCCAAGAGAAGTCTATCATCCAGGCTTAACAGCTGATAATGGCAAGTATAGGGAGACAGGTTGCCAGCACTTAATTCCCCAGCCTGCAGCTGACCAAGATTATCTAAACAAATTTCGCTGGTGGGTCCCAGATCAAAATGTGCGAATTCATAATCTCCCCACCACCGTTCATTGCTATGTAAAGAACTGGATACGGTTGGGTTTCTTTGTGAGTTAGATCTGATACTACTGTCACAAGAGAGTCTGTCTAAGTAATTACTCTGAGTCTGAGAATCCACTTTCGACTCAACCTCAGATTCCATTTTGTCCCAGTCTTTGGGTTCAATATCAATCTGGTAACATGAACCACGATGAGAATCATCACTAGCATACTGCAGAGACAAAGTTTTTCCTTCACCATGGTGGTAAAATTCTTCAATTTCATCTTCTTCTATCAAAGCAGAAAGAACTCTTTGGTACAATGGAGTAAACTTGTCCGACTTTCTAGTGTCAAATCTTCCATTTAAAGAATCTGTCTCAGCTGATTCTTGATGGGATTGGCTTCTCTGTCTTCCACCAGAAAATTCATTGACTTCTTTAAGCTCACCAACACCCTGCAAGATTGGAAGAAATTGGCAATCCATCAATATTCAAAGATTTTGGCTCCAGTTATTTGTTTTAGTTACGTTGAAATTGACATAAGATTTATATCAGTCATCGGAGGTGTAAGGTATCAACATGAAAGCCTTACTATTTTAGCAAAAATAGTTTTTTTTTTTTAATAATAAAAACGATAAGTTGAGGAAATATACTACTAATTGCTTACCGAGACATTATTATATGCAATGCCAAACATCTGAGGCATATTCTCGTCAAGCTCCTCTGCAAAACTTAGCTGATACAATATAACCAGAAGAAAGAAAATTATAAGCCTCAGTCCCAAAGATACTTTAAAGTCTCAAATTCATCTGTGTCACAACAATTGCCTGTTGCTTCAAGTAGGACAAATCCTCAGAGCTGACAGAAGCAAAAATAGCTTCCATTTTATTCCAAAATGGACCAGAACAAGCAAGACCTGCATAAGCAAAGCTAGCATATGTGATAAGTACAAAAAATACAAAAATACTACTTTTCAAAAGTGAAATCACTATTGATCCCAAAAGCTTAAGCCGATGGGAAGAGTTAGATTTCAATATTTATATTATCCTCACGTGTGGATCAGACTCCTCCTTATTAAGTGGGTCCAACACATAGAATATTTAATTAATGGGATGAAGTGTAGAGTCCTGGTTTGAACTTAGCAACTCTGCTTTGATACATGTGAAATCACCATTTGTCCCAAAAGCTTAAACTAATGGAAAGAATTAGATTTTAATATTTATATTCTTAACACCGGAGAAGACCTAGAATTAGGATAAATAAATGAATAAAGTCAGGAGCCATACTACTAGCATTACAAGCAGCATTTGCAGCTACGAATAGTTCTTCACAGTTGTCATTAAATTCTCCTGGAAAATTATACCACCAACAATTAAAACCATGTATAACTGTGGTAATTTTAAATCAAGGAGATATAAAATTAGCCTACAATATCTCACATAGAACTAAATTACTCAGACACTCAGCACTTATGCATATACTATTGAAAATGGAACAATCGAAAGATAAGCCAAAAACCTATGAATGCATAGAAATGATAAGAAGAACAAAAAAAATAGAGGTTTGCTAGGTTAGCTAGACTACAATCATGAAAGCTCGTCTAAAATGCATTACATTGAAATGCAATAACTGCAGTAACAAGATGCGAAAATATGTCAAATACAGCCAGACAGGTTAACATAAATCTGATCTTGCAACCAAACTTTGATATTTGTAATGTCTAGAAAACCTTTGAAATATTAGAAAACGTTTTGAATAGATTTAGATCCTATGAAAAACAGAAATCACAACTTCTTTACACAAGCAAGATGAAGATTCATGGTTTAATTCAATGTTACCTGTATAATTCAAAGAATTACTGTTTACTATTGGCCCAACACGAATTAAAGCCTTGCGGTCTTTCAACTTTTTCGAAGGTGGACGACCTGATTTACTGAGATCCAAGAAAGCAGTGATTGATTCAACAATGAGATTCCTCACAAATTATATAGACAATTCATATTCCCAAATCTTTATTGCACAAAAGTGAAAAATTGAATGAACCTTCTGTTCTTTTCGGAACCAGGCAGTGGCTTTGTCATTGTTAGAGTCTCCAATTTCTCCACAGCTGGAGGAATTCCTGGCCTTGTTAAGGATGAACCCCTTCGACTCCTTCCATGTCTCTGCACATTATCTCCAATATCATTATTTGGCATTTTATTCTTTTTTGTGGGCAATACAAAGGCACCAGTTTTATGGATTCCAACCAAGGCAATGTTGCCATTATCAAACCCTTTCTCTTCCAATTTGTTTTCAATACCACCTGATTCTTCACTTTCAGAAAGTCCAAATGGAGATGAAACACTTGCAGGTTCCTTCTTAACTTTTACGGTATCGTTATCAACACTGCAGGCCTGTGGTGATCCCTTGGTCCCAAGAGACGAAGTTTTTGCACAAAAATTAGCATTAGCAAGGCCTTGAGATGAAATCTGAGCTGCAGCTTCGTTTGAGGCAGTTGGAACTAAAGTTGATCTCCTTGTGCGTGAACTTTTATGCGGTCTCTGGCCTACCCACTAGGCCATGGGATGCATCGATGGACCTGTGGATATTGTACGCCTTTGGTTATTGGTCACACCTACAACTGGACCTTTATTTAAAGCTGCAGTCTGTTTCCAAGCTGATAAGGCTCCAGATGAATGGTAAACACTAGGAGATGAATCTAGCCCCATGACAGAACCAGTTCGTGGTGCCCTAGAAACCTTTCCTTTTACCATAGTATTAGGACTGCTAGCTGGAATATCCTCCTGAATATTTGACCTAACAAAATAAAGCCACAAACAAATCAACATCACCATAACCACCAGAATGGGAGCATGAATATTAAATATGTCAATGCAATCAGATCCAGATCACAATAGCCTTCACTAATTATGGAATTCTGATTCTACAACTCCGCTAGAAAAGAAAATACAAACTTTTTATTTCCTTTTGCTAAAAGTCTCTGTTCCAATATAACTGCACGGTCTCTTGGAAGAGGGGCACGCTCCAGCTCATTCCTGACTACCGTGCAAGCATCTGAACTAGCAGCCCCAAAAGAACCATCCAACTTGTTGATTCCACTAACTCCAGGGGAAGATCTCAATCTGTAACAGATGAAAAGACCAAGTACAGATGTTCATTTGTTTCCATTCCTTTCACTCATTATTTATTTCAATACTGGAGAATTATATGGAACGATTTTGACTAACAGCACAACAAAGCCTCAACAAGCAGTACACAGGAACAATTGTGACTTCTGAGCACAGATTGCAGTAGCAAAACTCTCACCATTTACCAGTGACTACAAACAAAAGAAAAATGCAACAAAAGAAGTCCTTAAGCTTCTCCACAATATTCTCACAATCCTCAAAGCCCCAATCATTCTGCTCCCTCAAATGCACCACATGAAGCATATCCAGATGGGGAGGGATGAAGGAAAAAAAATAAGATTATCCAAGAATACCCACATAACAAAATTCTTGGATAGCTTGTCCTTCATTCCCCTCCCATCTGGCATGCCAACCAGATGGAACGAATACAGAGGGATTTCTTATGTGGAGGATGGAAGAGAAAAAATTCCACCTAGTAACTTTGTCCAAGGCATGTGCCGCCATATCAGAGGGAGGTCTAGGGATTTTAAAATTAATCCCTTTTAACCATATGTTAATGGGAGAGAAAACCTTTGAAGTATGCTGGGAGATTTGGAGCTAGTGAGGTTTTATGACCTGGAACCTCACCTAGACAGGGCCTTCCAGACCCATCCTTGGCGGCATGACCCTATTCATTAGAACTGTGTATTAAGTAATCCAGGAGAACTATTGCAGACTCAAATCCAAGACATCTCAATCCGCAACTTTAGGGAGATTGATGGGGATTATGGGATCTGTCTATGCAAAAACATTCGCAGACGTTGGAAATCTCTAAATTGATCATATTCAAGGTGGAAACTTGCTCCCAAATCAAGTTCTAGCACAATGTATTGTGTGGATAACAACCTCTCAAGGGTTCTTCCTAGTCTTGCTCAATATTGCATGGGTTAAGGGTGTTTTGGTGGCGTGTGTGTGTATAACCAAAAGATAAGAGTTTTATTAATAGGTCTCACTTATGGTGAGAAACCGTGCCAACAGTATGCCACCTTGGTGAAAATCCAAAAACCAAAATGGCAAAAGAAAAAAAGAAACATTTTTTTTTTATGACAAAAACTTGTGGGATAAAGTATAAAACAAGAAACATATAAACTCTATATTTTTCCCCTTCTTAAATTAAAAAAAAAAAAAAAAAAAAAAAAAAAAAAAAAAAAAGGAAAAAGGAAGAAGAAAAGAAGAAACATATAAACTCTATACTTAGAAAGAACAAGCTAAACATTGCAACATAGACTTGGAATACCAGCTTTTTCAAAACCTCGTTGGTAGATATTTACAAACTTCAAATGACACCATTCAATGGGAGATAGAATTTATTAGAACTGCACAAGATTAAAAGAAGGATCTCTTTTCCTCATTCTATGCTGCCGAACTTTCAGTGATGTGTATACACATCGCAAGCAATGAGGCCATGTTACATCCAAGAATTACCACCAAGCCATCTAGTCACCCACTTTGTCCACTTGAAATGCATGTATTCAGGGTTCACTACACTAAGAAGATGCAAGATAAGAAGTCCTTCAACATTATCACTCCCTACTGAAAAACCTGGTAATGAAACCCCCATCACCAAGGCCAAGATCATCCTACCGAATGCCTCCATCAACGTAACAGACTAGAGAGGGGATAATTGATCACCCTATTGTAGTTCATGGGAGCTGTTGAAGAAGTTAGTGGACCAATATTTTGATAATTAAAATTTGTCGCATTAATTTGACAAGAATGTGTCCTTACCAAAATTCTACAAGAATATATCAATAATTTTACATTTCTAAACAATCATTCATGAACTATGGACAAAGTGTACCAGTCTCATAACAAAAAGAAGAAAAAATGCTTTTTCCAAAGGTTCTGTCAGCAGCAAATAAACGTAGACATTTTTTCTCATAAATTAGCAAAGCATAATGAATTAAACTAAAACGATCAAAGAATAATAATAAAATGAAAAAAAGATTGTGCAAACAAAACTTAGAGAAAAAGAAACAACTCAATTCCAAAAAGCAGCTGAAGTAAGTGAAAAAGAAACCACAGCACAACCAATAAATCTAAAAACAGAGACCAATTTTAGCCCAAGAAAGACTTTAGCCACTTGCCAGCTATATCAGATTGAAGAATTATTCCTTATAGAACAAAATACCTGAAACCATGAGTGTCACAAGATCGTAACTTAGAATCAGCATTCAGCTTTGGATGTGCAGTTCATTTTGTCTCCCGGCCACCAGTCACCATTCTATTTCCTACAGCTCCAACAGAACGTTTCTTCTTTATTTTTTCATCCAATCCTTCACCACCAGCAAGCAGTCGTCGAGTCTTTTCCTCAATCCATACAGAACCCCCGCTAACTGCCTGGAGCATATCTCCATTCTTTTCTGTGACCATCTGCTGCCTAGAGGTTGCAGAAGGCCTACTATCCACCTGGTAGTATTAACAAAACAGAAAAGAATCTTAATAAACTAAAGAGCAAAAGCAACTTGTAGTGATCCCTTCAGAAAGCACAAAGGCTAGAAACATAAATGTTCCTGACTCTTACATTACTTGCGGCAGGGGGTTGGGAAAATCTCCAGTTGTGTTTATGTGTACAAAAAATTAGCATTTAAATATGCAAAAAACATACCCCTCAAATTGAAAGAAGACTTGAGAGAGAATATTATCTTCATTACTCAATGACTCTAAAGGAGATCAAAATGAAAGGACAGTAGAGTAAGAAAAACAGACTTAAAAGTATTCCATATATTATGTCACTCCTGTTAAAATAATTTTCAGAAAAAATTTGAAGGTTGAATATTAGAGAAAAAGATGAAACTTGAGTATTAGTATCCAAATACAAACCCGCACATCCAACACTGACGAACGAACATGCTTATTCATCCCAAAACTCTTTGATTTATCCTCCACTGTTCAAGTCACAGTGTCAATGGTGTTTCTGTATATCTGGTTTCGCATCTTCGCTAAGTGTACTCCACTGGACCTCTCACTTGATGAAAGATCACTACGCTGTCGCTTCTTGTATATTAAGGCATCCTTATATTTGTCTATTTTGAGAATTGATTCAAAAATAATTTTGTTCTATCCCTGGCAGACACCATTGCAGCCTCATTAACACAATACAATGTATACTATATAACTCTTTCATAGCATTATAATATAGATACACAACTTTACATATAACTTACTATCTAGCACGCAAAAAAAAAAGACCTACAGGAAAATAAGGTTCTCTTTTATTCCTAAAAGGAACATACAAATATAAAATGTACACCAAATAATCACTAATGAATATCTAGATAGTACTAGGGGTGTAAAAAAACCAATAAACCGGTTGAACTTGACCAAACTGGTGTGTTCGGTCCAGTTCGTAACCGGTCCAGTCCATAACCAATTCTAAACCGGTCCGGTACCCGTAAATATATATATTTTTAATTTTAATTTTTTATATTATATATAAAAAATTATTTATATAATTTTGTATATTATTTTATATATTATATGTTACATTGCTAATTAATATAACATGAAATTACCATACCAGACCTGACCAAAACCAGAAAACTGGAAGTTTTGGTTTCAGTGGTTAATCAGTCTAGTATCGTTTCTTAAATTTCTAAAACCGGTGGATACTGGTTTGGTTTTACAAAATTTCCAAAACTGGACCGGTTACACCCCTAGATAGTACACTCAGCTTAGGAGAAACACAGGTGCTCAACTTTGCAAATTAGAAATTGAGAAGGCATATGATCATGTGAATGGGGAGTTTCTTCATTGTTTGCTTAGGAGATACCGATTTGGAAAGAGATATAGATCTTGAATAGCACATTATATTTCTCCAGTGCGCCTTTTATTGGTGAATGGCATCCCACTAGCTTTTTCAACAACTCTCGTGAAAAAGAGACCTCACTCTACTCGTTAATTTTATGGAACCTCTAAGAAAAATGTTATCAACTACAGTCAGTTTTATCTCTGGCTTTTCAATGAGAGCAAGTTATCTCAATGTGCTTAGCATTTCACATCTGTTGTTCACAAATGATATCCTGATATTTTGTGAGGCAAACCAGGCTCATCTCCGCTTTTTGAGGCCCTTTTCCATGGTTTGAAGTTGCCTTTGGATTGAAAGTCAATTTAGCTAAGGTTGTGTTTGTTTCAATGAAAGTTATTTTTGGGGAAAACATTTTCATCTCTTGCCTTGTTTAGAAAGGGCAGAAAAAGGAGGTCAACGGAAAAGGAATAGCGGATCAATAGGAAAATAAAGAATGAATTACCCTGTCCAAGGTCGTAAGTCATTTTCCTCATTTTACATCAAAACAAATGCAGATTAAGTCAAAGCTGGTTCTGGTAGGTAATGTCCCTAGTGTGGATAATCTTGCTATGATAATCTTGGCCTCCTCTTGGATGCCTCTTTCAAGGAAAACTCTATTCAGGATGGTGTGATAAGGAAGATTGAGAGTTGATTGGCTGATTGGAAGAAGACATATTTGCCCAAAGGTAGTAGGATCCCCTAGATCAAGAATATTCTCTCCAATTTGCCTATGAATTCCGTGTCTCTGTTTTTCCCTCCCCATTAGCATGGATAATCGAATAGAGAAGCTGCAGCAGGAGTTTTTCAGGAGTGGACCACGTAAATAGTTCAAATTTCTCTCAGTAAACCGAGTCAAGATGTCCTCTTCGGTTTCCATTGTGATTTGGGAGTTCAAAACTTGCTTTTATTCAACCGTGCCCTACTAGAACTTGGCTTTTGCTATCTTGGAACCAAAGTGAGAGGGAAGCCTAGTGGAAAGCCATGACGGATTCTAGCCTCGTTTGTTTTCACAACATATCTTATCTCATCTCATCTCACCTAATCATTACAACTTTCCCAAATTCCTACACAAAATAAAATAAACAATTAAACTTTTTTAAATTCAAAAAAAATAATATTAAAAAAATATATTCTAACAATATTTTATTCAATTTTCAATTTTTATCTCAACTCATCTCCTCTCATCTATGAAAACAAATAAGGTCTAAATCTTGGTATGCTAACAAAGTAGATGAGCCATATGGGGTGGGGTTATGGAAAATCTCAAGAAAGGATGAATTTCTAGTCATACTAGACTGAAGGTGGGTGACAACTCTAGAATTAATTCTAGCCTAGTTTATGGTGTCATAGCAAGGACCTCAAGGTAGCTTTCTCACAGATGTGTAGTATTGCACATGCATTGCAGGCTTTAGTGGCTGGTTTGCTAAAGTTCTCCGGTCGCACCCCTTAGTGGAATGTTCCTTTATTACAGAATGGTGCATGTTGGACTATGTGGAACCTAGTTGTGAGCTGAGAAGAAGTCAAGTCAAGAGTTCACCCAACTCTCACTTGACATGTCACTCGAGCGAAACTCAGGCAGAGAGTTCGCTCGAGTGGTGTTCGACATTGGGCTCGAGTAAAGCTCAACCCGAGAGTTCGTTCTCGGTGCACTCGATGGTTGGCTCGAGCAAATATCGGATAGAGAGTTTGCTCGAAACTCACTCGATAGGCTGTTTGAGTAAATGTTGGAAAGAGAGTTCACTTGAGGTGTGCTCGACACTCCGCTCAAGTGAATAACCTAGAAAGTTGCGTCTTAGGGCTTTTGGCACCATGATATGTATGTAACGTTTAAAAGCAGAAAAATGTGGCTTGAGTATTATATTAGGCAGAAAATATAGAAAACAGCAATTTTGTGAGCACGAGAGAGAGAAAGATGCAGTAAAGAGAGAGTTGAGATTGTGAGTAGAGGGAAGCTCTTATAACTGATTGTGTGTTGTAAATCTCCTCTAAATAAAATCCCTTACAACTTTGTGGACGTAAACATGTTACCGAACCACGTATATCCTGTGTCATGTGATTGTGTGTGATTGATTCCTATGTTTCTGCATTTATCGTTTCCCTGTCTTTCTAGCTATTGTTGTTTGTGGGTGTGTTATTCCCCCAACAACTGGTATCAAAGCTCCAAGGTTTGGAGTTTGGGGCTGAAAGAGAATGATGGCTGGAGAAAAGTAAAGTTCGGAATCGAAAAGTTCAATGGCACAAATTTTGGATATTAAAGGATGTAGATCAAATACCATCTCTACAGTAAGAGGCTCCACCTTTCTCTATTGAGACAAAAGCCGGATAGCATAGATGATGTTGATTGGAACTTGTTAGCTCGACAAGTTCTGGTAGTTTTACTGCTCATCCTGTCAAGATCAGTGGCGCACAACGTTATCAAGGAGAGAACCACAATAGATCTCATGGAGGTTTTGTCAAGTATGTATGAAAAGCCAACATCAAATAACAAGATGCATCTAATGAAAAAATTGTTCAATCTGAAAATGGCAAAAGATACATATGTGGCCCAATATCTGAATGAATTTAACACTATCACAAATGAATTGTCATCTGTTGAAATTGAGTTTGATGATGTGATTAGAGCGTTGATTCTGTTGGCATCATTGCCAAATAGTTGGGATGCCATGAGAATGGTTTAGTAATTCTACTAGTAAAATGAAATTAAAATGTGATGATATCCGAGATTTCATCCTTGTTGAGGAGGTGCGCATAAGAGATTCTGGTAAATTCTCGAGTTCAAGTTCTACCCTGAATGTTGACGATCGGGGCAAGAGACATCACAGGTCAAGTTCAAAGAATAGGGGCAAAAGCAAGTTGAGATCTGGGCAACATATCAACTGCTGGGATTGTGGCAAGCCTGGCCACATCAAAAGAGATAGCCGAAATCAGAAGAAAACTAAGGATGACGCTGTGAACGCGGTGGCTGAAGAAATATAGGATGCTCTATTTCTTGCAGTGCACAGTCTAGTTGATGATTGGGTATTGGATTAAGGGACTTCGTTCCATACCACTTCATATCAAGAGATCATGCAGAACTATGTTGATGGTAAGATGTACACAACTGCTAGAGAAGCACTGGATGCACTAGGAGTGGTAGATGTCTGCATTATACTCCCAAACAGGAACGTGTGGACTTTGTAGCAAGTCAGACACATTTTAGAGCTGAAGAAAAACTTGATCTCTATGGGACAACTTGACAACAGCGATCATTCAGTAGCGTTTTCAGGAGGAGCATGAAAGGTCACAAAGAGTGCGTTGATCTTGACACGTGGAAAGAGAGCTGACACTTTGTATTTGACATCAGGGTCCAATGATGTGCGAGAAAATATAGAGTTGCAACAAAGTAGACTTGGTTGCACAAATCAGATGGGGAAGCAATAACCACAAGGAGTACTTCAGAATGCTAGGAAAGAGTACTCTTTGCTTCAATCTAACACTAGGAATACCAATGAAGAAATCTAGCACCAGGTATGATTGATGAGAAAGTTAAAACGGAAAAAATGCTCAGATCTTGAGAAATAAAGAAAGCAAACTCAATTGAGCATTAAACAATTACAATCTCTAGGCTTGGTTGAGTTCGTTGAGTTTTTCATATTCAGGAACAAAAATAACAGAGAATCCAAGACAACTCCGCCCGACTGCCCATCTTGTCGTTTCCTCAAGCATGAAGCTTGTTTCATCAGAGATCAAACCTCAGTGCATTATACAAGATGAGATAAAGCCCAATTGATACTGGAACGAACATGAATATCGGACAACCTAATAACCATAACTAGCTCTAACTCTATTGCCAAGGAACCGAAAAAAAAAAAAAGAACAAAGACAAAAGGCAATTATAAAATTATTCAAAATTGAACTTTTAATATCTCTAAAATTTACGACAGCTTAGAAAAGCATTTTCGCGCTTTTTTTTCGAAATTTTTTGAGCATACAATCTGGACTTTTCTTTTCCTCGGCTTTCCGGGAAACTAAACAGATGAAACTAAATAAAATTGAGCGCTTTCAGCAACAAATATTTAAATACAAACATTATTTATGGGAAAAATTAATGGACAAGATCAATAGGGTTCGAAACCCTGCGTGTAGGCAAACAAAATTGAGGTTGACAGGGGGGGATAAGTTGGAATCGAAATGCAAGTGAGATTAGATGAAAAACGTCAAAATGAGAGCGAAGTGTGGGAGCAGTACCTGAGATTCAACGAGGTCGTGTTCAGATCAAACTTCTCAATTTCAGACAGAAAACTAAAGTAATGAAGCGGGAGGGACGAATCCCACTTTATAAATTTGTATTATTTTTTTATTTTTTAAAAGGGCGGGGGAGGCGGGGGCGATAATGGCAGGAATCCTCCCCAGAGGTAATTGACCTCCTTTCTACAGTGAAATATCCGGTTTGAACTATAGTTATTCTTGTCATCAGATCACGTCCAAATATTTAACTTTATAAATTTGTATGTGTTAAACTATAGAGTAGTCATTGTAACAGTGCACACAATGCACACCCTACGGGCTGCTCTTTTTCTTATTATTATTTTTTTTAACTAAACGAGCATTTTGTGGAGTACTGATTCTTGAAAGTCGGTTTGAACTTAGCTTTTCCCCATTCGAAATTTCTTAGCCGCACGAACCTCTTCCCTCGCCCGAATCATATTCCTATGCCCAGCACCACCCACGTGACGTTGTCTCTCTGTTCAGCGCCATTGAGTGACGCTCCTCCATCTGCCTAGCACCGCCACTCCTCACAAACTCATTGAATAGAGTAGCTAAGCTTTGAATCCCGCGAAGACCCCCCTCCTCCCTTTGCAAGTAACCCATGTCGCCCGCCCTCTGCCCAGCACCACCTCAAGACGCTATCCTTTTGTTCAATGCCACCCATCAAAACTCATCTGTCTGCCCAACGCCGCTCCTCCCTACGAGCTCATTTAACTCACCAAACCAGCAACACTACTCCGGTGGAGCTCTATTTTGCCGCCGCTCCTGCTCAGCTTCGTAGGTAAATGTTGTACCATTTTTCCTTCCATACTATTATATTCTTCTTCTGTACTGAGAGAGGTAATGCATGGGTTTTGTGAAATAGGTATTGCGGCTTAGGGCATGGAGAAAAATATTGTTCTTTGGTGATGTGTTGGCATTTCACATCCACTTGGATTTTCTTTGTAAGATATATAAATCTCCAATCCTTTGGTAGTGTATACCATGTTATATCTTCAAGATGTAAATTTTGAACCGTGAGTTACTGTACATAATCGGTTCATGCAATTTATGTTTCTTATAAATAAATTTGTACTTAACTTTTTATATTCAGATTTTGATGCATGCTTATGGTTTGGTTTCTATTACTACCAATAAGTGGGTAACTTTATTTCTTGGGCTTTATAATTAATCCCCTGTTCTTCTATGAAAATTTATAAGGACTTCATAAATTTTCATAGAAGAACAGGGGATTAATAACGTTTGCAACTGGCTTTCTATGACTACAAATAAGTCGTGCTTCTTGATTATTTTCATTGAAGTCTCAATTGTCTAGACTTCCAAACTCAAATGAGTCTAAAAGTTAGTCACTAGATTTTGGTTTGTTCGTGAGTTCCTTCAATGAGTCAATTTTCAAATGGTACTTATAGAAAAAACAAGAAGTTTCATATAGTAATTTACAGTAACATTGTTGATTAGCTTCTGCTAAGAGCAATCTAGAATCCGAACTCCTCCTTTTGTTCTTTTAAATGTGTTAGTGATGGATTTAACATAATATGTGACAGCTTTTGAATTATGCATAATAGCATATTTGTGCTACCAAATGGATGGGGAAGGATCCATATTCCTTTTTATGGATAATTGGAGGCTTTGCCTAAGCTGCCGACCAAGGAATTCTCCAATGTTTAATTTAGTAAGGGAACTAAGAGTAATATAAGAAGAAAGAAAGCAAGAATGTGATGGGTACTGAAATCTTGACAATCGTTACTTGGTGTCACGTCTCATTTCCTGCTTGAGAAAAGTTGTTCTCTATTTTGGATTTTGTTATTCTTTGAGCTGATGGGGCCAATATTTAGTAAACCAACTCTGTATTATTTGATTGCTACTGGCATGTTGACAAAAATTATATCATGCAAACATTGGAGGCTAATAGGATGGGGAGTTATAGTTTGGTTGAGCTATGTTATGTGCAGATTGGTGTAGTGATGGAGTATTTTGAATATTAACATCGCAAAGTTTACAGTGTTTTGTGTTCCTTTCCTGATGATGAGATTATGATGGTATTCTTCAAGTCTAAATTTTCTTTTTTGCTGGTTGTTTAGGCATCACAAGCAGGTCCATCTAATCCTTTAATTCATTTCTTATCGACTTGGATTGGTTGTGCTTCCTATGGTTTATTTCTTAGTTGCCACTAATGGAAAGGATGTGTGCTCTTTAAAATTAGGAAGTTGTTCACCATGCGATATCGTTATATTATCAGGCCACTCATAATCAAGCAAGAGAATGATGAAATGTGTCAATGATCCTCTTTATTAATCTCTTAATAGTTGTAATGGCCATAATGTTAATTGCTTTGCCATGCAGCTTGGAGTCTAGTGAGATTGATCTATCCGAATTTCAAGAAGTTTGTGTTGATGGTAATGGTGGTGATGGAAATGATGGCACTACCCAAGATGATGCTCAACCCAGCAACTCTGCAGCTGAGCCAACTTCTAGGAATGCCAGTGAGATCACATTTATAGATTAATTATATACATTGTTAGATATATCCTACTATTGATCGAGTTTGATGCTGTGAGGTGGTTTCTTTGCAAGCCTTTTTCTTTTTTCCTTTTTTTTTTTTTCTTTTATGTGAACTTTCTTTTTTTAAGCAAGACCATTATGCTTTCTACGAAGTTTTTTTTCCCCAGATTTTCTCTTGAGCATCAGATTGGCAATGGAGGAGGCACTTATCTTTGGTTGCCTTTTAACATTATGCGGGAAGTCCGTTGTTGAAATATGGTAGTAGGATCATTTAAGATGATGCTAGTAATATCAGTGCTATAGCCTATAGTTAGGCTTGTTAGTTGCATTTATTTGTTTGTTGATTTGTTTTTTGACACTTGGTTTTGGGATAGTTTATAGGGTTCTATCTTGTAAACCCTCAAGTGTACGAATATTTGTTGGGAATGGACCGAAGAAACAAAGGTTAAGTTGAAGTAAATAATAGCGAAAGCAACAAAATAAACAACAATCACACAAAGAACACCAAGATTTAAGTGGTTCAGCTCAATGTGAGCCTACGTCCACTATCGGGGTTGGTTTCAATGATTTCACTATGAACAAAGATGGAGTACAAGAGTATTGATCACAAAATCCTCAATCCTAAAACCCCAATACACTAAATGGACTCTTAGGATTGTATACAAAAGGATTCTCAAAACTCTCTCTTTCTTGGCTACTGAACATATCTCAAAATGAAGAGAAAATGATGTATTTATAGCACATGGCGCTAATTCAGAACCGCTCGAGCGGACGTCGAGCGCAAGTTAAGGTTACTTTCTCGCTCGAGCAGACAATCGAGCGGAGGTCGAGCGCTCGTCAAGCGGAACTCTCTGGATGAGTTCGCTCGAGCGGACTGTCGAGCAGAGGGTCGAGCTAACCTTAGCTCGAGCCAGGGTCCAGCCACAGTCGAGCCAGGGTCAAGCAACAGTCAAGCCAAGCCTAAAAAAAAAAAACATTTTCAGCAGGAAATCAAGCCAAACTCAACAAATCTCCACCTTGGCTTGAATTTCGTCAAGCCTAAACAAAAAACCATTAACCAAGAAACCAAACCCCTCCACCAAATCCCCTAAGGGAATCACATACCCCGAACACCAATCAAGTCCAAGCAAAGTTTGAACTTGTATACTGGAACTGGCTTTGTCATCATATCTGCTGGATTCTCAGTAGTAGCAATCTTCTGAATTTCTAACACGCCCTTTGTAACAACTTCCCAAAGGAAATGATACCTGACATCAATATGTTTTGTCCTCTCATGATATATTTGATTTTTGGTCAAATGTATTGCACTCTGGCTGTCACAAAATACTGAAATTGCATCCTGCTGTAATCCCAAATCACTGATCAAACCTTTCAACCAAATGGCCTCCTTAACAGCCTCAGCTGCTGCCATATACTCTACTTCTGTAGTTGATAAAGCAACAGTAGATTGTAGTGTTGCTTTCCAACTAATAGCAGAGCCACACAAAGTGAAAACATACCATGTTAATGATCTTCTCTTATCCAAGTCCCCAGCATAATCAAAATCAACATAACCAACCACCCTTGAATTGTAGTCAGTTTCTCTATCAAATATTAAACCAAGGTTTGAAGTACCTTTCAGATACCTGAGTATCCATTTCACGACCTGCCAATGAGCTCTACCCGGGTTAGCCATGTACCTGCTAACAACACTCATTGCCTGTGAAATATCTGGACGAGTACAAACCATTGCATACATAATACTGCCAACTGCACTGGAATAATGAACACTAGCCATGAAGCGTTCCTCCTCATCTGTCTAAGGAGATAGGGATGCTGAAAGTTTAAAATGTGTAGCAAGTGGTGTACTTACTGGTTTGGAATCAGACATTCCAAACCTCCAAAGAACTTTCTCAATGTACTTTCCCTAGGACAAATACAACTTTCCAGCTTTCCTATCTCTGTGGATCTCCATCCCCAAAATCTTCTTTGCAGCACCTAAGTCTTTCATTTCAAACTCATTTCTAAGTTGGGTTTTCAGCAAACTAATGTCAGATATGCTTTTAGCAGCAATAAACATATCATCAACATAAAGTAGCAAATAGATGAAAGACCCATCAAATAACTGCCTATAATAAATACAACAATCATGGCTACTCCTCACATAACCATGATCTATCATAAAAGAGTCAAAGCGTTTATACCATTGCCTCGGAGACTGTTTTAAACCATACAATGACTTCTTCAATCTGCACAAATGATCTTATTTGCCTTGAACAATGAATCCGTCCGGCTGATGCATGTAAATGGTCTCCTCCAGGTCACCATGCAGGAACGCTGTTTTAACATCAAGTTGTTGAAGCTCTAAGTCATGTGCTGCCACTATGGCAAGCAACACCCTGATCGAATTGTGTTTCACAACTGGAGAGAAAACTTCATTGAAGTCGATGCCTTCTCTCTGACTATAGCCTTTTACAACCAAGCGTGCCTTGTACCTTGCATCTGCAACATCTTGGATTCCCTCTTTCCATTTGCAACCAACAGTCTTCGTCTTCTTAGGCAACTTAACCAAATCCAAAGTTTGGTTCTTGTGAAGGGACTCAATCTCTTCAGTCATTCCTACGCACCATTGTGCACACTCCTTACTTTTGACAGCTTCTGAATAACTGGAAGGCTCTTGACCATCTATTTCCTCTGCTATAGTAAGTGCATACATCACCATATCTGCATGAGCATATCTTTGAGGTGGCCTGATCTGCCTCCTTTGTCTACCAGTAGCAATACTGTAATCTTGCTCACCCTGTGCGCCATCATCAAAATCAGGATCATGCTCATCTGAAGTGACATGATCTTGGGTGTCGTCTGGCATCCCTTTTGAAGCCTCAACCTGTGACTCCACCTTCTTGCCATTACTCTGCTCTTCACTTGTAGACACAGTAAACTCCTTCCTCGGATTAAGCATGGATTGTTCATCAAATACTACATCCCTACTAACTACAAACTTAGGTGATTTGGAATCAGTACACCATAAACTGAATCCTTTCACCCCACTAGCATATCCAATGAATATGCCCTTCTTTGCCCTTGGCTCAAGTTTTCCATCATTAACATGGAAATATGCAGGACAACCAAAAACTTTCAAATTTGATTAATCAGAGGGAGTACTTGACCATACCTCATTTGGAGTTTTTAAACCAATAGCTGTGGCTGGAGAGTGGTTAACCAAATAGCAAGCTGTGTTGACTGCTTCAGCCCAAAAATCTTTAGACAAGCCGGCATTTGAAAGCATACTACGGGCTCTCTCCAAGAGAGTCCTATTCATCCGCTCAGCTACTCCATTTTGTTGTGGAGTATGTCTCACTATGCGGTGCCTCACTATGCCTTCATTTTTGCAGAATTCATCAAAATCACCTCCGCAAAATTCCATACCATTATCGGTTCGGAGTCGCTTAACCTTCTTGCCTGTCTAATTTTCAATCAAAACCTTCCATTGTTTAAAGTTAGCAAATACATTGCTCTTATGTTTCAGAAAATAAGTCCAAACCTTTCGTGAGTAATCATCAATAAAGGTAAGCAAATACTGGGCTCCACCTTTCGATGGAACTGAAGATGGACCCCAAAGATTAGAATGAATATAGTCCACAGTACTTTTAGTTCTGTGAACTCCTGTAGTAAACTGAACCCTGCACTGTTTTCCAAACACACAATGTTCACAGAATTCAAGTTTTCCTATCTTCTGATTGCATAACAAATCCTGCTTACTCAGGATAGACATCCCCTTTTCACTCATGTGACCCAAACACATGTGCCATAGACGGGTGTTGTCTGAGTCTGGATTATCTAAAACAGACACTGCAACTGTACCTGTCAATGTACTACCCTGAAGGAAATAAAGACCATCTGTCATATCTCTTCTCATTACAATCATGGAGCCCTTACTGACTTTAATAGCTCCACCTTCACCGGTGTACCGGAAACCTAAAGAATCAAGAGTGCCCAAGGAAATAAGATTTTTCTTCAAATCTGGGATGTGTTGAACATAAACAATGTCCTGACAATCCCATCAAACATCTTAATCCTAACTAAACCAATCCCAACAATTTTACACGCCATATCATTTCCCATCAAAACAGAGCCACCGTTGACTGACTCATAGGTAGTGAACTAGTCCCTTTTGGGACACATATGAAAGGTACAAGCTGAGTCCATGACCCACTTGTCACCATAACGACTATTTGAGCCACTAATTGCTAGAACAATATCTACGCCGTTAGACTTTTCATCAGCAACGCTAACAGCATTAAAGGAACTAGTGCCTTCCTCTCTATTTTTCAATTTAGAACACTCATTTTTGTAATGACCAAATTTATGGCAGTAATGACATTTAACATTTTTCTTGTTAAATTTTGACTGTGAACTGCCCCTGGATTTACTCTTGTTCTTCTCTGAACTTCTCTCATGTGATCTACCCCTGCTAGATGAACCCTTAACAAACAAACCACTAGCTTGATTATCCGTGCCTTGTACACCCAATTTTGTTCTCAACTCCTTAGAGTTCAAAGCAGGTTTTACACCTATCAAAGAGATAGTGTCTCTACCATAAAACATCGAGTTTACAAAATTTTCAAATGATACCGGCAACCAACACAACACAAGTAATGCTTGATCCTGATCATCAAGCTTAATATCGATATTCCTCAAATCCATGATAATCTTATTAAATTCATCTAAGTGTTCAGAGATAGGAGTATCTTCCTTCATTTTGAGCGTGTATAACCGTTGCTTCAAATACAAACGGTTGGTGAGCGACTTTTTCATATACAAGCTCTCAAGCTTGGACCAAAGACCGAAAGTGGTCTCCTCATCGGCAACCTCCCTCAAAACTCCATCCGATAGTGACAACAAAATGACACTATGTGCCTTCTCATCTTCTTCTCTTGACGGTGCAGGAGAACCTTCGGATACCTTCCCTTCCAATACTTTTGACAAGCCTTGTTGTCGTAACAAAGCCTTCATCTTGCTGCGCCACAAACTAAAGTTGTTTTGACTGTCGAATTTCTCCACTTCAAACTTTGCCATAGCCATTCCTCAAGACTTTGCAAAGAGCTTGACGCTCTGATACCAGTTTTTTGGGAATGGACCGAACAAACAAAGGTTAAGTTGAAGTAAATAATAGCGGAAGCAACAAAATAAACAACAATCACACAAAGAACACCAAGATTTAAGTAGTTCAGCTCAATGTGCCTACGTCCACTGTCGGGGTCAGTTTCAATGATTTCACTATGAACAAAGATGGAGTACAAGAGTATTGATCACAAATCCTCAATCCTAAAGCCCCAATATACTCAATGGACTCTTAGGATTGTATACAAAAGGATTATCAAAACTCTCTCTTTCCTGGCTGCTGAACACACCTCAAAATGAAGAGAAAATGATGTATTTATAGCACATGGCGCTAATTCAGAACATTCGCTCGAGCGGACGTCGAGCGAAGTGTCGAGCGCACGTTAGGGTTACTTTCTCGCTCGAGCGGACAGTCGAGCGGAACTCTCTGGAAGTTTTCGCTCGAGCGGACAGTCGAGCGGAGGTTGAACAGAACTCTCTGGATGAGTTCACTCGAGCGGACTGTCGAGCGGAACTCTCTGGATGAGTTCACTCGAGCGGACTGTCGAGCGGAGGGTCAAGCTAACCTTAGCTTGAGCCAGGGTCGAGCCACAGTCGAGCCACAGTCAAGCCAGGGTCAAGCAACAGTCAAGCCAAGCCCCAAAAAAAAAAAACATTTTCAGCAGGAAATCAAGCCAAACTCAACAATATTACCATAGTATTCTTCCCCCACAAGTAAGGGTTAATTAATAAACTTATGACAGTGCTGCTATGTGTGTGGATAGGTCCTCTGCTAGTCTATAGTCTCCTCTGCTACTAATCGATGGCTCTAGAAATTGTGGATAGGTCCAGCACTAGAAGCCCCATGTCTTTCCTGTAATCCCTCAAAATTCTCTCTCTCTAATTATCGTCTTCTTATGGATGTTTCAACCCAACTTTGTACTATATAGCATTTTTCTCGAAAAAAAAATAGCATATGTAGCTTGAATTGTCAAAAATAGAAACTTTGTCTCCCTGAATGTTGCCTCGGTTCTAATTCAGTTTGTTGGCTAAGAACCACCCCTAAAGTTCTAAAGCGCAACTAGTAGTCCTGTGGAGAGCAAGCCTTTCTTTTCGAGTTTATACTGAAATTTTTTTGACATATTAGGGTATTGAAATTGATTTTCTTTCTTTTTGTTCAATTTCTAATTAGTTTAGTTAACCGTGCCTAATTTGAAGTTGATTCTATCTTTTAAAATCTTGTCATTGTTTTTGCCAGTTGTCAAGTTAAGACTTTGTCACTATGAATACTGTAGTTTATTGAAAGATAATTTGCTAATTTATCTTTTCTGGTTGGTGGTCCTTTTTTAAAACACTAGATGAAAGCAACATACAATGCACATTTGTTTAGTTTAAATTTAATTTTTTTTGTTAATAAATAATTTTTTATTAATAAAAACGTAATGTTTTTGGTTAATTAAATAACTAACGATGTAATGTTTATATAATTAATAAATAATTACACATTGTGATATATTATAAAAGAATAACATTAATAGAATCTATAGTACGGTCCTATAAAGAAACATCGTCCATAGTTTTATAAAAGCTATTTGAGATAATTTTAATTCTAGGATGACGATCTAACATTTTCTTTATCTTGCATTATTTCAATAGAGAGGACATTAAAATGGCTATATTTTTTCTCATTCAATTTATCTGGATCTATATAAACTTGAATCTTCCAAATTTTTTTTGATAATTTCTCCACAACGCTTTTAACATATAGTCGATGTTCCTATAAAATAAATTTTGAATAGCAGATTAATCAATGATAATTTCTACTTATCATTTCTATACACCATACTTATTTTATTTATTTTTTTATAATAAATATGTAGTATATAAATAATAAGTAGAACAACTTAATAGTTTAATAAAAATAAAATAAAATAATAAATAATATTAAAATATATAAAATATATGATATGAAATTATAAGTAACATTTTTTGTGAATTAAACAAATAGTAACATTACTACTGAGATTATATATATCATTTATAATATAAAAATAGTAATTAGCGCAAAGTACAAAAAACAAAACATCTTTAGGTTTAAAGAAAAGTATTAAAAGAAAACTTTTAAATAGGAATTGTCACGCTCATTAAAAGATCCATAATTATTCTCTTTAATGAACGTAGAAATCAATATGTTTTTAGCTAGCTTTTACTGATGTGCATTTTTAACACCCTTTGTGAGTGCTCTTTTTTCTTGGAGAACAAAGTTCTTTTATTAACATTCAAAAATTTTTTTAACATCCTTTTACGTGCCCTTTTTTTCTTGGACATCAAAGTTTTTTTTTATTAGCATTTAAAATTTTTATATTTGAAATTATATTTACAGTTGTTGAGTATTATTTTAGAAAAATTAATAACAAATATAATATTTAAATAATAAATTTAATTTTCAAATAATAAATTTTACTTTAAAAAAAATGCAGATACTTAATAATAATAAATTGTTTGCAAGTGATTTGTCTTTAAGAACAGTAGAAATTGTACCAATGGCGCATCAAATGCAATTTAAGGTCTTCAACAATTGAACCTAGCTCAGCTCTAGTCCTCACTGCTGTATTTTTCATTTATAATGCAGAGAGACAAACTATGACACATTGATTGAACTGTTTGAAGAGGCAAGTTCATCACCATAGAAAAGGAGAACTTGTTTCAATAATATTTGAAGAGACTATTTGCAATTGGGTTGCCACAGCCCATTATTTTAGTAATATTTTCCTAGTATATACCTCACTTGATGCATGGTGAGACTACGAAGACATTCGTAGTCTTCGTCCATAAAATTATAGCATTCCAAGACCTCAAATGATTTCCTCCTCTTCCTCTTCCAAAAGGACTGAAAACAATTTTAAGGGGCAATACATCAAGAAACTGGGAAGCAAAGTGTTTCTTAGCCATTAATCTCTCCATATCGATAACTTCTTCCCTTGTATTAGTTGTATATGCCTTATCTGTTAACAGAACAAGATCCTCCACAAGAGTGACACAAATCTCCTCATACTGGCAGGCTAAAAAATTATTGTTAGTCCAACCAATTGATGCTTCTTTCTGAGCACTATTTGAACTCTCATGTGGGCCCACTTGTGGTAACTAAATTCAACTGGCTTCTCCTTATGGCGTATTCTTTTCACTTTTCATCCTAAAAAGGTTCTTCCCTGCTGATAGAAATTGCCAGTGTCAAATACCTGACATCATGTGTATGAGCTTTCACATAATCAATATAGGTCCATTTCTTCATTGCTATAGAAGAAGATTTGTCATCACTATTCCTGGAATATATAATTTTCACATTAGGCCAGTTAAAAACCAAGTAGTCCTCATCTGAGTAATTGTCCAATTCTTCCTTCACACCGAGTACTGGGTTATACCATGTTCTAAGCCCCCCATGTTTGTAGAACATATATGCCTAGGAAGAAAAGACATGAGTCTTCCACACTCATTGCTTCGAGCCTTTATTTCTAAAGGATCAAAATAAGCATAAAAAAGAAGACCAGCTCCCCATGTTTCATTGTTTTTAATTTCTAATTTTGTTGCATCACTATGTGACCATCTAAAACCCCACACACAGACTCTTTCTCTCCGTGGGTGAACAATTCCTGCAGAAATATAGTGATTTTTTATATTATTATCGAATCACTGAACCAAATGCAAATAGACATCCCAAACCAATCCATTTATCATTTTTTTAATGTTTTATACTTGTTTAGTTTTGGTCACAAAAACGAAGTACCAAAAACCTCTCTTGATTCTTCTTCTTCTTCAATCACTGTTGCTTCATTGCCACCTCTTCGCATACCAAGAATTGAAAGCCCTATCCCAATTGCTAAACTTTTCACTTGCCAAAGCGACATCATGGGTTTTTTCTAGGTTTTAAATGAGATGGCGGAGTCGAAGCAACCCTTGAAGAACCAAGGTTTCTATGTGAGGATGAGGCTTTTAAACAACAAAAATGGCAGGCCCTAAGAGAAGAGCTTGTTTTACAGGTACTACAAATGGGTCATTTGATTCTCCCTCTCGTTCCATCTATTCGGCTCCTATTTCATAACCAACAATAACCCACGGAACAAACCTACCTCTCTGTCCAAAACCCATCTCCCTATGATTGAATCCACCCTCGCTTCTCGCTCTCTCTTCGAGTCCACCAACACCACTCTCCTGCAAAAATCCATAAGTAATTCAGGTTAAATTGTTTTTCCTCACAATTTTGATGAAAGTTTTCACCTCTTTTGCCCATATAACTGAAATTAGTGCTTGGAATGGACATGCAGAGGCGCGTGGTGGTGTGCATTGAGAACAAGGGCCTTGTGGCGTACATGTGGAGCAAGAGGTAGGAGCTGGCGGAGAAGCCCAAAGGGATCTCCGAGAACGTTGACATGACTCTTTCAAAGGCTTACTCCAATATGTGCAAAAGGGTCACATTCTTGAGTCAAATGGGATGAAAACTATAGGTCATCATCTCTTTCCCTCTCCCCTCATGTTACGTCGCTCAACCCCTCCTCCATTTTGAAAATTTTCTTTGCCATCTGTTTCCTCTTGAGCAAACCAGCCCGTGGTCTTCCCTTCTTTCTTTCTTTTTTATTTTTATTTTATTTTTCTCTCCTGCTGCTTGTTGCTGCAGCCACTTTTTCCCTCTCCCATTTCTTTGTTTTCTTTTCCTCTTCTTGGTTGTTTGGCCTGGTTCATCCTCTTCCCCTGGTGTGCCGCCCGTGAGTTGCTCGCCACAACCTCAGCTCTGCGTGGCCGTGCGTCCCTTTGCACCTTCTCGCCGTAGCATCCCATCCTGTTTTTCTTCTCTCTCCAATCACAAAAACCTAATCGGGTATGGAAACCCAGCCGCTCGCCACCACCCTGTCATGTCGTGGTGAGCATCCCTCTGATCTCTCTCTATTGTCATTCTCCTTCTATTTCTCCTATCTCTCAGCCACCACCCACGCTTCTAGCTACCATCACTCGACGTTGTAACTAAGCCATTTTGTTTGCAAACTCTGTTCTGTACAACAATAACAATAGCATTGGTAAAACTATGAGCAAATGAAAGAAAAGCTAAGGTATAAAATGAATTTCTACATGAATGCCATATGCTTCTCTGCAAACCAATTTCTCTGGTTTTCTACAAACCAGTTTAGAGTTTGGGTTCTTTCCGTTTTCATGTTTTTCTTATAGTCTTTGTTAAGCAAACATTTGATTGCTTGGAAAACTGAGGAATTAAACTCTTTGTATTCGGTTCCTGTCGTTTTGGTTTCCAAGGAATTAAAGAGTCTCGAGTTAAGAAGTTGTTTTTACCGTATATGGATATGAAGCATTAACTTTTTGACTGTATGGATGGCGTTAACTTTAACAGAAAAAAATAAAATCTGTTAAAACAACAAAAATCTGTTTGATAACCACTTTTTATATAT
Organism: Carya illinoinensis; assembly: GCF_018687715.1. Lineage (NCBI taxonomy): Eukaryota > Viridiplantae > Streptophyta > Magnoliopsida > Fagales > Juglandaceae > Carya > Carya illinoinensis. Next base: position 26,410,278 of record NC_056764.1, read on the forward strand.
AAAGATATTGAATTTTTGTAATTTATTTATCATGGCTAAGGCTTTATATCTAGTCGTATATGTTTTACTCCAAATTGTTAATGCATTGTGTTTGTTGTTTCCAGTTAATCTGTAAATGCTGAAAATGCACTTTAGTCAAAGTTAGAGTATTTTTCCAACTTCGAGTCTTGTCATATAAACTTAATTGTGTGCCACCAGAACCTACTTGGTTGAATTTGTTTGTACAAATTCTGTTTAGGTTTCTTGTTCCTCCCCTTGGTTCATCCATATTAAAGTATTTTGGATGACTTATTGTTGTAGGTTGTAGGAATTATGCTTATATAGGAGTTATGCTAATATAAAAGTACTGTATGTTTAGTCTTTTTGTAATTTTATGCTATGCGGGTCATTTGGCAAATATTGTCTTGCAATCGTGTAGCAAGTTCAATGGGAGAAAAAGCATCATCATGTCAAGGACTTCTTGGATGCTTAGAAACTCAGTATTTGAAGTAGGATGACACTGAAGAACTTCTTTACTTTGATTGAGATGAAAGATGGGCTCATTGCCCCATCTCGAGTTGCAGAACTCCTCGATGTAATGCGGAAAGAGAAAGATTCGATTGTGAAGAATGGGTGATGCAACCAGGCAGTGGGCTCCTAGTTTTTGTTGAGTTGTGTGTCTTCCATGATAATGTAGAAGCATGTGTTACTCTTAGGATATGCTCATATCTCTATTTTGGACATTACTAAGAATTACGTCTTTGTAGTGAAATATGTTCACTTCCATTCTCAGTTTTTGTTTTCGTTAACAAACTATTCATCGCGAGATGTGAAAAAAATCTTCCATTCTCAGTTTAATTATTGAGAATTCATCAATTTGGTTCAATATTGGAGTTGGATTTCCTTTCCTTCTTATTAGGGGTGTTCAACCGGGTTTTGGATCAGATACTTTGGGGTACCCGACTAGGAACTTGGGTTTCAGATCCGGACTGAGTTTCGGCTTAGATATATCCGAGTTATGACTCGGACCGAAACCAAGATGAATCCGGATTTTTAAAACCTGGAAATCCGAGTTCCAGGTCTACTATTTTTTTTAACAAAAAACGTATTTGTTATTAACTAAGGGTAATGTTGAAAAGTATAATTTTTTTTTTAAAAATCTAAAAACCTATATTTCAAGAAGGGAAATACTGTTAAAAAGCATAATTCTAATGCAGTGAACATTGTCCATAATAATAAAAATGTATCAAATAACTAAATTATATGTAAAAAATAACTAAAGTTAGAAACTAATTACCATTTTAACTAAATGCATGCAAAAGAAAATATATACAATATTTATCATGTAAAATGCATGCAACCCACAATTCAATTCACTACATATTACATTATTTTTAATTTATACATTATATTATAAAACACAAAAATTACAAAATTACAATTATATTAATTATAAAATCTGATAATTATTAGGGCCATATTTTATCACCAACTTCTCCATGTCAACAAGAGTACTCATGGGATCAAGATTCATGGGCATCAAGAACCTCCAAAACTAACATATGATGCTTCAATGAATCTTCATAAACTCCTTGTAAAAGGCCTTGTCTGAATTATCTGTATCAATAACCAAATAAAAGTTATATTAGAAACAAAATGCATACACAGACAAAGGGCATTCAATACAAAATACAAATTACAAGATATAAATTACAAAATAATTCCACCAAGTAACAACTTCAAGGAGTTTCCATCTTCTTTTCTTTGGTTTCTGCTGGGTGTGATTTGACCTCCCATAGAAATTTGGGAGCTACATCCCGGATCCTTGATATCCACCTTCCACATCTATGATAATAATAAACCCTTGCACATTGACACTGTCAATAAATTGGACACTAAATGCCAAAGATGAGAGAGAGAGAAGAGAGAGTGAGACGACAATGAAGACAGAGCCACGAAACAAACATGATGGCACAAAAAAGGAATAAAACAAACAGAGACCACAAAACAAGATGACGGCAAGACGATGAAGACGACGGCACAAGGATGAGGACGACGCTTTGATCAACAGACGAAGCTAGGTTTCGACACAGAGAGAGAGAGTTGAAACGAGAGGGCAGCGGAATCTTGAAAACCCTAAATTGTAAGAAAATGGATGGTTTTTAAATAAACCCAGGTATCAGATTTTAAAACTGGTACTTGGGTTAGATAACCCGTACCTGGACAGGTCTGGGTTTTGCAATACAGGTTTCGGCCCAAATTCAACCAGGGCCGAAACCCAGAATCGGAACTCGGGTTCTAGCCCGGCTGAACAGTCCTATTTCTTATGATACAAAACTATTAATCTTGTTCTTGCTTTAAAAGAAAAATGACTTTGGTTGCTGCAGCAACACTCATACTCAAGCTTCATATTGCACCATTAGCAACAATGGAATCAAAACTTTAATCATTCATGAGATGTGCACAAGCTATTTTCATTACACAACTTTTCATCATAAAGGTTTAATTTAATGAACCTACATAGGGAGAGTACCATTACAATTGATCTATTCAAAATCAATATACTCCAACGTGATATTTACATACAATTTATCAAAACCAAGTCAAAACTATTATAATTATGACAATCAAGTACAAACACGATAATTTTTCTTTTCATTTTGTAGAGTTCTCTCTCTCTCTCTCTCTCTCTCTCTCTCTCTCTCTCTCTCTCTCTCTCTCTCTCTCTCTCTCTCTCTCTCTCTCTCTCTCTCTCTCTCTCTCTCTCTCTCTCTCTCTCTCGTACTTTATCTTCCATTTTATTAACTACATGCTCACAAAGCAATACATCATCCCACATCTTCCAAACTTTATTCTCTCTTATAAGATGACGATTGGGTTGATGCCATGCGTTATTTTATAAGATGATGATTGGGTTGATGCCATGCGTTATTCTGAAAAACTAATCACAAGTTTAGATTTGTAAATACTAAAACAGAATCTTTTCATTTCAGATTTGTAAATACCAATCTTAAGAAGACTAGCTAATTACAAGTACTAAAGTGCTAAATTACGAAGCTTATATTTTGGGCATTTAAAAATATATTAATGCCTAAGTTGATAAATAAGGCCTAAAAATCTTTGAAAAAATGGCTATATTACATGATGATGAAGAAAAGAGAGACCGATCAACAAAACATAACTACAGGCTTATAAGAGCCCTATCTAGTAAAATGGTCCACCACCAGGACCTCCAAATCTTGCAGCTCTTAGCTAAATCACCAACACAAGTTAAACAAAATTATATGCATATTCACCAAAATCCAGTGGAAACTTTTCTTCCCTTTTGGGAGCAACCTCCCAAAATATAACTACAGAATTGAAACTGCATTTTTTACTACAATGTTACATGCCTCCCATGGCCCTGTGAAAATGCTGAAAATGCTGAGAATGGACAATTAAATTTTAATGTGGCTGTTTGTGTCACAAGCAAGGAAACTAAAAAATATATATTAATCATGACACTTATCATACACACGAAGCAGGAATTTGCAGCTGCAAACCATATAGAAAGAGAATGGGAACAAGGAAGTCAAGAAGGGGAGATACGTTCCTGATATGCAACACGAACTATTAGGAAGGAATTATTAATTTAACAATTTTTTTACAAGCAGGAAACTCTAATTAATTAAAAACACAATATATCCTTCAACTATAGGATCTTTTCTAATTGAAAGGTTCTAATATATTTATATATCCTTTTGCAATGTAACTAAATGCAGTGTGGCCCAATTGCAATCATTACATGCAGTTAAATGCAGGATTATTCATTGTTAATGAATGGAATATGTACACCTGGACACACGCACACAGAGAAATGTATATAAAATATATGTATGGCTCAAATGAGTTCTACATGAGTGTGGTCTATTGCAATCATTCTAGGTAATTAAATGCAGGATTATTTATCGTTAATGATTTCAACAAACATTATCTTCGTATTAAAATAAATATGAAAGTTGTATCACTGTTTCAAACTACTTCGAGTTTAGGAAGGGAGATTTGCACTCTGTATTTTGGAGGGTAACAAAGAGCAACAAGCAGAGAGCACATAAAGAGCTTGTCTACTTTAATTTGGGAAAAATATTATCCATAAAGGCAAATACATTAATACATATCATCATATTTGAAGTAAATTAAACACCAAAGAAACTGGGATGCATGCAGGGAAAACACACAAACAAAATATTTATGAGAAACTGGGATTTCTGCCGTCATGAGCAACACAAACTTTCTAAACCTTTTGTTATAGCATATACCCCAATACCTCGTAGCTTGCATCCTAGAAATAATTTAACAAAAGAAAAGACGGAAATATATATATATATATATATTGTTGAGAGAAGAGATGGAAATAGTTACTCTAGGCTTGAGAAGAAACTCTCTAAGAAATCGTAGGTGGCAAGATTGGCAATGGAGAATGTGAATAAGGAAATTCTTATGGTCATCAACCATGAACACATGAACCAATATTGAAAGTGGTGAGATATGCATCACCCAAATGTCATGATAGCCACACTCAAGTCTCTTCAATTGTTCTTTGTGAATCACCAAATTGACCGACTATATGTTGGAAATGTACAAATGTTCCTTATTTGTACTCAAGTCCTACATAATTGGAAATAAAATAAAAATCCAAATAATTTTTACAGCACCAATAGCAAAATAGTTAGCAATTGATATAAACCTTAAAGACAAAATTAGAGCAGTAAATACCCCAGGTCATTCTTCACCACAGTAACACCTGATTTTTTAGGAACAAACTACGTAGGACTTACCCATTAATTATCAACAATAGGATATATGATTCCTACATGTAATAGTTTCAACATTTCATTCTTCACTACTTCTTTCATAGTGGGATTAAGTCTACACTGGAGGTCTCTGTGAGGGCTAGTTCCTTCCTCCAAATTAATTTTATGAGAACAGACCAAGGGACTCACACATTTTATATCAGCAATGCTCTAACCGAAGGCTGATTTATGCTCACTTAGGTTCGGTTTGACCCATCGAAACTTTCATCTCAAACTTAAAGTTCTCATCTCATTATTACAAATTTTTCAAATCTCCATATAAAATATAATAAATAATTCAACTTTTTCTTAACTCTTTCAAATCCCAAAACAATAATAATATTAAAATATAATATTTTAATATTTTATCTTAAAACTCAAAATTCTCATCTTACTACCAAACCATACCTTAGGGTCCAAATTAACTTTTCACCTTGAGACTCAGACAATTCAGTTGAGATAATAATAGGAAAAGTATCATCCTGACCAAGGAAAGCATGCTTTAAACCCTTAGGCAAATGCTTCAATTCAACTTTGGGTGCTTCCACACTTGAAGGAATTTATTTTTACTTTTCTCAAGCAACTCCTCAAACTTCAGTTGTGATGCCTGAGTGCCATAATCCTGAGTTCTATAAAAACTAGCACAAATATCAACTATATCAGATAGATCACTGATAGAACCAAACTAAGAATTAACAAGAAAATACTCAAGGGGATCAAAATCATGAGCTATAGAAATTCCCATATCCATGAGTGAGTCAATCATGTATGTTTGGTGTCTCTCGTCAGCATCTTCTGGTTGTTGTGCAATATGGAAGATATTCACCTCGAGAGTCATGTTTTCAAAAGATAGCTTCATAAGCTCATTCCTACAATTAGTAAGAATATTAGCAGTGGTAAGGAAAGACCTACCTAAAATCAAAGGAATTTTAGAAGTAGTATCAACAGCAAAGCTAGTGTCAAGGATTAGGAAATCAACAGAATAATAAAATTTGTCAATTTGAATTAAAACATCCACTACCACACCTTGGGGTACTTTGACTGAACAGTTAGCTAATTGCAATACCACAGTGATTGGTTTGATTTCTCCCAACTCCAACTGCAAATAAATAGAATATGGCATTAGGTTCACGTTAACTCCTAAATCTAGCAAAACTTGCACAAACTCATTATTTCAAATACTGCATGCAATGGTTGGACAATCAGGATCATTGTACTTGGGAGGAATCCATTGCTTAATTATAGCACTAACTTGCTCTGTCAAGAACGGAGTCTTCTTCACATGGTGTTTTCTCTTAACTGAACACAAATCCTTGAAAAGTTTTGCATAAGTAGGAACTTGTTTAATCACATGCAAAAGAGGAAGTATGATTTTTACTTGCCTTATATTCTCTAGGATTTCATTGTTAGGATCTAGAGTTCGTTTGCTTTATTTTAAAGTTTGAGGGAATGGTACCTTAACAGGACTCTTTGTCACCTCAGGTTCCTTAGGCAGCTCGGGATCACTACTATCTTAATTCTTTTCCACATCCTCTTATTTGTTCATTGTTGGGATGTGTAATGACTTACCATCGTGTCACAATGGCATTCACATCCTTCAAATTCTCTTGTGCCATGTGTTGACCATGGGGTGTGGACTGAGTTTGAGAAGGGAACTTACCTCACTTATTCACACTCAAGGAGCTCATTAATTTAGACACTTGGCTCTTTATCTCCTTGTTTTCTTCAACAACCTATGTAATCAAAAATTCAAACTTTTGATTAGTCTTACCTTATGCCTCAATTAAAGCATGCAAAGTATCTTCTAAAAGACTCCTAGAAGATGAAGATGCATGATATGGTGCAGGATATGATCTAGGGGGTTATACAGGAGGCTGGTTTTTAGACTACTAGTTAAAATTAGGGTGATTGCGCCATCCCAGATTATAGGTATCGAAGAAATGTGTAAAAGGCTTATTGTACATACCTAAGGCATTATATTGTTCCTCATACATCCATCTCACCTCAGCAAATGTGGGACACTCTTGGGCAAGGTGATCTACCCCGCCACACAAAAAACACGGTCAAAAAGACTGCATGATTAGCCACTTGTGTTGGCTTTAAGTCCTTAGTCTTTAACACCTCTAGCTCTTAGTGAGCATTCAACCTTAGCCTTGAGGTTATCTTCTTCCCTAAGATGGTAAATTCTATCATCATTTGGGTTTCCTGCAGGTCATGACCTATTTGTGCTCTTAGCAACATTAGATCCAGTCTAAGTGTGAGCTTTTTCAGCAAACTCATTGAGGTATTCTATGGCCTCATCAGGATCTTCCTGTAAGAACTAACTATTACACATCATCTCTACAAATTGGCACTTTCTAGGTGTAGGTCCCTCATAAAAATAGCTCACTAAACGCCAATTCTCATACCCATGGTGAGGACATATACTCAACAACTCCTTAAATCTCTCATAAGATTGATACAAAGTCTCACTATCCTTTTGTGCAAATATGGAAATTTTCCTTTTTGAAACTTTGGTCTTATGTTAGGGAAAGTATTTATTAAAAAAGACTTGAGTCATCTCATTCCATGACTCAGTAGATTGTGGTCTCAGCGAATAGAGCCAACTCTTAGCTCTATCCTTCAAAGAGAAAGAAAAGAAATTAAGTTTCACAACGTCATCAATTGCATTTTGACTATGAAAAATCACAACTACTTCCACAAACTCCCTAATGTGCACATATGAATTTTCATTTTTTAAGTCATGAAAAGTAAGAAGTAACTGTATTATCATTGTTTTAAAATCTAGTTGGCAAGTATTAGCTGGAAACATGATGCAAGATGGTGTGTCTGTGCGTGTAAGGTGGAGGTAATTCTGAATGGTCCTAGTGGGTTGATCTCCATGTTCACTCATTTTCTCAGAATTAGAAGAATTATCAAACAAATAATTAGAAAAATTAGACTCTGATTCTGACTATAACATAGGTCTACCAGCAAACCGATCCAAGGCATTTCTATATCTGTGCATGCAAGGTAGAGAAAAATGCAATACCAAAAAAAAACTACAAAAAGAAAAAGAAAAGAAAATAAAGATGCAGCAAGCTAAAAAAGGGAACGAATTTATCGCCTTTACAAACTGCTAAAAAGAAAAAATATTTAACAATTCTTCTATTGTCTCCCCGACAATGGTGCCAAAATTTGATTACGTCTAAAGAATAATACGGTAGTTGTAGCACAGTTTTGGGGTGTTGATTCCACAGAGAGACAAATTAAAAGAATAGCAAAAAGAACAAAGAAACTAAAGAAAATTTTTAAATGATTAATGGAGAATAAAGATTAATTTTAAATATAAATTAAAGTGAAACAAAATGACTAACGGAAAAAGTACTCAAATTTGACGAGCAGTAAAGCGTTGTGAATTTCTTGCACAAATTCGTTATTTTAATTACTTTTAATTCATTGAATAACTCAATTGAGAACTCAATTCCCAATTGGAAGGTATACAATTATAAATTAAATGTAACCCTTTGAAAAATCATTCACCACTTTTAAAATACGTAAATTATTATCACTATTGAAAAAATCCAACGATGACAATATATTGAGGGAGCAATATTGCAGTAAAGAATTAAATCAATATAGATAAATAATTGATCCAAATATAATTAAAGAACTAATCCATTTAATAGAAAAAGTATGACTGAATCCATAAAAAGAATAACTTTTATGATTATTCAGAGAAGAAAACATCAATAATGAGTTGAGAATTGAAAATCAAATACATAAATTAAGAATACCATCTAATGTGGAAGTTCATCCCTAACCCTACTTGAGAATTTAGTTATCCATTAATATAATGGACAACAAAAATGTCAAGAGAAAAATAAAGCAAACGACATCCATGGGAATTAATTTAATCTCTTCATTCTTCAGTCCGTCCTCTTGTGTCTCTCCTCTCTCCTCCTCTCAATTTCATACTAATGATATACTTATATAGGGTAGAAAAGAAACCCTAATGTTTTCATGATTCCTGTGTAAAAAAATTACCTAAATTTTAGTACTAATCTTGACAGTCACGTATGTGCTTCAGGATTTGAATTTGAAAATCCTTATTAGAAACAAATTTATAGCTTTTTAAGATATGTTTCCAACGTAACAAGAATCACATCAATCCTACATGTAAGTGAAAAGTTACGATTAAAATACTAAAATATATCAAGGCTGTCTCCTTGTGAATTTCAGACTTTGACTTCTTGTAATTTTCTTTTGTGATTTCTTTTCTTTTCTTTCTTGATTCAAATTGCTCTCAAACCCCATGAAAGTTCTCATTTGAATTTTACTAGGCTTTGACTTGTTTTTTTTTATAAACTATGAAATTAAACATAAAAATCTACTTAAGAGTATTTCAAAGTAAATAGAAACTCAATTAAAGAATACACATTAATTTCTGTTATTTCTCTTCACATTTTAGCATTTTAATCTAATAGTAAGGTATTTCGAGTGCACTTTCATGCACTCATCAATCACTATAACTTATTAATATTAAATCACTTTTATATAGTAATATTAATATTAGTACTACATTAATATTAATATGATACTTGTACTAGTACTATACTATATTAGTACTTAGTGATTTAATATTAATACTAGTACTATATTAAATCAATTTTATATAGTAATACTAATACTATATTAAATCACTTTAACTTATAATAATATAGTTATACTAAAATTGAAAAACCAGACCGGAACTAGTAAAACCGGAAGTACTGGTTTAGGTGGGTAATCGGTGCGGAATCTGTTTTTGAAAATGTAAAATCAGTATAACCTATTATGTTCAAAAAATTGTACAAAACCAGACCTAACTGAACCGGTTACATCCATAATATTTTCGTTAAACAAAAATAATTTTATTAACATTTGTCAAAAATATTCTAAAGGAAAATTAAAATAAACGAAAAATATTATTATTGATGATTGTGAAAAGTGATTTTAAATGAGATGTCAAATAGCTTGATCCTTTATTAATGATGATTGTGAAAATTTTAATAAGGACCGAAGAATGAAAAAGTTATATTTTTATATTTTAGGTTTATAATTTTTTTTTTAAAAATCAAAGTTAGTTCTTGAACTAACACCTTTGACATTGTATTTAGGAAAAAAATATTTTTGATTCTTGAATTTCATGTTTACAAAAATATCTTTGTGAGTTTCGTGTAGTCGTATGCACATGCTGTTTCACGTGTCTAAGAAAATATAAAATAATATATATATATATATATATATATATATATATATATATATATATATTAGAAGTTATAGAAATAGAAACACTAAAAATTGAAGTAAAAATTATTTAAAAACAAAATAAAAATATAGAAGAAACATATATTAAGAATAGGGACAGCTCAATACAACATGGGATAATGAGAGGTATTATAATTAATTATGCAATTGAGGGAGAAACAAGTTCAACATGAAAATGTAGGTACCATTGTGCTCATCAAACAGACCTTACAGATAATTTTAAGAGCAACGCTACTCTACCGCTTGCCGCTGCCTGCTATAAGTTACTGTTAGGCTAAAATCAACTTTTCATTTTTTTCTAATTTTTTATTCATATTTTTTTATCATTTTAAAAATATATAAAATATATTAATACACAAATAGTCACTTCATTAACTATTAAATTAAAAAAATTAAAAAATAAAATAAAATTGATGAGCGGTCAACTGGAGCGATACACTTGGGGCAACATACTATCATTTCTGTAATTTTAATCCCCTTAAAAGATCATTACACCAGTCACAGGTTAGTTTGTAAGATGAGGCCAACCTAAGAGGCTCCTGATTGAAGTGTGTGGATGGCAGTTCACTAAGTAGTCTTTTAAGAATACCCAACTAGTTAATTCCTATGTCTCCACATTGAAGTTTTGAACTCAAAAATTTGAAAGTGGGTGTTTGTGCTACCTCCAAAGATTTTAGCTGCACATTGATCTCAAAGGAATTTTCAATCAATTTAAAGCTTGATTCCAACAAATCAAAAGTGAAATAGAGCCAATTGACAAAGACTAGGTAGGTTTCAATTGGGAGTCTCATCTCTTACTGAATATTTATCAATGTTCTATAAACGTCTACACAGACGATGATAAATGTAGGGCCTACTTTATGGGTTTCTATCAATCTCTTGAAGTCCTTCAATGAGAAGAATGTTTTTTTTTTTTTTATAACTATTTTAGTAATTAACTCCTTTTATGAATTTTTAGATTGTTATGTAAACTTTTGAAAAAAAGAAAATCTATATATAATAAAAGAGCGAGTTTAGAGAGTAAGGCGTAGGAATTCACGTGATGGCTTGTACCAGAATGCCACTCACAAATCCCTTGTTCTCCTAAGTTAGGCTAAAATACCACTGCTACATATTTAACTTGACTAAAATATCCTTACAACAGATCAAATTGGATAGGAATATCCCTTATAAAAAACAAACTAGACAATCAAGATCCAACCTATGACCCACAACGATGCAATATCGACCCGCGGTGCCATTGTGGTTATAGGTCGACCCAAGGATGGATCATTACACTCCCGTGCATCCAAATCGACCAAGAGACTGACCCCTACACCGTCGTGTGTCTAGATCAACTTAGGGATGGACCATGACATTGTTGTGCATCTAGATCGACCCAAGGATTGACCATTTTTCTAGATTGAGTAGCATTTTGCCTCCCATGGTGCTCACTAAGGTAGAGAGCACTTTTGCTCTCCATGATGCTCACTTGGGGTGGCAATCACTTTTGCTCTTTGCTTCCCATGATGCTTGCCTAGGTGACAAGTATTTTTACTCTCTTTGGTGCTGGCATGGGGGGCGACCACTTTTGTTCTCATTTGCATGATGCTTACTGAGGTGGCGAGCTTCATGCTCCTTCACATTGCTCGCTACAATGACGTGCACTTTTCCTCCCATGGTGCTCACCATAATGACAAACATTTTGCTTCCCATGGTGCTCGCTTGAGGGGCAAGCACTTTGCCTCCGTGGTGCTCGCCTAGGTGGCATATTTGTTGTTCATCATGATTACCTAAGTGGAGAGTTTCTCCTTCATGGTACTCGCCATGGTGGGAAGCACTTTTGCTCTCCAAGGTGCCCTAGTGGGGGGCAAGCACTTTGCCTTCCAAGGTGTTCGCCGAGGTGGAAAGCACTTTCGAAATTTTGCTCTCCCTTCCTGATTCTGTGTTCGTGAGATCTTCTCCATCGATCGACCTCGTTATTTTCAAACTCTATTATTTCCATCGCAATTAGGAGAACAATGAAGGGAATACCCTAGATGCTCCCAAGGGGCATGGCAAGGATGCTAAGGTGCAGATGCATTCAGCTACCCCTAATGGAAGAATTGCAATTCTAACATTTCTATTGGGCACCAGTACCGATGTAGGAGGGGAAGTGACGCCTAAAGAAGAAATAGCCTCCGTTGCAAGTGCCAAAGTGGAAGAAAGGGTAGTGTTGGCAGCTACGATCTTGATTGACGCTAGTTCTGACATGCGTGGCACCTCTATTGCTAGCTAAGGTAATGATGTTGCATCAACTGATCTGGTGGGTGAGGGTGTTGGTCCTACTTAAGGGTGTAACCAGTCCGGTTTTGTACAAATTTTGGAATCGAACCAGTATACATTTGGGAACTAGTCCAGTCTAGTTCGGGCCGGTTCTTCAGTTTTTTGGTTTAAATTTTCACCTCTAATCCTACTAGGGAAGGTAATTTCTCTGCCTAGGAGAGTGTCTTCTCCCATGATTTGTCCCCCAAGGGAAGTCCCTCGTGAAGGAATGTCGTTGGGTTGAAAGCCTCCTTGTAGGTTCAAGGTGCTTCCTTGCAACTTAAGGGTACCTCTCTCCTCCAAAGTCATCCCTCAGGTTACGCTACCCCATCCCAAAACATCCAACATGAGCGGGATACCACCATTTGAATATAAGGCGGGAAAGGCCTCTGACCTCTAGTTGCCAAGATCGATACTTGCCCATTTAACTAAACTTTTCTCCTTTACTTGATAGATCTAACAGTCATTCTCTGTAGGGCTTATCCACTCTAGCTAGGTGAGTCCCCCAAATCTTGTCTAACCTGAAAGAGAATGTACAAACCTCTCATTCATTTATGGAGGAGGGAGTTCAAGCTGTGTCCCAAGCATTGAAGGAGAAGTAGTGATAAGAAGAAGCTTATTCTTGCTTGGGCAAACACTCACGCGTGAAGAATGCTAAAATTACCATCCTAAAGGATGGGGTATGGAGTTAAAACATTATTTGGCCTTAGAATGGTCTTCGTTCATAAAGACCAAAAATGAATTAGATCAAGCTCTGGAGCATGAGGAGGAACTGGACACCGAGCTCAAGCTACCAGAGAGCTACGGGTTCAGCTAGAAGAGGTACATAGTGACACAAGCTGAGAAGGATTGCTGCTGTACCTATGTGCAGATGTTGACTTCAAGTGAGAAGTTGAGAGCCAAAATGCCACATTAAGAATGACACTAACCAGAGCGAGCTGAAGGTACTTACGGCTAAGTATTAGTCCATCTAGAACAAGTTTTGCAAAGCCGACACCAATCACCTTAAGTTGGCAAAGTTCACCAATTGTCGTGGAGGAAGCTCGTAAAAGATGCTTAATGGGCTAATGAAGTCACAGATTAGCTACAGGAGGCAAGGGATGAGGCAACCCGCCTTTATCCCAACTATCCACAACCCTTCAGGTTCATAATTGAGTTGGAAAATCGGTTGCAACATTGGTCTTTGAACACTAAGGAGATTCTTGCTACTTAACCCTGGGACAGATATGGGGGCTTTTGATTTGCACGGTCTTCTCCCTAAAAAAAGCTACTTTGGCAACTTGGATTCTTTTAGGGTACATGTGATACCCATACTTTCTCTGCTCAACAACTTCCACCACCACCCGATGATGACCTTAGGGCTTACTTTTAAGCTTGAGCTTCTTATTTTGTAATTGTTTTCATTCCTTTGTACTGGATCATTGATAATTAGATTTGGTATGAATTTTCTCTCCTTTTACATTATGGTGTTTGTTTTTTAATGTCTGTCATTTTTCAGTTGGCGCTTTTTGTCTTGGTGACCTTCTCAATATTTTTTTCCTCATATTTTTTTCGGCAATGCTACATACAGTCGTGGAATTGCAAACACCGCGCAATCGCTTTGAAAAAGAGTAGGGTCCACGATTAAAAAGTTAGTTTTTTTTTCATATGGATCCCATATTAATTCATTTTTTTCAAAGCGATTGCACGCCGCTTGCACAACTATATGGAATATTGCTAGTGTTAGGCTGCTTTAGATCGAGAAAGGCTGCACCAATTGTTACTCTACCACGATGGTGTCAATTCAAGCGCTTAGTTGCAATTGTGGTGGTCTTGTGTTGGGGTAACTTTAGGTGGCTTGAAACATGAGTGTTGAGCTCAATTGTCTACAAGTTGCTTAAATATTTGACTTGATCACTTTTATGTAGTAGTTTTGAACTCGATTGTTAGGTCGCCTTAGGCGGGAACCATTGAAGGGGTAACTTCAGTCATTATCCTGTAGAGCGAGCATTATACTTGATGCTTGTTTGCGGTAGGAATTTCAAACTCAATCACCTACTTGCCTTAGATGGGTATTGGCAAACCGAACTGATTCATTCAGTTTTGAAATTATCAAAACCAAAACTAACTGGTCCACCAAAAGAGTCGATATTTTTGACTTTACCAAATTTTTTGGTTCAGTGTGATTTTACAATGATGATTCAATTTTGAAATTTTTATCAGGTTGGCTAGTTTTCTTACTGAAATATATAATGTTTTCAGACCAAATATGATTTTTAGAGTCCAAAACATTATTTTTAGCCTAAAATATCATATAACCATATAAAGGCTAAAATACAATTAGCCAAAATGCACTAATTAGTCTAACACATGCATATAAATGCCTAAAAGACCTATTAAAAGACATGCATATAACAACATACCTAAGGGCTAAAAGCATGAAACATACATATAAGTCGTCTGATAAATTCAATAAATACAATGTAAAAGTCACTAACTACTATATAATATATTTATATATTATGGTTATATTGTATATATAAGCATGTAACTTAAAATGTAACGATAAATCATTTATTAAGGAATCAATATTAATATTCATGCATAAGAGTAAGTTTATATCAAGGAAGCATATATAATAATATTAAAATCTGATACTATAATTATTTATTTTAAAGTATGTATAATATATGAGAAATGCAACAATGAAGCCTTCACCACACGCCTCTGACGTGTGTCGATCTAATAGGTTCCAATCTGCATCTTCCAAGTTATCTGGCTTTTTCCCCAACAAAAGAAGATGAAGTCTTTCCTCGTAGTAATAATACTTGATTTGCATCATCCAATACATGAAATATGTGTCCTCAGCCTTCTCGATTTCAGATTCCTTCACTTCTTCTTCGACCATAACTCTTACTCAAACCCAAACCTAAATAATAAAATTTATGTGGTTTAGTAACATGCCTACGTCAATGAAGCTAATGATTATTTTATTTAAGATGATAATTAACTATACAGTGTGACAATTGTACAAGTGTTTAATACAATATATAGTAAACCCAAATTAGCAGATCGGGTCAAATTAATAACCCAACCCTCATTGAAAATCTACACAAAATTGTAAAGGATCCTTGTCGAGTCGGGTCATCAAATTGAACTTAGAACTAGGCTTCACACAAAGAAGCCCTACACCGCCCATTTGCACATTCACGTGCCGACTAAAGGTGTACAAAGCCTTTTCTTAGCTTCACTCATCCTGTCCGCTTCCTTCTCTCTATTTCCTCATTTGTTTATTGGTTGCTTTATATTTTGACTGCTTGCCTTCTTCTTTACGTCGTCCACCTCCGCATTACGTCGATTAGTCAACACTTTTAGCATATCTTGAACACTGACAAAACCATCTACTCGATTCATGAACTCTTACAAGGCAATCAATGTCTTTCAAGCTAACTCCAGCATAAGGAGACTTTTGAGCCATACCCCATCGAAAAAGGCAATCATTGCTATCTTCTCATTCTTATTGTCAGTCACCAGTTGCTCCTTAATGAACTCGGCCATTAGAAGTGAGCAGTAACTGATGGAACGAACTAGTGGTTTTCGGAATTAGCTAAAAACTAGAAGAGAATTGGTTAGTTAGTGGACCAAAGTGGCAAAAATTGACATTGGTTGGTTCTCAACCGCATTCAAATTGATGAACCGAACTATTATACGTATTTATATTTCATTAATCTTATATAATAAAAATAACGTCGTTTTAGTTGGGGCTAAAACCCTAACTGAAATCCCCTCTCTTTTGTTTTCTTTATTCCTCCTCATTGACGTCGTCTTCTCCTGTCGCATCTCTCAAACTTCTCTTGCTCTTGGCTCTCCCTCTATTCAATTCGAATGGCCATAGGTGATCACCTTGACTTGACACAGTCTCTATCTCTCTCTTGAGCATTCTCTCTCTCTCTCTCTCTCTCTCTCTCTCTCTCTCTCTCTCTTCTCTTGCACTCAACTCTACCTCACCTTGACATTGTCTCTCTCTCTCTCGTGCGTCCCGTCATCAACGACACATGTCGCCCATCCATGTCTATATATAACTAGTAAGTGCCAAACTCAATTTCCCTTAATTTTGATTTATATTATATGAAGAGTTAAATACTAAAATAAACCTTGTATTTTGCTTCCAAGGTAAATTAGTCCCTTTGTTTTATTTTTGAACTTTTTACATTTTATACTTTCAATTTCGATGAAATTAATCATTTTTCATTATTTCCTTAGTCAACTAACACTAATAAATATTTGAAAATTAAAAAGAACTAAGAAATAATAATAAAACAAATATATCCATTTAAAATTAAAAAAAAAAACTAAAAAACAAATTTCGATTTAAAATGAATAGCTATATTTTTCTAACTAGTTGTATTTTTGTATAAAGAAAACCATATTTTGGCACCTACAGAGGCCTTTTAGAAGTTTCTATTCTTAGATTATAAGTTTTTATTACAAGTTTTTTAATCTTTAAACTCAAATTAAATCGTAAAAGTGTTTTAGAAGATTAAATTGAAATTAAATCCTAAAAATGATATTTATTTTGAATTGAAATATTTTTAGAAGCTTTTTTTTTTAATTTAAATGAATCTTATTGTTTATAGTATTTCTATAATTTTATTTTATTTTATTTTTAGAAGTAAGCCCCTGTTTTGAATACCACCCACAATCTAATGGACAAATAGAAGTCGTTTTAAGTGCGTGGAAAAAAAACTTACGCAAACATCTACACTAGTATGAAACCTTAAAAATAGGTATCTTGGCTACATTTAGTCGAGCCTTAGTGCAACACCAACTTCCAATCAAGCACTAAATTAATACCATGTGAGGTTGTATATATATAGAGTTCTTCTCCACTAAGGATTGATCTCTATATACTTGGTACTACTCGAGATGAAACCGCCACTACCTTTGAACAAAAGTCAAATGTAAGTCAGTTCAAAGTAGAATGAAAAAAATATATATTGATTATAGGAATCAAAATTAAAGGATTTTTAAATAAATGATAGGGTTTATTTATTTGAGACTACAGGTCTACAAACAAAATGTGTTAAGTCAAAAACTTCCTCCAATATAGATAAAAAGAGAGAAATGCTGCTTATCATCCTCACATCATATCCAATAGGCAATTTGTTATTTTTGCTTTTCTATTTAAACACACATATTTACACATCACTATGTGTGTTTAAATAGAAAGACAAAAATAACAAATCATATGTTGGTGTGTAATGTAGGGGATGATAAGTAGAATTTTTCATAAAGTCTTGGTCCACGACTTAATGGTTGGATCTTCCATTCAAATTTCATATGCATCCAAGTGTTTCATGTTGACTTGTCTAAAACATAATTTTGGTGCCTTTAGATATTTATGACTAAAACGACTTTTTGCGATAAAAAATCTAGTCCAAAATAAACATTTTGATTATGGTGAGGTTGTGTCGAAAGCAATCCTGGAGCAAAAAATGAATGAGAGATGCAGCAAAGAAGGGCTAGCTGATATGAACTTAACGAACTAAAGGTCTGAAACTTGAGGACATTCTTTATTTAGGCAGAGGTTGAGGGGTAAAGGTAGCCAGTCAGTCACGATCCTAGTAACCGATAAGGAAAATGATAAACTTACAATTAGTTAATGATTATTTTATAACTCTACTTAAGATGGAGGATAGTCATGTAAATTTGAAATTATTTGGTTGATTTAAAATGAGTTATAAAATAATTGTAAAAACGTTGTAGCCATGTCATTATCCAATGGAGAATACTTGTTCGAAAATTGAATGACATATGTGTAATAAGTATTATTTTTGTTTAAATTATATCATGATTGTTATTTGTAAGGCTTAAGATTTGATTCAGACAAGATGGACAAAAAGTTATTAAAAAATTCTTCAATTATGGGACTTATCAGCCCATTTGGAATATTTTACAAAAATAATTTTTTTATGATTATTTTATTGTTTCTTGGGATGTTTTATGGATTAGAATAAAGTTTAAATTATATCATCGAAGTTGTGATTGTCAAAATTTATTTGGAGTTGTCACATCATCCTAATTCATAATGATCACCACATGAAGATTAAACTTTATAAAGGGTGACATGTTTGTAACTAAACGTAATGATTAACTTTGTAATAAAGGGGTACTCATAATGTACATCTCTTCCTCTTCATATGTCCATAGGTTATAAAGTGGCTAAATGCCACTTCAGGAGTCTTGATGCCTGGCCTTAAAAGGCCAGCCGAAGATTACACTTAGAAGGGCTATTTATAGCCCCTCTCCTCTTTGGATTAAGCATTTGTACAACAAACATAATCTCTCTTAGTGTGTTCGTTCTTTCTAGTCTCGATATTTAGGCTGTGAAATATATGAGTGTTGCTTTGGTTTTACCATGTAGCACAGCTCACCATCGACGATGATGATTTTGAATAAACAATGATTAACAAAAATCCATGGAACAACCGCACTAGATCTTGTGGCATTTGGTAATATCGCTTTTGATATGTACTCTGATCTAGTATTTCTAACACTGGTATCAGAGCTACAAATTGGTTGTTCCCGATTTATATTTTGTTATGCGTGTTGTAATTTTTTTTTTTACGGAAATAATTTTTCTATGCTAAGAGACATTTTTTTTTTCTTTTGTAACCATGACTATTGGAATTTCAATGAGTCAAACTTGAGAAATTAAGAGCTAGAAGTACACCTCGATGCATCGCATGTGCTATGGTGCTACTGCACAGGCAGTAACCGTGGTCATATTCAGTGGTTGTGGCCACACAAAGTAGAGCAAACCTGAGTATGTGGAGAAGCTCCAAATCTCAGCTATGAGAAAGTAGTGTGAACTGAAGGGTGATGTACACTTAGGTGCTGCGTTGTGTTCACTACCCTTAATGCAGCAGCCACTTGGAGGTGTTGTACTCCTCGGTGCAACACATGCAAGAAAGCAGCGCCTTGCGCCCAAGGGGGCTGCTGCAAATTCATGTACTAGGCTACACAGAGCTATGTGCTCTACCGCTGGTGGCGAACTCTACAAGTAGTGCCTTGGGCAAGAATGGCTGATGGTATTTTACACAAAGGGTCGTGGACTATGACGTCACGTACGTAGAGGTGCAATGAACACCCAATGCGGTGTAGTAGTCGCTACGTGAGGAGCTGTGCACCTGGCTTGTGTGGCAAGCTTTGTAGCGGGTAGAGTTGCCTACGCACTTGGATCTTGTTTATAATGAAGTGCATTTTATGCAAGGATCTTGTTTATGAAATGATTGTTTACATGGCTAAAGAGAGAGTCAATGAAAATATGTTAATGTACTGGAGTGGAGCATATTGAGGAAATGATGGTTATGATCTTTTTATAAAATGGTTTTCTGGTTGTTTTTAAATTAAAAGAAGTGAGACAAACGAATATAAGTGAAGTGGGTGCAAGAAAATTAGCGATTGCAGAAAAATAAACACCTAAAAGACAATATATCAAACACCTGGCCTACGGGTCTGTCTCATCCTATTCCAAACTCGGATTTAATCCTCAAGCTCTATAACTCAATTGCCAATCCATTCCAAGTATTAACAATTGGAAAATAAAGGAATTGAACCCAGATTTTGCCAACTCTAAGTGTCTACAGAATACATATAAATTCACTGTGAAGCACTAGCCATGAGAAACCTTGAAAAAATTACCAAGTTTCTACTGTGCCTTGTGTCAATAGTAGAACAAGAACAAGAGTTTCATGATTTGATATTTTCATATTTCTATTTGCAGATCAATAGAATAGAAATTATTAAACTAAAATTACTTCAATCAGCAATTTGAACAAAGGTATCAATAACGCGTAGCTCTAGTTGAAAACTAAGCTTCTCTTCATCTTTGTAAAAATTCTTATGGCAAAACCCAAACTACCGAAAAAGATGAAAAATCCAAAAAAGGAAAAGCAGGAGCCGAAAAACCAAAAAAAAAAAAGACCCAAGAAGAAGAAATCCCTCAAAATGCATTTTTATATTTCTCCATGTGCCAATTTCTTTTCTTTCTCCAGCCAATAATTTTAGCATCTCTGGCCACATCCAGATGCTATTTCACTTCAGTGCTTAAGGCCATGATTTCCAGAGATCCATCGTGCCTTTCGTCCAAGGTATTTTACGTGCCCTTGTCCCTTTGACAGTGCTCTGGTTTGTGTCAATTTCCAGAGGATTTCTCCCCTTCTGCACCTCGGCACCTACAAACCACCTCTCCATCTCCTGTCACAAATCCCTTTCTCCCTCAAGTGCGTGGTCCTTCCCTGCTCCTGTCGGCCAGTCCAATTGGTAGCCTTAATTCCAAAATTACCCTAAAACAATTAGAGTTAAGTGTTCAGCACTATAAGGGCAAAATTGGGATATTAACTCTGGTATGTCTTAACAATGTTAGTGTCCTTATTACAACTAGCTACATTATAAACATTTTTTTAAATGCAAAACATCAAGATTTAACAATTGACTGAAGTATTATAATCTACTGCATAATTAAGTGCTTAATTTATTTTTGGTTAAACAATTTATTCACTTTAGCAGCTTAATCATGCAATTTTGACACTTTATCATAAACTCTGTATAAGAAAAATAATTTCTATGAGCTCTTATTCAAAATTCATTGACAATTAATGAGATGGTGAATACCAAAGAATCTATATTTGCCTAGAGTTCTTGGTACATCCATTATGGTTTGCTTATGAGAGTTAGAAGTTGTGATTTTGTTAGAGTGTAAATATGACTTAATTGATTATGTGAGTTTGTGATATGATTTAGATAAGTAACTAAAAGTAATTACTAGATTATCGTGATTGTCCTTGGGGCCAAAGACCCTAATTGATTTATCCTTATTGAAAAATAAAGGATAGTTATCTCACATTCTTTTGTTAATTACAAGAGATTTGTATGAAACCCTGAAATTGTAAATTAAGTTTGCTGAATAAGATTTATGGTCACCTTATAGATTCTTGAAAGTCACAGTTAGACTTGCTTACTAGAATTTAAGGTTTATGTTATGAGTTTGACCTTAAGTGAGATTTGTGATGAATCATTGACTTCATAGTTGTCCAAATGCTTTTTTTCATATAAAAGCAGAGTCTCTTGGTAGGTGCATGTTATTTTCTGGGAAGGTTACTATATATGAGATTGTGCATTGAAAGAAATGGTCATTAAACACCATTTGAGACTTGTGATTTAATGTTTTTCATAGTTGACCATGTGATTTCTCTCCCTCATGGTATTGCTCGTCTTGGACTTGATAGTGATAGTGAGCACTATCATGTGCATTTAGTGAGCACACGCATTCACTATCAATTTTGGGATTAGGGTAAAAAATATATGTCAATAGGTTTAGATTGGCTCACTCACACAAGTGATTGCCTCTGGCACTTAGGTAGCAAGCATATATGAGATATTGTGTCCTTTGATGCTTGTGTAGCATATAGACATGGTTGACATAAATATATATGTTGCATTAGCTAGGCTAGGATGAGGTATTTGTTGTTTTTTAAAACCATATTTGGATAGCTCACAATCTGTGTAGCGTGTGGTTTAGCCAGATGCGATATCCTCTTTGACGTTTTGGATAGCAAGTAAATGGAAGAAACTCGGGTTATGCACTGAGAAAGCAATTAGATTAACATTTGTATGGTGCATTTTGATTAGACATAAGCTCTTTTTAGAAAGAAAACTCCATCGTAACATGTATTTCATACTATATGTACTTTTACAACCAAGAGTATAGGTGAGTGAATGGATCCATACTTCCTCACCGTGTGAGTTCTGTAAGTTATGATTAATGACCTTAATTTATTTATACTCTTTTGGAAACCTTTGACAGTGTCAAGAGGTTGAGGTTTTAGTATCTGCTACTTCGGCATGTTGTCTATGACCATGAATGATTTGGTCTAAAGAGATATTGTTGGGAAAATGATTGAACTAAAATCAAATAATTGATGACCTTAATTTATTTATACTCTTTTGGAAACCTTTTACAGTGTCAAGAGGTTGAGGTTTTAGTGTCTACTACTTTGGCATGTTGTCTATGACTATGAATGATTCGGTCTAAAAAGATATTGTTGGAAAAACGATTAAACTAAAACTAAATGACATAAGAGTGAAGGGAAGACTACATGGTAACATATCAATATTGTGTTTGTACTCACTGGCAGCAAGTTATGTTGCTTTTTGGATGTTGCGATATAGTTGTGGGTACATCATGTTTTATAGAGATTAAGCATTGCTTTGAGTCATTCAGACTCGTGAGAGATTAGGGATGCTTAGTCTGATGTGACCAAATGAGTTGGGGTATAACGAGACACTTTTAGGAATATTGCTTTACTGGTCTTCTCTCAAAGAAATTTAATATAGTGCTTTCATTTTTCTTTTACAAGTATTTTCGATGTTCACACAATCTATTTGCCAATATGAATAAGATTGAGAACATATTAAGATATGCAAACTTAGAGTCTTGTCCACTACGTGCAAATAGAAGATGTAATAAATGGGCACCCTTAGTGGGCACTCCTTCCTCTTCATATGCCCATAGGTTATGAAGTGGTTTTAACTCACTTGATGAGCCTTGATGGTAGCCTTTGAGGCCAGTTGGGAGCTACACTTAGAGGGGCTATTTATATAACCTCTCCAATCTCCCCTCTTGGATGAGGCATTTGCACCACAAATATAATCTTTATCTCAGTGTGTTGGTTCTCTCTAGTCCCAACATTTAGGTTGTAAAATATGTTAGTGTTGCTCTAATCTTACCACGTAGCACACTCCACTATTGACAATGATAATTTTGAATGAACAACAATGATTGAAGAAAATATGTGGAACAACAGTACTAGATCTATGATTCGCCATACAAGATAATATCGTTTTTGCTATGTACTCTAATTTAGTATTTCTAACAAAACTATTTAGGTTCTATTAAGGTTATGATAATTACAGTGATTTAGGAGCAACCACAAAATCTATTTCATGTTCACTATCATATAGAAATTCAATTTCATAAAGCTTATGGTCATCTATGATGAGTAGCATCCATCTATATGAATTAATAAGTCTCATATGCTCTCACATGACTTTTATATTGCACACTGTCAAATTTATAGTCTTGGACTTTGTATTCTTTAATTTAACCATTATGTCCTTAATGAATACTTTATCTCTTATTATATTTTTTCACAGTGAAGCATTGATGTTGGTATATTAATTCAAGAATTAATTGACTGCTAATATCAAAGAGAAATATTACAAGGAAGCATCACATACATCTACTTAATCAACATGTAATTTGTCATTTTTGTCATTCTATATAAACATATATATATTTAAGCATTAAGATAAAATGACAAATCACATATTGATTAAATAGATGTATGTGATATAAGGCTTCCATATAGAATTTCTTATTACGATGGATGCTACTCATCATTTCATACCGTACATTTTACATATTTTAATATTTATTTTTAATACTATTTATTTAAATTTAATTTAATTTTTATTAAACTAATTGAGTTGTTTTATTTATCATCCATACACTACATATTTATTATAGAAAAAATGAAAAAAAATGTATGGTGTGTGAGGGGATGATAAGTAAAATTACTCATTCATATAATGATTCTGTTTCCCTCTCTAATTGGTATATAAACATAAAAAAATAATATCTACAGTTTTAAGATGTGAAAGTCTCGTACACTCCTTTTGAAGAAAATGAGTAAATATGAGACTTCCATAAAAAATTATTTTTTTAATAATAGACCATACTGAAAGGAATGTGCGATACTTACATATCCTAAAAGTATATCTAACATTACTCATAATCATATAGTTTGCCTCTTACATAATAAGTATTTGTTTGTGCACATTATATATTTAATTTATCCATTGAAAATAAACATAAAGATGGATATGAATGGCTAATTGGTATTTCAATCATAAAGATTTGATTTGCTCATAAGGTACAAGTTTAGGGAAGTAAAATGCAGTGAAATACACGGAACGAAAGTACTCATTACATAAAGAATATTACCAACATGATTCTTCGTTTGTACTCTTTACATGAGTGAAAGTGTGAAATAAAAGATAGGAAAATGTTAGGATGTCTATGTGTTTGCTATCTTGTTTTGATTGTTAATATATTTATATTTTTTTTTAAAACAAATTCTTTACTTAATGATTAAGGAAATAATATTTAATATATTGATGTATTTTTTTTATTTTTTAAAAATATTTAAATATGTTAAGAAAGTGTAAAAAAAATAAAAAATAAAAAATAAAAAATAAAAATAAAAATTTGTATTAGTAGGCATGTCCAACGGTGTATTTATGGGCGGCATACTAATACCACCCATAAATAAAATCATCCTCATGCATAGTTTATACAAATGACATTAAGATATTTATGAGATATGTGGGGGCAGAGTGGAAGGATACAAGATATTTCTATTATACTAATAGGGCCCACATGTAGTGAAGTATTTATTTAATATAAAAACATAAATAACATGTTAAGCCAGTTTGGGTACACAACCGTTTTCAAGTATTTTTAAATATTTTCAAATATTTCATTATCAAACACTATTTAAATATAATTTTTTTTTTAATTTTAGATTTTTAACTTTTTCATATAATTATTATCTAATCATTATAATTTTTCCAAATTTCTAAACAAAATACATAAACAAATATTACTCTTTCAAATTTTTAAAAAAAATAATATTAAAAAATTATATTCAAACAATTTTTTTTTTGTAATTTTATAATATTTTTATTCTATTTTTTTCTTTCATTTATCAAAATCCAATAAAATATCTCAACTCAAAATATTTCATTACTATTTACAAATATTTTAAAATATTTCACTTTTCACTTCACATTCATATTTGGATATTATTTATGTGATCTTATGCTTTCATTTGCTACATCATGGTTCTCTATAATGCCAGCATATGCATGCAACTGTGACAGTTTTATGCCGATGAGAATGGCGTTACTAGATTAAATCCCGTTGTGCTACAGTAAATCGCTTATTGCTAGAACGCCAGTATTAATAAC
The DNA here is from genome assembly GCF_018687715.1 of Carya illinoinensis. Classification (NCBI taxonomy): domain Eukaryota; kingdom Viridiplantae; phylum Streptophyta; class Magnoliopsida; order Fagales; family Juglandaceae; genus Carya; species Carya illinoinensis. The sequence goes on from NC_056764.1 coordinate 26,435,732, forward strand.
GGAGAGAGATCATAAGCTTTAGCAGCAGAATGAACATCTAGAGATATTCTCTATGAAGAATCTTTTGGCAGAATATTCAGTTAATATTCCAGTCGTTTTATTTTTTTTAATCGAAATTGATGAATATTGTGGTCATCTAAGTTCCCTACTTAGGTAGTAGAGTATTCTCAGTATATTTTAATATTATTTATTATTTTATTATTATTTTTTACTTAATTTTTACTATTTTATATTACTATTTAATATTTTATCATTATTTTTCATAACTTTTTTATTACCATTCACAAAATATTTGAGATCACCTTTGTACCTACCCAAATGCAACCTAAAATTGCTAGTTTTGCCTCGTTTGATTATGCAGTTCAGATAAGATGAGATGAGATATTTTGTTAAAAGTTGAATAAAATATTGTTATGATATAATTTTTAATATTATTTTATTTTGAGACTTAAAAAAGTTGAATTGCTTTTATATTTTGTATAGAAATTTAAAAAAATTGTAATGATTGTATGAGATGAGATGAGATGGTTTGGTACCAACCCGTTGCAGCACATCATTTGCCTTTTATACGAATAGTGTTAGGTACAAGTCTCATACAAACCTTTTGTTAAAAAGTAGATTACTAGATTTTAGAGGTGAGCAGCGGGGCCCTGGACCCTGGTGCTCCGCTCCTTTTGTCCCGCCCCTGCATATGCGGGGCGGGGCATCCGCACCGCAAGGGCGGGGCACGGGGGACCCTGCCCGTATGAGATGCCCCAACGGAGACGGGGGATGGAGGGGCAACGACCTCGCTTCGGTTTTCCCCCGCCCCGCCCCATTATACATATATATATATATATAATATATTATATTATATATTTATATATAATAAATAGATTTTATAGATGAAACGGCGACGTGTCATCTATAAAACGATACTCACTGATTAAGTCACCTAATAAAACGGTACCGTTTTGTCCATTACAAAACATGGATAAAACGGTGCCGTTTCATTAAGTTTTAACCCAGGGGTTAACACCCCCACCTCGGGTCGCCCCCTTCTCTTGAATCCCTTTGACAGCTTCTCGAAATCTCTTTCTCTCAATCGCACCCTCGTAGTCTCGCAGTCTCTCCTCTCTCTCGCAGTCTCGTAGCCTCTCGTTCTCTCCTCTCTCTCGCACGCCGCCACGCCGCACGGTACGCCGCACAGTATACAGTAAGAACACACAATTCTTTTTCTCCGTTGTTTTTTATTTTATTTTTATTTATTTTTTTAGTTTTGACCGGAGATTAGAGGAGGAATGGGTTGAATCAGAGATGGAGGATGAGTATATTTGTGACTTGTGTGCTGTGGATTCGTAATCATTGTGCATGTGTTTTCTTGCTGTGATTGTAATTTGTTTCGGATTCCATTTTAATTTAGGGTTTCGGATTGGAAGGGTTCCAATCTAAAACCCTAATTTTTTTATTTTTTTTTTTGGGTTTCCAATCCGAAACCCTTATGTTTTTTTGGGGTTTCATTGATTGAAACCCCTCAATCAATGAAACCCCTCAATTATTTTAGGGTTTTGGATTGAAAGGGTTCCAATCTGAAACCCTAATATTTTTTGCCCTTTAGGGGTTTCAATCAATGAAACCCCTAAAAAAAAAAATTAAAAAGATGTGTGGGTCTACTATTTATATGCAGTTTTGGATTGCACTTCGAATTTTTTTTTTTTTTTTTGGTATTGGAGAATCAGGAATGTCTTCAGATTTCAGTGATAGCTCACCTGCCCCAACCAATACCCCTACCCCAGAACCTAACCCTACTCCTACCTCTATAAGGAGTACACCTTGCCCTGCCCCGAAACCACACAGGGCAAGAAACCTGTATCTATATTTTGGCAACACTTTACCAAACTAGAGGGTGATGACCCCAATACCCCACAAGATAAATATAATTAATGTGAAAAATCTATAGATGTTACTATAGGAAACATAGTACATCCCAACTGAAGGTCCATTTAGAGGAATAATGCAAGAAGAATCCAATTTTAAGATCCTTAGTAGAGAATGATCAATCTAGACTAGATATTAAAATGGCGGATGGGAGTAGTGGGGCTGGGAGTCCAACATTGAAGGGGTATATGAAGTATAATCCCGATGAGTGTAGAAGGAAGTTAGCTCATATGATTGTCATGGACGAGCTACCTTTTCAGTTTGTGGAGGGTAAAGAATTCCAAGAATTTGTCCAAAAGTTGGAATCAAGATTTGTACTTCCTTCTCATCACACTGTGGCAAAGGATATTAAGAAGATGTACTTCCATGATAAAGATGTTTTGAGGGGCCAATTGGCAGGTTTGGTAGTTTGCCTCATTACCGATATTTAAACTTCTATCCAAAATATGAAATACATGTCGTTGACTGTGTATTTTGTTTATTCTGATTGGGTTTTGCACAAAAGGATTATTAAATGTTGTCAAATAACTGATTATAAGAGTGAGACGATTGGGAAGGTCTTGGAGGCTGCAATAAAGGAGTGGGGGTTGGAAAAGATTTTAACTGTTTCGGTTGATAATGCGTTATCTAATGATGTTGCCTTGGAATATCTAAAAAATTATCTTAAAGATGCAAATAAGACATTTTTGGGTGGTGAATATTTGCATGTTAGATGTGCTGCACATATTTTGAATTTAATTGTGACTGAGGGGTTGAAAGATGTTGATGACTCGGTTGCACAAGTTAGAATGGGTGTGAAATTTGTGAGGTATTCTCCTTTTAGATTGGAGAAATTCAAAGTTGCTGCAAAAGCTGAGGGCATAATATCGAAAAATGGTCTTTGTACTGATGTTCCTACCAGATGAAATTCAACTTTCTTGATGTTGGAGGCTGCCCAAGAATATAAGGCAGCCTTTCAATTATTGGGTGATGAAGACATCCAATATGTCAAATACTTTGATGAGCACAGGGGATTATGAAAGCCTAATGATGATGATTGGGTGGTAGTTTCTACTTTTATTGATTTTCTCGGATTATTTTACGATGTCACATTAAATATATCTGATTTTTTGTACCCTACATCCCATTGATTTTGTCAACAAATATGTAGGATAAAAGAATAATTAGAAGATATATGTAGGGGTTTCAATGAAAGGATGAGGGAGATGGCAGTGACCATGATGCTAAAATATGACAAGTATTGGAGAGATTTGACTATAATGAATATTTTTTTATATGTGGCTATTATTCTTGATCCCCGTTTGAAAGTTTCAGGCTTGTTATATGGGTTGGGACTTGCTCACGATCAGGTATGGACTGAACTTATTGGTGAATTAGCCCAAGATACCCTGACTAAATTGTATAATGAGTTTAATGCAATTAAAGGTGGTACTACATCCAAGACACATACACATACCCCAACACCTTCTACAGACACCGTAATAGGGCCTCCTACAAAGAATTACAGAATGCCGTGGACTAAAACCCTTGCACAGAATCTCATACTAGTCCATCAATCTACAGAGGTGGTTTTCGAGTTAGACAACTATTTGTTAGCGAATATGGTCCAAGATGATGATGATAATTTCGATATATTAGGATGGTGGAAGAATGCTTCAAAAAAATATCTCATCATTTCTGAGATTACCCGCTATATTTTGGCCATCCCCATTAGCATCATTGTCTCAGAGTCAGCCTTTAGTACTAAAGGTCGTATATTGGATCCTTTCTATAGTTTATTGTCTCCTACAACTATAGAGGCATTGATATGCATACACAGTTGGATGGTGGGAAATGATATTCATGTTCCGGATATTTTAGATTTTAAGGAGACCGATGAGGGTGGTGATCAGTCTGGATTTGGACCACCTGGTAATTGTTTTTTATTTTTTTATTTTAATTTATTTATATTCATTTCGATTTCATCGTCATTAATTTTAATATTAATTTTTGTAGTAACACGAGACGACGTCTAGCACCTATCAAGCCCGGGTCGCCCCAAGTGTCACAGACTCACAGTCAAAGACAAGCCACAGTTGACAGCTCTATCAGTCCCTCTTTAGAATATTCAATTTTTAATTATTTGTTCATATTTTATATTCAATTATTTGTAATGTTGATACAATGTCCCTTGGACACTTTTATGTTTGTAATTTTGTAATTGTTTAACCTTTCAATTTTGTAATAGTTTAGTTATTATTATTAGTTTATTAGATATTAGACTCTTAGACTAGTAATTTTTATTAGCCATAAAATCAATTACCATCCAAGACATTTTTTTTTAATTCTGATTTTTAAATTTTTTTATTTTTACTTATAATTTTATGGGCTGAAAATGGCCCACAAGCTTTTTTGTGCCAAAAATAAAAGCTTGTGGGCCATTTTTGACCCATTGCTGAGGTTTCTGGGCCATTTTTGGCCTAGAAGGGGTGCGCAGGGCGGACGGATTGCCCCCCCAATCCGCACCCTGTCATGCAGGACGAGGTACCCTGCCCCCGGTACGGGGGCGGGAGACGGAGAAAATTTTTCCCATCTACCCCATGCAGGGGTTGGGGGGGTTCTACCCCACACCGTATGGTGTAGGTAGCACCCCTACTAGATTTCACTAATAAAAAATAGATTTTTTTATACCTTTTTTAAGTGGTGGCCATTTTTTTACAAAAACTTGTATAGAATTTGTCTATTTGAAACTTACACAACTCAATTCTCTTTTTATACCATATTGGCATATGTATTTTCCTTTTCTTTTTTCATACAATCACCAACTTTAAGGTCACCAATATTCCATAACCGTACATGTTTCTAATACCTGCAGACCCAAAGGTCAATATTAACCCTTCACCTCAACACGTCTACTGTCATGATCTTTAGTGAGTTCTGGTTTTTTGTTTTCGAATTTATGTGGTGCTCCAAGTTCTGAAACTTCATTGGAAAGTTCGATTTCAGTACTTGAGAAATCCAATCAAAGATTCAAGTATCTCTCTCTCTCTCTCTCTCTAAGACCATCAGTCCCAGATATATGAGGTCTATTACAGAAGTCTATTGGGTCCAAGGATATATGCATTACATCTATAGAAACATGGATTATAACATTCAAATTTTCCAGTAACAAATGTAATGTACATATCTGTCAATCTCTGAAAGAAGAAAAAATCAATCACCAACACAATCAATAATATGGGTGATGAGAAGTTATGACAACTTCATGGTAGAACTTTGGCTTTTCTGGGTCTATATAAAATTGCTTCTTCTCCAAGTAAAAGCGCCCTTAAAATGGCCTCACATACACCATTGTAATGCACAATTAAATGTCCACCATCTGGAACTTCATGATATCGAATCCAGGGTAGCTTCCCAGAAACAAATCTTTGGAGCTGAAAAGGCACTACCTTGTCTTCGTAACCTTGCCATATGTGCACAGAGCTTTCATTTTTTGGGTACGGATTGCTTATATCCATTGGGTCAAATTCCCATTTGCCAAAAGCCAGCATAAAGTCATGACGAAGTGTATCAAAAACACTTCGTTCTCGTATCTTATCCTGTAGATTGAAATAAAATGTTTATCACAATTATCATAAAACACGACTTCCCATTATAAAACTTGAGCTTATAAATTTTCTATTTATTTATGAATCACTTGACTACAGGACCAAGACCCTCTCTCCTTCCTGCTTTTGTGCAGATGGAAAATGTAGTTACCTGGGTGAGCATTGGGAACCCTGATATAGTCTTCAAAATATCGATGTCTCGGTCATTGAAGAATAATGGGTTTCTTTCAAGGACAGAAGTTGAAGGGAGCCATTTCTGAGTCACCCACCAGTACAGTAGTCCAGGCGCATAATTTGCAAACCAGATTGACCACCGAACAAGTTTCCTCCTGTAGTCCTCTCGTATCAGACTATGAGGGAGTGAAGGCCACCAATAATTCACAACTGGGACTACAAAGGCCACACCAGCTAGCCTGGAAAATTAGTTTTGAGGCAAAATTTAATAGTAGCTTCCTGACGTGACTGAGCAGGAGGGAAGAAAACTATTGAAACTAGAAGTTTAAGGAAAGTGTTTTACCTGTCTGGTATGTATTTGAGGCAACTCCATGTGGTGTATGATCCCATTGAGACTCCAATCACATAAAACTTGGATCCCAGCTCTAATTGGTCAGCAAGTTCTTGAATGTCAAAAGCTTCACTCTTTACTGTGCGCTCTGGGTCTGGATCACTTTCTCCATATCCTGCCCGATCATATAGCAGAAAGTATATGCCCAACTCATCTATTAGTTCCTGCAAAACGATTAGAAACAAGCCGTGTACAAGTAAAGCAACCTCCAAAAGAAAGAGTTTCAAATTTGAAAGTCCCAAAAGCTGTGAAACACACACCCCAATTCCTCTTCCAAACTACTGACACAAACCCACTAATCCATGCAATAATGACAACATAAAGAAATTATTTTTCAGCTGTTCCTTTTTAATAAAAATAAAAAATAAAAGTACCTCTATATGATTGGTTCTAAAAATGGGTTTTTCTAGCTAAGTTGATTTTAATTTTAAGTTTAGATTAGACTAAAAGGTACTCAATGAGGTTAAAGTCGAAATATACAATGGAAGTTCAAGACATGAGACATTAATGACATCTATGAGTTTCCAGCTAGTCAGTGGGAGTTTCCTTTCTTCTCGACAGAGAAATTAGTGGCTTTGACACTTTTATACTAAGTTGGATTAATAATATTAATTTTAAGAATTCATGCCTTCTTTGTAACACAAAATACTAATATTTTCCCTATTAGAAAATGCAAATATGCTTTTAGAATGAAATAGACAAATGTTTTGCAACAGAAATAGGCTTAGTATCCCAGAGGCAGATAGGAGGGAAAACCAAGTGATAATTATGAAATAAAGCATTTACCGAAATTCAGATATCAATTACTTGCAAATGGATAAGAACCCATTTGACCTAAGAACTCAGGTTTTCTCTAGTAAAGCACCATATGCTTTAATATAAATACTGAACAATCGGGTAACACCACTGCTCATTGATCAATCATTTGAAATAAATGAAATTGATATATTGAGCAGCTACAGAGACAAGACACTCAAGAATAGAGCTAAAATAAACGCAAATTTTCAACGTTATGTCTTTCCATAGATTGAACTGACACTTTACTGGTAGATAGATCCGGATTCAATTGTAGTACTGGTACGAATTGATTATAATAATACCTAATCAATCGAAAACAATTAAAGTATCTTTATAGATTTTGTTTGATATACACACCTTGATATGTGCATAAGAGTGTGATCAAAATTACTTCCCAGGCCCTTCGGCCGTATTTTTCCTTTATATTTACATATGTGAAGGTTCGTATCATTGGCGTTTCGTACATGTTTTCTGAACAGCTTATATCAGTTCCAACAGTTTTCTGTGATTGTTCATCCAACGCAGACAGTTTACCAATACGAACCCTAATTTTTCCTTTTTTTTTTCCCTACCCAGATGCAACCCAACCGAGAATGTCGAAAGCTTCAGATTCTCATGAAGTGGGTTGAGAAGAGAGATTGATTAACGTACTTGGGGTACCAGAAAATTCATCTCTTTGGAGCTTCCGAGGCCGTGCACAATAATGATTTTGTACTTCGCCTTCTGGTTGGGGACACCTCTCTCTCTGTAAGCCAGGTACCTTCCATCTTTGAGCCTGATTCTTGTTGAGGTCGAAGGAGAATCCTCCGCCGTACCGGTACCTAGTGGCGGGGGCAGTTGCGTTGCCTGATAAACCATTCCCAGAAAACCCATCAGCAAGACAACGGCCGTTTTGGAAACCATTCCTGAGGGAATAAAAGGGTAGATCTGGCTGACATCTTTCCAACCGAAATGATCATACAGCAAAATCCCAGAAAGAAGAAGACAAAGGGTTAGAAGTGAGCTTAATACCTGATACAGACTTTGTTTTCTGTTTCAGAGGATCCCAAAGATTAAAATGATATCTGATTTCTTTTTCCTTCTCTATTGACTTGCCGATGGAAGCTGGCTTTTCTAAGTTCTTCTCACCGCGGGGGTGGCAAGGATTTTGAGTGCCTGCTCTCAGCCCGTAACGTCCATTCCTTACTAATTTTTTAACTTTTGTGGACACCCTGTGAAGGGTATGGGAAATGGGCATTTTTTATGGCCTCCTATTGCAAATATTATGGTTGCTCCGTTTTGTGGTCGGATCAACCTTTTAAGGTTGCTCCGGTGTGTGCAGCCAAAAAATAGGAAAATAAAAATGAATAAAATAACCCCACAATATGTATTTATATAGCAAATCCTTTCAGTTCCCTTTACCTACAGAAAACCTCAAAGGGAATTTTACCCAAAAGGCAAGTTTGTTTTTGTGGGGGCTATGTAGATTTTCAGCCCCTACAAACAAAAAAGCACACTTCTCCCCCAAAGAAGCAGCTCTCTTGTTTTTTCCATTTCTTTTTGGACTTTGAGGATGTTTCAGCGGCAAAATATTCTTTCTACCTGGTTTTCGCTTACTGTATTCTAATTTGGTTGGAACTGCAATGAAGAGTGAACTGATTCTATGTCAAAGATGGAGAGAATTACCATTCATTTCATACATATAGAGCAGGTCGACATGAATCTTTGCAAGATTTTGCATGTGAAACATCAGTCATACACTATCTAAGGTATATATCAAGAGATTTATTACTAAATTCTACAAAGAAAGAGTTTGAACACAGCAAAAAACAGGCAAATGAGGCAAGTAATCTCTTCTTTTAGCAAAGGTTGTAGGTTTACATTCAATTATTTTAAGAGGAAAGTTTGTGTTTTTTGGCACGACAAGTTACTTTCCCTATAATTCTTATAATTTAGGTGAATCTAAACCGCAAATTGAAATGTAAGTGTGGTGGATTCATGCCCCACAATGACATCATGGGTTCTGGGTTTATACCAATGTGGGAATATTCTATGTATTAGTTCCTTGCTGGCCTCTCCTACATACGATTGCAACTTCTTATTATATTTCCATACGTTTTCTATATGAGAATATCTTCGCTCAGGTCTTCCGATTTCCCTTAAATAATAGTATCCAATGTTGACCTGCCATGTAGACTTCCTATATTAAGAAGCATGGAGCGCACTGCAGTGGAAAGAAAAAAGAAAATTCTCTCTCTCTCTCTCTCGGCACGCCATTAATGAAAAGCTCAAAACTTGAGAAAAAAAAAAAAAAAACAATTTGGTTGATAGGTTTTTGGAGTCCCAACCCTCTTTTTGTTCTCAACTGTTTTAACGAAAGCCTAAATGCTCTTCGGCTTATACAAAAAAAATCTCATAAAATTAAACAAATATTTAACGATTCACAAATAACTAATTTCACAATAATTCAAAAATAAAATATGATTACCAGCACTTCAAGTAAGAATCCACAAATTACCGTGTACAATTTTAACAATATCGTCGAGTGTAAAGCCCAAGTCTTGGAAAACTTTGATTTTGGGTTTAATGGTAGCAACAAGTTTAGCAGAAAAAACCTATAATTTTCAACAAACCTCAATTCATCATTAACCCAAATCTACATAAACCATTTTATACAAATGATGTCCCTTTTTCTATAATGGTTTCGTTTCCTACAACTTTTCAGTAAGTAAATAAAAGAATAGTCCCAACAGCAATAGAGATAGAAAGAGAATGACGACAGTCTAGTTGCAAAAGTGAAATGGCCCAACACAACGGATTGAAGGGACACACTAGTTTGGTTTGGAGCTCTTCTGCTGGTGTGACGGTAGTACAGAGTGCAGTGGGTGCAAAGTGCAAAGGTGTCAAAATGGATCTCTCTTCAGAAAAGAAAAATACATACACAAGCTTTTCAAGGTTTTTGATTGTGAAAGTTTTGATTTTGCTATGCTGTGACGCAGTAAATATATTAAATTAAAAGTAATAGTTTTGAACCATAATTTTGACTTAGAAATAAATTAAAAGTAATAGTAAATACAAATTTAGGGTGTACAAATCTTATACAGTTACTTTAAAACTCATTATAAAAATAAGTGAAACTTTTTCAAATACATTTGAGTCTTTGACTTATTATAAAAGAAAATATATAAGACTTGGAAGGCTTGCACACTTCTTTCCTCCACGTTCTAAATTGAGAAGAGAATTTCAAGTTTATCACTAGCGAATAAGCGGAATATCTTAGAGCATCATCTTAACTTTGATTAGGATGCGTAAACGTTGATGGTCAAGATTTGAATCTTTTTCGTATTTAATAATTTTAAAAAACAAGTGGGTTTTCCAGATTTTTGATGAACTGATCGCTTTAGGCTTTGATTGTTGATGGGATTTACTAATTTTTTTTTTTTAAATTCATTTTGATATAATCTACAAAATGTAAAATCAGCACCTATTTTAAAAGTTGGTGGAAGATATAAATTTTATTATTTATTTTATATATTAACACTCTCTTTTACGTGTGCGAAAATTTTTTCTTAATGAGTGGTCCAATACGTAGAATATTTAATTAAATAAAATAGAGTATAGACTACTCTGATATTATATGAAATCACTACTTATCTCAAAAGTTTAAACCGATAAGAAGAAATAGATTTTACTTTTTATTTTATATCTTAATATAAAATATATACTATTTTTATGAATTTTGAGAAGTGAGAACACCTCTTAATTCTATGCCTTCTAAATTTTATTATTACATTTGTTTTCTTCCATTTCTCTTGTATTTATGGGTCTTATATTTGAAGTCTTTGTCAAGTTAGGCCCCAGTCACTATTCCTAAAAGTAAATTAATTTTCAATTTTATTTTTTTCATATTTTTACAGTTTTTAGTAATTCTAAGAAATTACCATGTTTTTCACTTTTTGAGATTTTAAGTTTATCATGAAGGGTATTCATGTCAATTTTTAATAAAATTAATCAATTATAAATATATAAAAATAAATTTATAAGCTGACATATCTTGATGTAGTATATCATATTATAAAAAACTTTTTATTATAAAATATATCTAATGTATCACATTAAATTATATTATTTTATAAGATTTCTATATAGATGTAGCACTTCTAGTAATAATTTGAGGAGCAATTGCGAATTTAAAAATAATATGATAAAATCTTATGTACATTTATCTTATTTATTATCTGGACCACGTTACTTATCGCATCTCAAATGTGATCCGTGAATAATATCTATTTGATTGCGACAGATATACATGACAGCAGTTTCTATTCAAATTCTAGAGACTACTGTTAGATGAATACACACATAATGTAAATCCTACCATATATATATATAGTTATATGAATAAATTCTCAAACAATATTAAAAATAAATAAATATTATAAAATTCACTTTATATAAATATATATATATTTATCTATAACCCTAATAAAATTTTTAAAATATCCAAATATATCTCATGGTTGTTGTTGTCATTGTTATTCCTGATTTTTACACAATTTAAATTATCACATCTCATCTTATACAATCGTTATAATATTTTTAAATTTTCACACAGAACATAATAAATACTTTTTTTTAATTTTAAAATAAAAATTATATTATAATAATATTTTATTTAACTTTTAATTTTTATTTCATCTTATTTATATAAACAAATGAAACTTGTTAATATTATTATTAAATATTGGAGCGTGCTACTCTTCTGCTTGAGTAGCACCATTCTATTTGATTGTCAATTGTTCTTTTTATTTTTTATTTTATATTTTTTAATATATTTTAATATTTTTAAAAAATAAAAAAATATACTAATACAGTTAAAATTACTTTCTTAATCATTAAATTAAAAAGAAAAATTCACGGAACACTTAGCGGTACATATAGGGCGGCACATTAACTTTTTTCTTAAATATTATATGGTTATAACAGTATCATCCCCTAAATCAACCGGTAATGCGTAAAGCACATAAAAGGAATCTTCACTATATGTTCCACTATTTCTTCGGCAACACAAATGGCTTAGCTCCCTCTTCATCCTACCTCTCTGATTTGCTAATGGCAGGATAAGTCCTTAGATTTTTGACTTAATCCTTGCACACCTTATCGGCTATCACTGTGAAGAAATAATAATTATAGTCATAAAATATATACATATTGTGTATTATTATTTTTTAAATAAATAAATATAAAATTTACATAAAAAATTAATTTTTTAATATTAAATATTATTTTTGAAAAATAGTATACCGTGATTGCACAATTTTTTTTTTCAAAAAAATTATACGAGAGTTACACGTCATAATAGCTTGTAACGTTACGCAATCTCATTTTTCCTATTTTTTTTTTTTTTTGAAATGATACTAGTTCTCATTACTGTAAACAAATCCTTACAACATATCAGAAACTACAACGTGCTGAACACAAAAAGGTACTTCTTCAAAATCATACACGTCCTCACTAAGAGATAAAACACCTTGTGCTAACACATGGGCTGCCTTATTGCCCTCCCTCCTGGTATGGACTGCATGCCACTCTGCAAAATTATTCAGTAGCATCTTAGCTTCCTCGATTATAAGTCCCCCGTAGCTCCAGTCCTCTTGTGCTCCACTAAGTAGCTTCACCACCCGTAGAGCATCACCCTCCAGGATAAAACGGTTCACCCCCACTTCCTTGTAGAAATTCACATACACCATCATAGCGTATACTTCATCATTGAATGCATCCAACTTTAAATGTCTTTGAGCTTGTATCGTACCCACCACCTGGCCATCACTGTTTCTGAGGATGCCTCCAACTCCAAGTTGGCCCCGTGTGTCACTTATAGCTGCATCCCAATTCAGTTTATACCAGTCTTTTGGGAGTCTAAGCCACTTGACAGCTACCTAATCTTTGGTCCCTTGCAAAACATTAGGTTGCCTTTGGACCTGGTTGAACAACTCAAGGTCTCTCTTGGCTTTGTTGATAAGTTGGTTTGGGTGGCTGAATCTCTCGCCAAAAATAAAATCATTTCTTCTATTCTAGATTAGTTTAGCAATCATGGCCATTTTCTCGAGGCTATTATCCTTCATATACTTACATAGGTGTTCCCATACCTCTCTAAATGATAAGCTACAAATGCTCATTTTCTGAACTTATCGACAGCCTTGGCTCCATATGCCTTTGTCGACAATCTCATTTCTCCTAGATCCGCTAATGACGTGATTGTCAGATGCATTAATGTCATGTGCTACCCTATCAGGAATATTTAACGTGTTACACAAAAATAAATAGTTAGTCATCTATTTTATTAAAAAAATATAAAATTATGTTGGGTTAAAAGGAAAAACCAGTCTCCAAATTTTCACGCCTCTGCAAAAAGTTCAATTGATTTCCAATATTTTTAACATTTTAATAATTGAATTTGGGATTTTTTGCAATTAATTACCTCCATCAACTACCTTCAATTATGCACTAACGGCTTGGTTGCCAAGTGTCAACTAATTAGATTTTAACACGTGGTGCAAAATGCTATTTCAATTACTTTATAAAAATAATAAAAAAATTGTAAATTATAAGATTATTTAAAAAATAAAATTTTTTTATAAAAATTAAGAACAGAATTCACGAAAAGATATAAAGAAATACAAATATTAAAAAAATAAGAGAAAAGAATTTCTAACTAATTACAAAAAACTAAAATAAAAAGAGAAAACTCTTGAAGGGCCAAAAAAAAAATATATACAATTTCATATAATTATGTTCTGTTTTAAATTAATCCAAATTTATAAGTTAAATTAAAATAAAAATTAATTCAATCATATAGAGTATGGTATACCTACTACTACGTGCATCACCAACAGACATTTTGGTTTGCTATTCCATCCCAGAAAATAATCTCTCTTCTCAATACATATGATCCCCGTACATACTCTGCACCACTTGATCCGAAAGTTTACTTTCTAGTTTCTGCAGTGAAAGAAAGGAACTTGGGGTTAAATGGAATTAAAGTTTACCGTATAGTTTCTGCAGTGAAATAAAAAGGTTGAAGTTAAAAGAGAGGGAAATGAATAAAAAAATAAAAAATAATATTTACAGTCGTATTTGTGCAAGCGGCGTGTAGTCGCTTTAAAAAAAATGAATTAATATGGGACCCACATGAAAAAAACTAACTTTTTAATCGTGGATCCCACTTTTTTTCAAAACGATTGCGCGGCATTTGTAATTCTACGACTGTATGTAGCATTGCTCAAAACAAAATTATACCATTGTGAATAGTGTTCACTAAATGTAGCGGTGTTACTGTAGCAATTTGGATTTTAGAGATGAAATACATACTCCATTGAATGCATATTCTGGGTTAGTTCCTTTAAATTTTACAAGAAGTTAGGTTTTACAAGAGCCATTAAGAGTGCTCTTATAAAACTTAAGTATATTGAATTATAGATATATTTGACAGAATCTATGTTAAAATTGGATCATAAATTAAAAAGATAGAAAGTTTGTTAGACCTTATTATTAGTTTTTTTAGAACAAAAGCAATTTCATTTATAGCAATAATAGAAAGTCAGTGACAACAATAAAATTCATTGAATTACAAATCAACATATAATAAGTCTATAGACTTAATAAAATCTAGGCATTGAGACCATTATTGAACTATATCATCCACAAGGTGAGCATGTCTTGCTAGTAAATGAGCTGCTTCATTTTTTTGCCTTCCAACATGAAGTACATCAAATTCCTCAAAAGAAGATAGAAGCCTTTGTATTTTAGATAGAATATTCCCCCGTCTCGAAAAGTTAGGCTCCTTGGAGCCAAATCTTCAATCACAGATAAAGCATCTCATTCTAATACTAAAGTAGAAAAATCTAAATGCAAGATCATTTGTAAAGTCCTCAAAGTAGACAAAGCTTCAATGTCTTCCACTTCAAACAACCAATACTTTTTTTGACACAGAATAAATAAAACACCCCCTTTGTCATTTCTTAGAATAGCCTCTCACACCCCTAAAATCAAAAGAATGGAACAAAATAACGTCAATATTAAACTTGACCGTACTTAGTAGGAAGGTTTCCAAGAGAGAATAATTTCCTTTTGTACAATCAACTTATGTGATTTAATGGTAGTGTATCCCTCAATATATGTCAAGCAATTATCAACAACATCTGAAAGCATATAATTAGAATTAAGAAATAAATTCATATTCTTATATTTTCAAGCACTCAAGGAATAGTAATGAATAGAGGAGCTAAAGTGAAAATAGATTGCATCAATGCCCATATGAAATCGAAATAATTACCAATAGTCCTTAAAAAAGGTAGAACAAAAGTATAACATTCTGTTAGCAGATCTTTCATATCTGGACAACCCCAAAAAGTACGACACCAACCTTTCACTACCAATATACAAAGAGGATAAACCGCACTAAAAAGAACGCCTCCTCTTTAGTAAATTCAATTTTGTTTGTAGATTATCCTTACAAGTATGTCATCCAAATTTTTTAACTTTATTTAGAAGATTTAGTATACTCAAGAAATGAGATGAGATTAGGAATTTGTGAATAGTAATGAAAATATTTGAGTTATGATTTTTTTTTATGGAATTTTGGAAAAAAAGAGAAAAAGTTGAATAAAAATATTATAAAGGTAAAATATTATTAGAATCTAATTTTTTAATATTATTTTTGTTTTGGGATTTGAAAAAACTGATTGTGTTTTGTTTGGAAGTGTGGAAAAATTATAATGATTAGATGAAAAAGTTAAAAATTTGAAATTGAAAAACATTTGTATTTGAATAATGTTTGGGAAGGAAATGAAATAAGATGAGATAAGATGAAACCATCCTATCTTCCAAATAAGCCCTTAGATTCCAAAATTGATGCCAAAAGGGTGAAAAACCATGATAATAAGAATTTTCAGCACCAATAGTAGAATAAAATAATGTCACAACAAGATGATATCAAGATTTTATCAAATATAAACCATTTTGGTACCTGTCCATACAAACTTATATTTCCGTGCTCTTGGAAGTAAAGGAAGTTGTATATAAGCCTGCAGTTTAGCATGCCAAGTTGGGTTTAGACCCGACCCGACCCGACCCACTTTGATGGATAGAAATGCACCAACTCGAACCGAACCGACCTGGACCATTCAGGTTGGGACAGGCCTTCTTTATTTTTTATTTAAAAAAAAAAAGAAAAAAAGAAAATACTCAGTCGCTACTACTTCCACTTCCATAAGAACAAGGTCTACTAAATCAGCGAGTCTCTCGTCAAGTGCGCCACCAATGTCACTTGCCCCCAACTCGTTTCCCTTGACCCCTACATCGAAAAGTTCACTCATGACAGAAGCTTCCACCTTATTGTCCAGTCTTTGAGTATCCTCGTGCCTAATGCCAAGCATAAGGTTTAGCTCAAACCCACATTTGAGATGTCGTATCTATATGGCAACCATGTTTTGAAAGGTGGGTTGGGGAGGATTACCAAAAATATTACTTTCGGTGATAGGGTTGTGATGTTCTCCATATTGGATGTACTCCTGGGTTTTGGAATTGCGGCCAAGAGTACCTAGAATTGTAGAAAGTTGGACCCTAATGGGATTTGGTATTGCACCAGGCAAATATGGGGAATGTTTGAGAATGTAGGATTAGCTTTGAGTTTTTCAGCTAGGATTTGGAGGTTATTAGGTGTTTTGGGTGGTTTTTGAGAATGTTGTTCGAGGGATATATGAGGATTCATGTAAGTCTGTATTATCATATTTTGGTTAATAGGGGGTTATATAAGACTTCAATTATTATGTTGGATGCCTTAAAAATTATCCATCAAGTTCCAAAAGTTCATGGAGCACTCCTAACTCACTGGAGATTTTGACGACTCATCGTTGGAGTTCCAGCACAAGATTCTTGCATCTCCAAGAACTATAAACCATAAGAAGAATACGGGGGCAGGGGCTAGGGTTTGACGTAGAAGGGAAAGTGAAGGTTCCAAGTGACGGTCCGACATTCATTGGATTTGAAAGAGTCGAAACCGACTTTTGATGTCAATTTGACTTTTTTGGGTTAGGTTTAATTGAGTCGCATGGGTTGATCGGTCCATTGGGCTTCTTACATAGACCAATGAATTTTAAACAAACCATGTGTACCATTAAGACAAAGTACATTGCGAAAGCAAAGAGAAATATGTTGGCATGTTCTTTGTTATAAAACTTAGCTATATTGAATTATAGATATATTTGATAGAATCTAGGTTGAAATTGGATCATATATTAGAAAGATAGAAAGTTTGTTAGACCTTATTATTATTATTTTTTAGAACAGAAGCAATTTCATTTATAGCAATAATATAAAGTCAGTTACAACAATAAAATTCATGGAATTACAAATCAGCATATAATAAGACAATAGACTGAATAAAATATGGGCATTGAAACTGTTATTGAACTGTATCATCCACAAGGTGAGCATGCCTCGCTAGTAAATGAGTTGCTTCATTTCTTTGCCTCCCATCATGAAGTATATCAGATTCCTCAAAAGAAGATAGATGCCGTATCTTAGATAAAATATTTCCCCGTCTGGAAAAGTTAGGCTCCTTGGAGCCAAATCTTGAATCAAAGATAAAGAATCTCATTCCAATGCTAAACTAGAAAAATCTAAATGTAAGATCATTTGTAAACCCCTCAAAGTAGCCAAAACTTCAATGTATTATACTTCAAACAACCCAAACTCTTTTTGACACAGAATAAATAAAACACCCCCTTTGTCATTTCTTAGAACAGTCCTCACACCCCTAAAATTGAAAAAATGGAACAAAACAATATCAAAATTAAACTTGACCGTACTTAGCAAGGGAGGTTTCCAAGAGAGAATAATTTCCTTTTGTACAATCAACTTATGCGATTTAATGGTAGTATATCCCTTAACACATGTCAAGTAATTATCAACAACATCTTGAAGCAAACAATTAGATTTAAGAAATAACTTCATATTCTTATATTTTCAAGCACTCTAAGAAATAGTAACGAATCGAGGAATTAAAGTGAAAACAGATTGCATCAATGCCCATACCAAATCAAAATAATTACCAATAGTCTTCAAAAAAGGTAAAACAAAAGGACAATGAACTGTTTGCAAATCTTTCATATCTGGACAACTCCAAAAAGTGTGACACCAATCTTCTACTACCAATACAAAGAAGACAAAACGCACTAGAAAGAATGTGTCCTCTTTAGCAAATTCAATTTTGTTGGTAGATTATCCTTACAAGTACGCCATCCAAATTTTTTAATTTTATTTGGAAGATTTAGGATACTTGAGAAATGAGATGAGATGATAAATCTGTGAATAATAGTGAAAATATTTGAGTTATGATTTTTTATGGGATTTTGAGAAAGAAGAGAAAAAGTTGAATAAAAATATTATAAAGTTAAAATATTGTTAGAATATAATTTTTGTTTTTGGATTTGAAAAAATTGAATGTGTTTTGTTTTTTGTTTGGAAGTTTGGAAAAATTATAATGATTAGATGAAAAAGTTAAATATTTGAAATTGAAAAATACTTGTATTTGAATAATATTTGGGAAGAAAATAAGATAAGATAAAACCATCCAATCTTCCAAATAAGCCCTTAGATTCCAAAATTGACGCCAAAAGGGTCAAGAACCATGATAGTAAGAACTTTCAGCACCAATAGTAGAATAAAATAATGTTACAATAAGATGATATCAAGATTTTATCAAATATAAACCATTTTTAGTACTTGTCTATACGAACTTATCTTTCCATGCTCTCAGAAGTAAAGGAAGCTGTATATAGGCCTACAACTCGAGCATGCCAAGTCAGGTTTAGACCCAACTCGGTTTGATGGATAGAGATGTGCCAACTCGAACCAAACCGACCAGTCAGGTCAGGTCGGACCTTCTTTATTTAAAAAAAAAAAAAAAAAAAAAAAACTTAGTCACTACTCCTTCCACCTCCACAAGAACAAGGTCCACTACGTTAACGATTCTATCGTCAAATGCGCCACCAATGTTGCTTGCCCCCAACTCGTTTCCCTCAGCACCTACATTGGAAAGTTCACCCATAGTAGAAGCTTCCATCTTACTGTCGAGTCTTTGAGTATCCTCGTGGTCAATGCCAAGCATAAGGTCTAACTCAAACCCACCTCTAAGATGTCTTTTTTATATGACAACTACGTTTTGAAAGGTCGACTGGGGAGAATTACTAAAAATATTGCTCCTGGTAACAGGGTTGTGGTGTTCTCCATGTTGGATGTGCCTTTAGGTTTTGGAATTGCAGCCAAGAGTACCCTGAATTGTAGGAATTTGGACCCCAATGGGATTTGGTACTGTATTAGGGAAATATGGGGAATGTTTGAGGATGGAGGATTAGCTTTAAGTTTTTGGGCGATAAATTGGACGTTATTTGATGTTTTGGGTGGTTTCTGAGAATGTTGTTTGGGGGATATCTAAGGATTCATGTAAGTCTGGATTATCATATTTTGGTTAACAAGGGATTATATAAGATTTTGATTATCATGTTGGATTATTTAAAAATTATCTATCAAATTTCAAAAGTTCATAGAGCACTCCAAACTTATCGGGGATTTTGATGACTTACCGTTGGAGTTCTAGCACAAGATTCTCGCATCTCCAAGAACCATGAACCGCAAGGTGAAGGCAGAGGCAGGGGCTAGGGTTCGATGTAGAAGGGAAGGTGAAGGTTCCAAGTAACGGCCTGACAGTCTAATAGAGTCGAAACCAACTTTTGATGTCAATCCGACTTTTTCGAGTTGGGTCGCATGGGTTAATTTGGCCATTGGGCTTCTTGCACAGGCCTAGCTATATAATAGCATTAGCAATAAATATAGAAAATATAGACTGTATAAGACCCACATCCCAAGCTCCATTATGTTGATACATAAACATATTAACTTTCGAATTGTCTTGAAGAACATGATTAGGCAATAGAGACTGAGGTAGCCAGAAATTAGGAACTGATTTATCCTGATTAATTCTAACACTATCACCATTCCCTATCTTCCAAATACCCCTAGATATCAAGAGAGGTTTGGAGGCACAAATACTCCTCCATACATATGAGAACTTCCTACCCAAATATGAATATAGGAAATTTGTAGTAGAAAAATATTTAGCTTTATAATCTTGAGACAACAAGGAATTAGGATTTTGAATCATCTGCCAACCTTGTTTTGCCAGCAAAGCCAAATTAAAAAGCTCAAGGTTCTTGAAACCCGTACCACCCCACAACTTTGAAGCACACATCTTTAACCAACGAATCCAATGTATCTTTCATTTAGATAGTCGTTGTTCCCACTAGAATTTAGCAAACAAACAAACCTTTTAAGTCTTGACAAAATGATTTTGGTAATAAAAAGCAACTTATGGTGTAGGTAGGTAAAGCCTGCACAACTACTTTTATTAATACTTCTCGACCCGCTTGTAAAAGCAACTGTTCCTTCTAGCTTTGTAACTTATTTCAAACATTATCTTTTAACTCCTTAAATGTTTTACATTTCGACCGTCCAATGAAAAAAGGAAGACCCAAATACCGATCATAAGGTTGTAAAGAATTCACATTTCCAAATAGCCATAACTGCATCAATTTCATTAGATTTTGTGTTAAGACTAATAAAAATTTCAGATTTGTCCATATTCATCTGTTGTCCTAAAGCCAAACCTTAAACTTATAGTAATTGCTTCAAACTTCCATTTTGGGAATAAGTAGCCTAGTATAATAATAAATTGCCATATGCAAAAAGTAAATAATTAATAGTAGGAACTCTAGATAAAATTCTGACGAATCAATTTTTTGTGTTCATTAGCTTGAAGAAGAGAAGACAACACCTTAGCACATAGAACAAATAAGGAAATAGTGGATTGCCCTGACGCAAACCCAGAGATGCAGCAAATAAAGAAGTAGGCACATCATTAATCAGCACCTTATAAGAGACTAAATTAATGCAAGATAATATAAGATATTATCAAGAAAACTTCATTCGACCCAATCATAGGTTTTACTCGTATCCAACTTCAATGACATCACGCTACTACGCCCTTTCTTCCTTTTATGGATATAATGAACAATTTCAAATGCTACAAGAACATTATTCATTATAAGCCTACCCAAGACAAAATCACTTTGAATATTTGACACCACAAGAGTAAAATGGTTTTAAGCCTATTAAGAGCATTCTCTTTGACCTAGGCAAAGGCAAAGCTAAAATTGGACTAAAATCACATATTTTACCTTTTGTCTATTCCATTCAAGAGACATTCTCACATTGGATTATCTATATATTAGCTAAAATAATAATAAAATATTATTAATTTAATATTTTTTTATAATTTTTTTTATCTAATTTATTTTTCTCAGATTTTGCAATTCAAACACATTGTAAATTGTATGAACCCAAGCACCTATATAATAATAATAATAATTAGTGGTACAATTGTTATGTAGCAACCAAAATGAGAGAAATTAATATAAATTATTCAATTGATGGTGAACAGTAATCATACAAACATACAGAGTAATCGTAGCTAGCAAGCAAAATATTTGCCTTTTGCCTTTTTTAATATAGACCATTTTAAGGGATTGTTAACCAAATTTTGACTTGCATTTACATTTGGTTAAGCTAATGAGAGTGCTCTCAATAACCTTTGCAATCATGAGCATGTAAATTATATTGCATAAGCTAATAGACCTATATTTTGTAATTTTTTCAATCCTCTTCTGTTTTAGTACAGGAACAATAAAAGTCATATTTAAAGGAGGTGGTACTACACTATTGTTCAAAGAGTCTAAAACTGGCCGTGTAACCAAACTCCCTACAATGTGCTAATATTTTTGGTAAAAAGGTGGACGCAAACCATTAAGCCTTGTGCCTTAAGAGGGTGCATATGAAATAAAACATACCGTATCTCTTCAGCTGAATAGGGCTTCAAAAGATCACCATTCATTGATGCCGTGACCTTTAGATTGACAGTCTCAAGCACAAACTCCATGCATTTTTTATTAGAAGATGCAAGTGCTGGAAATATGATAATACCAAAGAATCCAACGCCTTTCCCTTTGTCGAGCACCCATAATCATTTTGAAGCTGAGAAATAAAATTTCTTGACTGCCTTTAAGAAGCTTTTGGTTGAAAGAATTTAGAATTCTAATCACTGTAACTATAAAGCTTTTGACCTTTATTTCCACATTAACTCTTCACGTTTTAACAAAGAGAAGTGCTAGCACTAGCTTAGCCTGGGCTTCAAATGTTGATTCTTCGAAGAGATAGCACTCATCAGCTCTGTATTGTGGATGTAGCAACGCTCTTGTTGATAATCTCCTCACACCCTGTAGCCCCTATCCACGTAACCTCAAAACGATAAGGTTTATCGACTTGTAAAATTGTCTTAATTTTTTTTTTAATTTTTAATTTCAACATCCAATTAATGCATGCTTGGTGGTCTTGAACTTAACAATTATTTCATATCAGATTGAAAAAATAGCAGCTTGGTAATGAATTTCTCTAGACATCTCGCGTCTTTATCAAGCCATTAATTAATGCATTGATGGAAACAAACATGATAGGCTGCAATTCTAATTAAACTTAAAAGATCATATTACCTATTGATGGAAACAAAAAAATCTTACGAAATTTAAACCTATAAACTGACATAAAGTCACATGACATGTTATATATATTTTATAATAAAAATAATTTTATAATCAGATTTATTATATCAAATCATGTTAATTTATAAATTTATTTTTGTAAAATTTTTTTATGACTAAAATATTTCTCTTACCTATTTAAGCCGCATGATGCACAACTTTTGTAAAGATCTTAGATATTATTTTAAAAAAATCATTATTTTTCTTTTAAAAGAAAATGGAAAATACTTTTTATGAAAGAATTTAAGATTTCTAAAATGAATATACGTTGAAAACATTAGAAAGAAAGTAGAGATATTGGTGTCAAAAGATAATATTAAAAATCACAAACTTGAGTTGTTACAAAAAAATTAAAGAAAAAAATAAAGAGTTGGGAAATTATTAAAAATAATGAGATTAAAAAAAAGGGAAGAGATGAGAGGACATATTTAAAATTATAAAAAAAAAAATTACATTATATAAATTCCTTTTATATTTTAAAATTACATGTATGTGATCTAGATTTAAAATTTATAAAAATGTTATCCAAGTTCAAGAAAATTACAAAATTACTATTAAAACAATTCGGATCAGGATGTAGTTCAGAATTGGCTGAAACGAGTTGGAATAGACCAAAACAGTCTGGATTGGAATGATGATGTATAATGTATCGGGTATTACATATAAAAGAAGAATTTTGACGAGAAGAGAATGGAATTCAAAACTATGATTTCAATAAATCGGACGAGATTCATTTATTGGGAAAGTTATAAAATGGGTCAAATTTTCGGATCTGTTGTTGATGTAGAGATCGAATGGATCACAATTGTTCATGCAAGGTGCATATTTCCCATTCAAAGTGAAGACCAGATCAGTCATAAAAGGAAATAATGTACTGATGGAGTTTCAAATGCATTAATTAGTTTCTGAGATACTGGTTGATATAAGAATATCCTTGCATATATTTGGTCGTTGATGTAAGTTTTTCTAATTAATCAATGATGACAATTTATCTTAAAAAAAAGAAAAAAGTAGCAAATGGAGCATAGATAGGTTAAATGAAAACCTGAGGGACAATTTCAGTGCTTCATCCCAAAATCATGCTATAAAGAACAATCAACAAAATTTATATAGCCAGATGAGTTGAATCAATAGGCCTTAAAGGTTGCCCACATCACAAATTACGTGTCCTATGTTTTCAAGGCAATTTTCCATGAGAGGTCATAGCAGTCACATTTTTTTTTTCTATTATCTTAACAGTAATAAAAATATATGCCTTCTTTAAGAAATCATGAGTTTCCTTTTACTCACAAACAGAAAAAGTTCCAAGTGAGTTTGCAATCCTTATTCCTAGCTACATGAATTTGTTGTCAACCTTGTTTGTATACTGAATATGACATTTTTACATGCTTTATCAGTTTTAGTAACCAAATCCACCTCCATTGCCCTTCAAATGCTTTACCATAAGCTAATGAGTGCACGAGTAAAGTCCAGCAAGAGTCCATGAAAGATTGAAGGCCTCTTATGCAAAGTTATAACAGAGAAAGACGAGAAAATCTAAGTGGACATAAAGTAAAGATGAGACATAAAGCTGAAAAACAAGACATGTAAAACAAGAAAAATGGACTTAAAGAGAAAGAGCGATAACAAAGAAGGGGGATTAATTCTTGATTTGCTTATTGGAGAGGGGATTTGACTTTTGCAGGATGAGAAAAAAATAAATCAAAGAGTTCTTAGATAAGTCTTCTAAGAGAACTCCATGAGAGTAATTGTAAAGAGCATAATGAGAAGAAGGGGTCCTTTGCCTGAAAAATGCACCAACAACAAAGGATTATGTGTTTTTATTTTAAATCAAAAGGAAAGGCGACAACTAGTAATAAAACTTTCAAGCTGCCATATGCACCACCAAACAGAAAAGAAGTCATAGAATAAAAGAAGTATTTCTTTGAAAATCAAGCAAAAAAGGGAGCTTGTAATCAAGAAAATCAGATAACGAGTTAAAGTAATTGATAGGCTTCCCTAGCGACAGCAGGATTCGAACAAAACCATAGCACAAATTAATCTCCACATGTATTAAATAAAAAGTAAAACAAAGAACTTGATAGATAAAAAATAAGCTTTGTTACGTACAATCATTTTTGCGTATTTTTTGTACAATTCATTAATATAATTGACTGCATCAATATTTTTAAATACGCAGACAATCACATTAGTAGAGTGTACAAAAAATACGTAAAAATAACTGTATATAAAAATTTTAATAAAAAAATATTCGTAAACAAATTTTACAAATAATAATGATTCTACTTGAAAAAAGGAATAACCCGAAATTGTAAAATTATGGCACATATATAAAGCAAATCAAATGTTTAGAACCCATTATATTACGACATTAATAAGACTTGCATTAATCCACTACATATAAGTCCAGTTAGTGATATACAAAATAGTACTTTTACTTTTTTTAATAAAATAAAATAAACAATACAACGTTTTAATTCTTTGAAAAAATTATATCTAAAAAATTGGTATTAGACTAATAAAATTAAAAAAAAAAATTATTAATATGAGAATAATAATTTTATTTTTCAAATGAAAATAATATTAGTTTGAAAAGTATTATTTAGTTTGATAAAAATATTATGAATAATAATATGAACATAATTTTTATTTTTTCCAAATCATATTTTACATGAATAATGATATTATTTTTTTAAGTCTGAAATGATATTTTCATTTTTAAATTTAATCATAATATTATTCTTTTTTTAAAATTTCATCTAATTTTAAAGGAAAATGTTATTTCACTCCCATTCAAAGGGTAAAACCGTGATTTAGGCCACATATTTGTTTTTTTGGGCCCCATACTGCTAGGCCCAGATCTGAACTTAATTAGGCTTGGAAAACAGGACTAAAATACAAATAACGGAGCTATATATTCCAGTTCTGCTCTCTTTCAACTAAGACAAAGCCTGAAAATATTGGCCCAAAATGGAGAATCGCCCACTTTACAATTTTTTTTTTAATTGTTTTTTTAAATTAATGTTACACTTTTAACTTTTAAGATATAAAAATCCTATATACTTTTTTTTGAAAAAAATGAGACTCAGGCGCTGTTTAGATGTTGAGTTAAGATGAGATATTTTTTTTATAAAAAGTAGTAAGTTGAGATAATAAAGCGAGTTTTATGGAGCCTATTTAAGATGAATTTAAATAAGTTTATATGTTAAGATGAATTTAGATGTATTTATGAGAAGTTGAAAAATATTCC
Source organism: Carya illinoinensis (assembly GCF_018687715.1). Lineage (NCBI taxonomy): Eukaryota > Viridiplantae > Streptophyta > Magnoliopsida > Fagales > Juglandaceae > Carya > Carya illinoinensis. Next base: position 26,461,541 of record NC_056764.1, read on the forward strand.
TACTATAAATAGGCGTTGAGTTGAAAAATATTATAGGTCTCACACGTAAAGAGGTTTTGAATTGAGATGAGTTTAATGATTTAAGAGTTAGATGTTCGGATCTTAGATTCAGATTAAAATTAGAATAAACTGAATAAATTTTAAAGTTATCCACTTTTTGAAAAAAAAAAATGGCAAAATTTACACATTTATAAGTTATGGTTGTATCTGACATAAGTGATATATGTCAGACATAAGTTTAAAAATAAGCAGCAAATTCAAAGCACGGCAGCTTAGGCATGGTTGTCCACTGTATTTTTCCACAGCCAAAAGTGAGATACATTTGTCATATATACCATATTATTGAACTGCATTGATTGTTGAACAAAATCGAAAAAAAAAAAAAAAAAAAAACTGACTTGGCACAATTTTCTTGATGATTATATCTTAATAAAGAATAAAAATTATAATTTTTCTTTTGGTAATTAAAAGATGTAAGGTGACAAAGTAAGTAGTTTGGGGTCTTTAAAAGGGAGATGTATTGGTTTGGGGTACAGTACAAAGAGGCCAAGAAAGTAGTTTAGGCTCGTTTGGATGTTGACATGGGTTAAGATTAATTGAGTTTTTTATGAATAGTAGTGAGTTGAGATGGTGTAGTGAATTTTGTAGGGCCTACCTAAGATGAGTTTAAATGTATTTAGATATTAAGATGAGTTTAGATATATTTATGAAAAATTAAAAAATATTATAAGTTTTGCGTATAAAGAGGTGTTGAGTTAAAAAAAGTTATGAGTCCTACTTGTAACGAGGTTTTGAGTTAAGATGAGTTTAATTATTTGAGAGTTTGGTATTTGGAAATTAAAGTCAGTTTAAAATTAAATTAAACTGAATTGATCTCAGTTGAGTCTAAGTTCCAAACAAAACCTTAGTGTTGTAAACTATAATTTTATTTATTTATTTTTGTAGTACTAAAAAATGTGCTACAAAATAATAAGAAAAAAGAGCTAAAATAATCAAGTAATATTATATACAGTTATTTTTGTGTACTCTCTGCATACTCCACTGATATGATTGGCTGGATTAATTTTTTCTTAATGCATAACTAATCATATTACTGGAATGCATAAAAAAGTATGTAAAAATAACTGCACATAAAATTTTTGAAAATAATCTCCATATTATATTTCTCCAAATCCATCGTCTTGCACATGTTGACTGATATTGTGCAAGGCGATGGATTTTTTCTTCGCTTAATAAACTTGATTATTCGCGAGAGTTGCATAGTTTAGAATTGATTACGATTATTATCACATTGGTCATGACCTTAAATTTGCTCTACGGGAAGTGCAAAACTATGAAATATAACAACTTACTACAGAAAATTGGCCAAAGTACACATGTAGGCGCACAACTTACAAAACCATGACCTATATGATAGAGGGTTCTTCTCCAAGTAAAAGTTCCCTGAACATGGCCTCGCACAGACCAGCCTCATGAATCATTAGATGACCACCATCGGAAACTTCATGATACCTTATCCAAGGAAGCTTCTTCGCCACATATCGTTGCAATTCATACGGCACAAGCTTATCTGCATTGCCTTGCCAGAGGTGGACAGAGGCCTCCTTGTTAGGGAATGGATTTTCGAGCTCCATGGGGTCGAATTCCCAGTTTCCAAAATGCACTATGACGTCTCGATGGAGGGATTCATAGACACCTTGTTGTCGCACCTTGTGCTGCAAATAGAAACCATGCCCTTGTCGTAACTATAAGAGTCTAGGTAATAAGTCTGTATGCAAGACACGAGACATGTTCTATACTGTTGAGATAATAAGATTTTATTTATAAAAAAGAAAAGAAAAGTTATCTTGCCGACTCTTGCAAATCAAATATTGTTATGTCAACATCGTAAAATGTGTGCTATCCACTCCACTTTGACTACAAGTACACCTTTGGGAAATAGACTAGGAAGGGAAGTTGTACCTCATCAGGCATTGGTGCTGTGGACATTTTCTGTATAGTTTCCAAGTCCCTTTTGTTAAAAAGAATAGGGTGCCTTTGCAAGATAGAAGAGTAGGGAAACCATTTCTGGGTCAGCCACCAGTAGACAAGTCCAGGGGCATAGTGTGCAATGCGGAGTTTAATTTGGTCTCTCTTCAGTTGCGTCTTGTAGTTCTCACTGACCAGTTTGGGAGGAAAAGAGGGCCACCAGAAGTTGATGACTGGAACCACAAGAGTCACACCAGCTAGCCTGCAAATTCAATACAATTTGAAAACAAAACCAAAAAACAAATGAAAATAGAAACCTTTCGATCATTAAAAGAATAAGGAGAGGGGGGAATGGATGCCTGTGTGGGATGTATTTGAGGCAAGCCCAAACTGGATAAGTTCCTATAGACATTCCAATGAGATAAAATGTGGGGCCAAGCTCCAATCTGTCGGCCAGTTCTTGAATATCAAGTGCTTCACTCTTCACCGAGCGCTTTGGGTTGGGATCACTTTCACCGTATCCAGCCCTGTCAAACGATAGTATGTACACATCCAGCTCCTCCATCCTTTTCTGCACCGCTCAAAACCAATCATCTACCTCCCCTTTCTCCGTACCTTGAAAGGTATTTATATTTTTGTATAAATAAGGAAAGTAGTTTTATTTTTTGTATTTTTTTAAAAAAACTTGCACAAATCGTTAGGAACTTTCTGAGTTATACATTTTTTCAAAGAACAAGAAATTAGAAGATGTTTAGATTTTTAGAAAAATCTAAAACGAAAAAATCGAAAAAATAAAACCAAAACAGAGTCAACAGACCCTTCGAGTCACAAGCAAAGGGTTGGCTTGTGGGGGATGAGTGGTCCATACCTGAGAAAGAGGCAAATATATATCTTTGGAGCTGTCAAAGCCATGAACAACGATGACTTTGTACTTGGCATTTTGCTTGCGAACACCCCTCTCTCTGTATGCCAAATGCCTTCCATCGGTCAACCTAATTCTTGGTGAAGTAACAGGAGGACCATTTGGCGTCCCACATATCTTGGGAGGTGGAGGCTTTGTGCTTTTATATGCATAAATCACAACACCCACTAGAAACAACGATGCTGCCACAGTCAGCATCTCTCTGCAAACAGAAAAAAGAGATTGTAAAGGATAAATGATCTCAGATAGAGAATATCGTTGCTGATGTATATGCCCTATATGTTATTTTCTGATCATGCTTCAAGAAAAGCAACAAATATATAAAAATATAGACCTGTGAATCTATGAAGAGCCAACCAAGGACAGAAACAGAGTAGTTTATCTAGTAATTGTGGCTGTCATAGATGTGGGTTTGTGTTTATATATATACAAGTAGGGTTTGTTGTTTTGTAACATCCTTGACTTTCAGTTAATAGCCATCTGATCACCTAACCTTCTTACACTAAACAAAAACATAATAAAATAATGGGGATGAAGTCTTCTGCATGATAGGATTTCATTTCTTAGATGTAGAGATTTTTACCTTTTACGACGATTTCAAGAAAATTCGTTTGTACCAGCTAGTTTTTTTGGTAGATCTTTACATTTATTTGGTCAAATTGTAAGTTCAGGTACACTTAAGTTGGTGTTCTGTGTTGCTGGTGAAGTACTTCATGAATTTTGGGTGTTGAATATTTGGTTTTGAAAGTAGAACTGAAACTCCTTGTAGCTGAGCAGTGACCGGCCGGCACGATTTGTTGGTGACTAGTAGATACAAGAAAAACTTTCTTTGCATTACGTAAGCATTGAATTTTAGCTAATCCATCTTCAAATTTTAATTAATATTATATGAATTTACATTTACTTATTCTATTTAAATTCAATGCCTACATTGAATTATCCCTTTACTCTCTATATAATAATAAAATATTATTAATTTAATAATTTTTTTATTTAATTTATTTTTATCACATTTTGTAGTTTTTGGAATGAGAAATATTATTGTTTGCTGAAATATTTTTCACATTTAATTTAAAATATTATTAATTTGCTTCGAGTAAAAAAGTAATATTTTAATATTTGTTGAAATTGCTATAGTTTTTCATATTTTGTAAATTACTGTAATTAATATCCAAATTCTTTTAGCAATGCCCAATCCAATATGGGTTTTTTGGGCACATATTAACTAAATTTTATCTGTCCTTGAACTTTGACCAAGCTAATGAGACTGCTCTGTGGCTACATTCCTACCCAACTTACGAAAAAAATGACTTATAAAAATAGAATAGGCATGAAATATCCATTATTGTGATTTCTGAAAAAGTTTAATATTTTTGTGAAGAGCAAAAAATTCAATTTATTTTGTTATATTTGGTGTTACATTAAAACCTAGATGTATAGTTTTTAATATTTTTCTAAAAATAAGATTGTTTTAAATGTTTGTATGGTTAAGGGAGTTATTTAAAGTTTTTAGGGACAAAAATAATTTTTGAAATATACCAAAAAACAAAAGGTTTTTATCTTTTATAAAAGGCTTAATACTTCCCAAGATTAAAATGAAATCTACTAGTTATCAGAGTTTTTGCCGTATTTGGTAATTGGTAACTGGTACGACACACTTTCAACTTGAGAAATGAAGAATTTTTGGACGCATATTATAAGGGAGCCACCAAATTAACAAAGGAGGTGTGTCAAGGACTAAAATAAAATAAAATATTTTAAAATAAAAGGCTAAAAACTAAAAATTAAAAAAAATATATTATAGAGGGGACGTCCCCCATCAAATGGGGTGGCCATGCCTCTCTAATTGGCCACTCAGTTTCTCACGGGCGGTATAAATCATTTTTAAAAATTTAATAAAATATCTTAACTCAAATAATTTTATCTTTATTTATAAATTATTTTACCATTATTCATATATATTTGGAAATATTCCAAGTATCGAGACGGATACTCTCTCTTGAACTCTAGATCCTAAACTTTGGCTGGAAACTTTTGGAAATTAACATCCGTAGTTTAGAATGTCTCACTTGAACTCGATAGCTCAGTTGGTCAGAACTTGAATTTACTCTCCAATGGTCACTAATTTGAATACCATCAAGACCACTGGAGATTTACTGGCCGTTTACTTTAACGCCTCGTAGGATTAGTTGAGGTATGCGCAAGCTGGTCCAGACACCCACGAAAAAAAAATAAAAATAAAAAAATGCCTCACTTGAGTTTATCAAATTCGGGTAACAACTTGAATGGACTCTTTTCCGGGATTGGTCATCCTGATGTGCAATTCCTGAATTTCGTATTTGACTTTACAATAGGGTTAGAGCAAGAATAATCATCAGATACTTTTAAACTAAGATGCTTTATTTTCTTCTGATTAGTAGCATGACTCCACAAGAATAAAATTTCTCCATTTACATTATCACCAACGCAGCACCAAAGCAAGATCTATGTGCTGAACATCAAAGGTTTTACTTTTAGGGGTACTTCATCCAAGCAAAAGTGATCTTATAACGGCCTCACATATATCGCTCCTGAAGAAAATTAAATGCCCTCCTTCAGGAACCTCGTGATAATGAATCCATGGAAGCTTCTCTGAAAGATAACTGTTAATCTGAAAGGGAATGACCCTGTCTCCTTTGGCTTGCCAAATGTGAACGGAGACATCGTTTTCAGGGAATGGATTGGTTATGTCAGTAGGATCAAATTCCCAACTGGCATAGCCAACTATTATGTCTCGGTGCAACGACTCATACTCACCTTGCTGCGTTATCTTTTCCTGATGCAGAAACATGATGGATATTAAACTGCTAAAGCATTTTGCTGTTTTTACTCCTTCCTCCTCATCCCTCACCCCCAGAGGAAAACTTTAAGCCTTTAGACAGGTAACTACCCTTTAAATAGTAACAGATGAACACTGATATATGGATACTTCCATAGTTAGTATATAATTTGGTGTCTTCTATGAGTTGTTAAGGTAAAACTGCAAATTCGATGAGAAAAATACAGTTTTGCAGTTTGTGACGAGACCTTAACAATTGCTAAATTCAAGATTGCAAATGTTTTCTAATAGAATATATTGACCCAAGAAAAGCAAACAACCAAAGAATGTAGACTATTTCCCAGCTTCTGAGTTTAATGCATTAAATTTTTAATGTCACACAAGTAAATTTGAAAGTAAAAACCATGTCCAATATGCTGTCTTTATCAAAAGATATTGATGTGGTGTGATAAACCAAAAGTGCATCGGGCATGTGATTACCTGGCCACCGCTTGGGGCTTCTGACAACCTCTTCAAGATCTCAATATCGTGGTCATTGAACATTGCTGCACCCTCCGTGCTCAACGTAGGGAACCATTTCTGAGTCATCCACCAATAGAATAACCACGGAGTGTAGTGTGCAATTCGAAATGACCATTGGTATGATGGACGCAACCTCCTAAATCCCTCTTTTGAAAGATTGGCAGGTACGCGTGGCCACCAGTAGTGCACAAAAGGAGAAAGCAGGGAAGCTCCCAACAACCTGCACTAATGTCTCAGTAACACATAGGAAGCAACGAATCAGAACATAATAATAATAATAATAAAAGAACATGGTAGTTGGAATTTGAAGAAGCAAGGTTCAGGGCAAGGCCTGTGTGGTATGTATTTCAGGCAACTCCAAACAGCATAGCCTCCCATCGAGGCTCCAATTACATAAAATTTTGATCCAATCTGCAGCAGATCAGCTAGTTCTTGAATATCAAATGCTTCACTCTTCACTGAGCGTGAAGGATATGGATCACTGTCTCCATAACCCGCTCTGTCGAAGAAAAGGAAATATATCTTCAGCTCCTTTATAAGTTCCTGAAAAGTCAAAACATGCCAACAAATTTACAATATTCACAGCCTATCAAGTAGAACAGTGAAAAATGCATTCCAGTTCGAGCAGGGTAGGAAAAGAAATTGTAGAACTATAATGATAGAATTAAAGATGCAAAGTTTTAAGGAAAAAAAAATGGATATAATTCTCCTCCAAGGAAGTTTCCTCCAAACCACCTATAAAAATGACAAGTGTCCCTTCAATAAAATATCTTCTTGCTTATAAAAAAAAAAATGACAGGCATCCCTTGAACATGTGGCATGCACATGATGTTTTAAAATTTACGTTAAAAAATTGTCATGTGTCCCTTTATTAAAATAACATGGGCTTCTCACATGCTCAAGGAACACAACAAATTTTTAAATGGGCAGGAAACTTCCTCCAACCCGCTGTGGAGGAAAACTATCAAAACAAAAAAACAAAGATCCAAAGTATAAACATCCAAGTAAATCCATTACCCAATGCAGCTTTAAAACTGAGGTAGTAGAAGATAAAATGGCAGCTTGATTTTGATCATTTTTATTTCCAGTATTAGCTATGTGTCATACAAACTCAGCGTTGCATATAAAGTCTACTTAGCATCCTAGATAATCATCAAGACATGTGCAATTGTTTATGCTTGGTGCAATGGTAGAAGTCTTGAGCAGCCCCGTGCAAACAGCATGGGTCTATTTATTGATAGCAGCAACTTCAAGTAAAAATTCTGAACCTCAGAGCCATATCTAGATCTCCCCAAAGGACCATAATTTGACAGCAATGACACTAGCGACTAAATACTTAATTTTGTTTGCATCTGAACATACTTTACTGAAATACATCTTAAGAGTGCATGCATTAATGCTACATGAGCTACAATCATGGAATGGGAAAATCAGAGTTCACCAAGAGATTAAAGGATAATATATATATATATATATATATATTTATGACATGAAACGGTACAGTGATTAAAAATAAATATATTTTCATTTTCATTCTTAGCCCGATCAAGTGTCTTGATTGTAGTTAAATAAAATAAAAACAACCAGCTCAGACAGCAATTTTGTTTTTCTCCCCTCACATTTACCAAAAATCAGATATTAATGCTAAATTTTGCACAGTCCTTCAAACAGGAAAATCAACCACAACTTTGGACTATAAAGTAAGTGTTGCATGAATTAAAGAAGTAGAATTATCATGTACTTGCGGAACAGGTAGATCCAGATCTTTTGAGCTGTTGTAGCCATGAATGAAAATGATCTTGTACTTTGCCTCTTCTTTTTGAACTCCAGACTCCCTGTAGGCCAAATGCCTTCCATCACTGAGTTTCACTCTAGCTGAAGTGACACGAGGACCATCTGGTGATCCACATATTTTTGGAGGCGGAGGTTTCAGTGCCTTATAAGCCCACCCCAGAAGACCCACGGCCAATGCTACTGCAACCGGTGCAAACATTGCTGGGAAATCTCACTACCATGTCAGTGACTAGATAAAAGAACCAATCATGAAGAGTAAACAAATTCTCAAACTATAAGAGTTCTAGAGTTGATAAAGATATAATATTTCCGTGAAATACAAACGAAACATATCGATGGTAACAGTCAAATTTTCCTTATAGTTCAAAGGCTTCAGCTGTTGTGCATTCTATAAGGACTGTTATTTTGCATATTAGAAATCATTGCCCCTGTTTCACAAGGTTAACATCCAAAATGCTTCATTTCTAGAAAGCAGCTTAAGCAACAATTTTTATTTTCTCTTCCACATGATTAATAAATTGGCTACTTGCACAAATAAGAATGTGCATGGGAAAAGGAAGATTGGATTTAGGATGGAGTTTGAAACCACGTCTGTCAGATTACCAAAAACCTTTCTGAGTTAATAAGAAAATTTAGCTGGTAAATGAATCCCAGCCACTTATTTCAATGCTTTCAACACCCAGATCTTTTGTTTACTGAACACCTTTGTCAAAACAAGACCAAAATATAGAAACCTCATAGAGGAAATAAAAAAAAAAAAAAACTAAAATTACAAAGCCACAGACTGGTGCAGTCCTTTGATGTTGTGATACCAACTACTAATACAAATAACTCATTTTTATTGTAATCAGCTGCTTAAATGTACGGCTTCAAGGGTGAGATGCCCCCTTTATTTAAGGAGGAAGAGACAAAGAATGCTAGTAATGCAATTCTGGAAAATTAGGAGTAGCAAGATAATGGTAACAACAGCTTGGAGTACCAAGATGCAACATTTGAATTGTTACCGTATAACATTTTAGGAAGTTATACAATTTAGGACTCCTTTTTTATATTAGCTGTACAGATATATATTACCATGTATATAGGCTGATTATTAGGGATCAGTTAGGGGTTTTTTCGAGCATAGCATATAATCTATTTTTCTTGTATAGCGGCTGTTTGACACGAATACCTTGGATTGATTCTCCGCATTGGGAAAATATTAAAGAGGTCCTCGTAAAATAAAGGAAATATGAGGTGGGCTTATGAGGATTGTGTGGTGACGATACCATCCATATCAAAGGGCTTAAAAAAATATATAGAGGCCGAGAAAGCAAGTAAGAAGCTGGATAAAATAATTTCAGATAAACTATCTTTTCCAAAACCATTCTTATGGAGGATTCATTTCAGAGAAAGTAAGATGGCTTGCCAACCCCAATTAGCTGATTTGTAGAGAATTCTAAGATTGGGTTGAGTTTACAAATTATGGAGTGTTCAAACTTAGTAACCTCACTTGAATGTCGTCTGGCATTTATGAACATTCAATTCTACTCGATCAACCAAATATTTTTAAAATTTTAACCCTATCACAGATTCTCAGCTATACTGTCCTCCATGCAAGTTTGTGCCAGATATTGTGCTGCCTCTCAATTGAATCAGACAAATCGGCAATTCTATTTGTACTGGAGAATTTAAGTTGTCATAGGTATGGCGACGGGATAAATTTATGTCAGAGCTGCTAAAGATTACAGGAGATCTATTTCTTGACAAAACAAGAACACTGCGTCTTGCAATTTCATAGCTACAGAAAAAAAAAAAAAAAAAAAACCAAGGAAATAGACCAGATCAGCTCCAAGAATATTTATGAATCTAAAACCCAACATAATCTCGTTAAACAAGCTTTAGAGTTTACAGTTATTTAAGATTCTTTAGAAATGAAATTGGTACCTCCAAACTAAGATCAACATTTCTAAAAAGCAGTGTTAATTGTAACTAACTAGACAGCCATGAATTGCCATAAAAACTGATAACATAGAGGAATGAATCTGCACTCTATCAAATCCAAAAGAGTGATATTTCAGCAAATGAAAAGAAACCCAAGATCAACATCTGCAATTCAAACGAAATAAGATCGAAAGTTAAAAGTTTTGAGAAATCCACCTGAAGGAATTTGGACTCGGCTTTGTTCTTGCTTCTTTAAGGTCTGGCCTGTGCTGCTGAGACTTAGCTGCTTGCTCTAGCTGCCATTCTTTTAAGTAGCTAGCACAATCACTTTCGACAGGACAACGAAAGAAGGCCCATTGGAGGATGCCAGCAGCCTAGCCATACACGTACACAACCCAGAAAGTGCCAAAACATTTTTTTACCCCGCAATTATTTGGTCTCTTCTGCCTACGAAAACGTTCACACTACAAATTGCGCACAAATGATTTCTACAGGTCATAGACATAAGAAAAAGAACAAATATTCTTCTCATCTTCACACTTCAAATTATATTTATTTTAATTTCTTTTATTTTTTTATAATAAATATATAATATATAGATGATAAATAAAATAATTTAATTCGTTTAATAAGAATAAAATAAAATAAAAAATAATATTTTAATATATAAAATATGTGATGTGAAATGATGTATAGCATTTCTCTAAATAAAAAAAAAATCCAGTCTTCGTACAAAAGAGAATTCCATTTTTTTAAAAAAAAAAAAGAAAGTGTAAAAAATAGATTCACTTTTAACAAAAATTTTGACAAAATTTATCTATCTGGTCGTTTCTAGAGCCATCGTTGGGGCTCTTGCTAGGTGTAGAATTTTTTTTTATTATTTGTTTTTTCAAATCATTTTTAATACTTTTAAACATTTTTTAAGAAATAAAAAATTTCATAATAATATTAAACAAACTTTTCTTAATCATTGATAGAAAAAAAAAAGAAAAAAAAAAAAAAGCGCTGGAAGTCCAACGAGAGATCTAGCATTACTCTATCTATATACGTTGTTCTTGACATGACATTACTCATAAATTGAAATGCACCAATGCAGTGAGGCTGTCGGGGCTTTTTAGCACCCGTCTGAATTTTGCAGTTCATCTAATTTTCAAAAACCTAATTTTTAAATTATTAAATTTATTTTAATTAAAAAAATTTTATACAGAAAAATTTATATTTTTTTAACTCAATATATTTTTATCGTCGCCATTATTTTTAAGTTCTTATAAATATATTTAAATTAATCTTAATATTTAAATATATATAAATTTATTTTAAGTGAGTTTTATAAAACTCATTTTACTACCTTAATTCACTATTGTTTATAAAAAATTTAACTCATTTTAATTTAAATTAACGTTGAGACATAACCTAATTTTTAAGCCTCCAACTCCCTCACAAGCAAATTAAACGGAATGAGTTTGAAGGAACACCAGGTGCTCGTCAACAATTTTTTGATCGAATGAACGTTAGATTTTAGGTTTATAAATAATTTAGTGAGTTCGAGTCTATTCACATATTTTATAAAAACTATACATATATGTCAATAATTATATTTATAATAATTCAAGCAACATATTTAGTTTTTAGAACATAATTTTCTCATTTTTTTTAATATTAAAAATATTTTCATCATAAATATAGAGTAATACTATAGAATTCGAGTCAAATCAAACTTTATAAGAGTTGCACTATTTAATAATCGATCATAATTTTATATTTTCGAAGAGTTTATTTAATAAACAAATTGAGCCCATCTCAAATTTGACATAGCAATCTGGAATAACTTATCAAGTAGTCTTATTTATTTATCTTTTTTAGGGGAAACTCTTAATCCATTTCAATATAGAAGAGAGGAAATACACTAGAGAGTGTCCTCCATAGTTACAATCACATCTAAAATGGAGAGTGAATTTTTTGCTAATAAGTGAGCCATAAGATTGCCATTTCTCCTTACATGAGAAACTCTCCACTTAACAAAATTTTTAATTAATTGTTTAGCTTCACAAATGAACATGCTAGCACTTGTACATCCTTCTTGGTCACTAGTAAGGGCCTTAGTGACTTGTTGAGAGTCACTTTCAAGAATAATTTGGTGTAGTCCGAGGTCGATGCCAAACTTGACTGCTTGTAGTGCTCCACAGGCCTATGCAAGTAGGGGATTAGGGAACATATCTTTGTTAGCTCTCATGGTTGCAATCATGTGACTTGCATTGTCCCTTACCACCACTCTTACTCCAATCCTGCCTTGAGCATTGTCTACTGCCCCATCCCAGTTTAGCTTGTACCAATTCAGAGAGGGGGCATCAGGAAGCAACTGAGTTGTAGGGTTTGCTAGAGCTAAGGCCACTGGATGGGGCTTCTTCTGCAAGCAGCTTTAGGATGTCTCGAGCCTCCCTAATCAACATAGAGGGGTGAACAAACTCCCATTTAAAACGAAAACAGTTCCTTTTCCACCAAATTTTCCTGGCAACAATAACAAATTCTTAGATTATGTGAGAATTCAGGGTCCTTAGTAAGGCTTCTAGGAGTTGAATCATTGACAGTTGAGAAAGATGGTATTTTTGTAGACTTTTTGAGTAGGCACTTCACACATCCCTAGCAACCTCACACCTCCATAATGCATGTACAATATCTTCCATTTCCACCTTGCAGATAGGACAGAGAGCATTCTTCACAATCTTCTTTTCTTAGAGGTTGAGTTGAGTTGGGAGAGATTCAAGACAAGCTCTCCATAGGAAAACCTTGTCCCTGAGGGAGACTTTTAGCTGCCAGAGTTGTTGTCATACCTCCTTGTTTGAATTGCTAGATGATGCTTGTCCCTTTCCTATCGTGACCCTTTCAGTTTCCAGGTGATAGGCACTTTTGACAGAAAAATTGCCATCACTAGTTCCTTGCCAAATGAGTTCATCCTTGCTGCTGAGAAGGCTAAGGGGAGTCTTAAGGATGATGGAAGCTTCTGGTGGATTAAAGATGTCTTTGACTAGGTTTGCATGCCATTGTTTGGAGATAGGGTCAATTAAGGTTGAGACAGGTGCATTACTGTCCAAGACCCTAACAGGACTAAGTGGTTTGCTGGGAGTAGGGCGAGCAATCCACTTATCCTTCCATATGGAGGTGTCATAACCATCACCTATCCTCCAATAGGAGCCAGCCTCCACTAAGGTCCTTACTGATAAGAAAATTTTCCAAATACAGGACGGTTTAGAACCCAGTTTGGCTTGCTGGAAGGTGGAGCTAGAGTAATATTTGGCTTTCATTACTTTGGCCACAAGGGAGTCGGGATATTGAATAAGCCTTCGGCATTGCTTAGCAAGCATTGCCTTGTTAAAGGCCTCAAGATCCCTGAATCCCATACCCCCTTCTAGTTTAGATTTTCCCATCCATCTCTAAGATAACCAATGAATTCTATGCTCTTTCTCTTACTGCCCCCACCAGAAGTTGTGTATTGCTTTGCTAATTTCATTGAGTGAAGAACAAGGAAGCTTAAACACACTCATGGTGTATGTGGGGAGAGCTTGAATGACAGCCTTAATATAAATCTCCTTCCCTGCCTGAGATAGAAGCTTGACTTTGTGGTTGCTTAATCTCAGTCTAGTTCTGTCTAGGATTCCTTTGAAGGTTTTGTTTATGTTTTTTCCAACCATAGATGGTAAGCCTAGATACTTTTCATAAGTCATGGCAAACCTTACTCCAGCAATTGAGAGGATATAATTTTGAGTGGCTTGGGCTGTGTTCTTATTGAATAAGATGGAGGTCTTCTTGAGGTTGAGCCTTTGTCCTGAGGCTTGTTCATACAATCCCAGTAACCCATGTAGCCTGCTCCATTCAAAAGCATTGGCATTGCAAAAGAGCAAGCTATCATCAGCAAAAAACAAGTAGAAAATTCTGAGCTGACCTTTGGCAATTGGGATTCCATGGACTTGTCCATTTGCTTCAGCTTGACAGATTAGGTTGCTGAGTGCTTCATCACACATAATGAAGAGGTAAGGTGAGATGGGTCACATTGTCTTATCCCTCTTGAAGGTTTGAAGGGATCTTGGGGGATGCCATTAACCAAAAGTTCATAGGAGACAGATTCTATGCATTCCATAACCAATTCCACCCACTTGCTGCAAAAGCCCAGCTTGTATAGAACTGCTCTAATGAAAGGTTACTCAAGCCTATCATAGGCCTTGCTTATGTCAAGCTTGAGTGCCATGTACCCCTCCTTCCCTGTCAGCTCGCATTTCATAGTGTGCAAGGCCTCAAAAGCCACTATTATATTGTCTGAAATAAGCCTATTTGGGACAAAAGCTGATTAGATACATGAAATTATCATTGGCAAGATTTTCTTTAATCTGTTGGCTATGGATTTTGAAATCACCTTATAAAGGATATTACAAAGGGAGATGGGTCTAAATTCTGTCACTTTTAAGAGGGCTTTTTTTTGGGGGCTCAAAGTAATGAAAGTGTTATTAATTTCAGCAATACTTTTATTGAAATTCAGAACTTGAAGAGCTACAGCACTGACCTAAGGGCCTAGAATAGGCCAGTGTTGTTGATAAAAGGCTGTTAGGAAGCCATTTGACCATGGTGTGCTGAGACCCTCCATCTGTGACAGTGCATCCTCCACTTCCTTGTGTGTGAATGGTCGGTCTGGTAAGGTTTTCATTCTGAGAAGGAGTGACTTAAGGCTCCAGAGAAGCTAGGCATGCAAAGATGTTATTGGGGCCTGAGGTGGAGAATAAGTCTTTGTATTAGTTTTGGAAAAAAAACAGTGATTTCTTCTTGAGATTACACCTCTTGTTAATTTCCATCTACCATATTTCTAATCGTGTTGGCCTTCCTCCTTTGAGTGGCACAATGGTGGAAGAATTTAGTGTTTTTGTCCCCTTCCCTCAGCCACTTTCGTTTTGCCCTTTGTTTCCACTTGATGTTGTCCTCTTCTAACAGTCTGTTACTATTTCGTTGCACCTGTTTGATGTCATCATTGAGGTGACCCTTATTGGCTTCTTGTAGTTCAGATAAGAGGGTTAACTGAGCCTTCAGTTCCTCTTGGTTCCTACCAGAGGACACCCTCTTCCATTGCTGCAATTTCTGTCTACACCTAGAGAGTCCCTCAGTTGTCTTACTCAAAATGTTCCCAGCTAGTCTAGTTGATTACCAAGCTTCCTCTACAACCTTGTAATACTCTTGTCTTAGAGCCCAACTGGCCTCAAACTTGAAAAGTTTGTCAATCCTAGCAATTGCCATGGAAGTTCCTATTCATCATGATCTGAATGGGGCAATGATTAGAGCTTAATGCTGGTAAGATGAAGACCCTTGAGTTAGGGAAAAGGTCAGCCCAAGTGGCATTACAAAGGCCCCTATCTAGCCTTTCTTTAATGAAAGCTCCCCCATGCCTTCCATTTGACCATGTGAATTTATTGCCAATGTAGCCCAAGTCGCATAACCCACATGGTTCAATAGTGGATTGAAAGGCCTCAATCTGTTTGTGAGATCTCATGGGGCCCCCACACTTGCACCTCATTAAAGTCCCCTACACAACCACCCTATTGGAGCCATTGGTTTAATGGCTTCCAATAATTGCCAACTCTATTTCCTTTTGGCAGTGGTAGGACTACTATAAAAACTTGTTAGAAGCCAATCTGTTCCTTCCATACTCCCCTTAACCATGAGGAAAATATGATTTTGTGTAAAGGAATGAATTGTTGCATCTAGTTCGTCCTTCCACAAGAGGGCAATACCTCCACTAAGCCCCTTACTGTCAACTACAAAACTGTAATCAAAGTTCAACCTTTTTTTAATTCTCTCTATTTTGAATCTTATGCATTTTGTCTCCATTAAGAAGACAAAGGAGGGGAGCTTTTTAAGCACCATTTGGATTGGTGCAAACATGTCGGGGGTTCCTAAGCCCCCGACAGTTCTAGCTTATGCCACTCATTTGGATTGGTGGGGCTGTTCAACAGTCTCCACCATGTTTGCATTGTGTGAGTTCTTGTCATCACTAGCCTCATTCTTGAGCTTTTTGTTTATGAATTTGGTTAAAACAGCAGCAGAGGGGTTTGCTGCTCGTTTGGATCTGGTGGGAAGAGGGCTTGAGACTCTTTTGCTTCTGTTTGGTTGGCATGAGGTGCCTCCTTCAAGTCCCAAGGAGGAGCTGTTAAAAAACAGATTTTTGGCCCTTCTTTTCCAAGTGGTGCACTTTATAGTTTGTTGCAGGGCTTGAAATTGTTCAGTGGAGAACTGGTCTATGGAGTTAATTTGAGAGGCAAGGTCATTCAAGGCTTTAGACCCCTTTGTCTCTTTATTGCTATTTTCGTGATTGTATGGATGAAGGTTGGCTGTTGTGCCTTTCTTTTCTAGATTAATAGCCTCGACCCCTATCATGTCAGAGGGTTCATCCAAAAGGGAAAAGGGGACATCCCCTTTCTCATCTTGTTTTCCTATACTTACCTTAACTAGTAAGATTGTTGACTTCTCCTTGTCCCATGCATCTTGCAGGTAGTCATCAGCTGCAACTTTTAGGGGTAGGATGACAGGATCAGTAGTCATAGCTTGACATCTAGGCTTGGTGTCTGCAGGTCCTTTTTTGGGGTCATCCCTTACCTCCCCCTCTCCCCTCCATGGTTGACTGAGGTCTTGACCTTCTTGCTTGACCTCCTCACCATATTTTTTGTATAACAGATCAATATCCTTGGCTACTGGTGCTCTTAACCATGAACCATATTGCTGGTTGCCACCCTCACTAGGTACACTCACACAACTAGCCTATTTGTGTTTGAGAATACCACATTTAAAGCATATTGAAGGTAGTCTCTTGTACTTGAAAGACACCCAGAATTTCTTTCCATCCACCATGAGGAATGTGCCTCTTAGAATGGGCTTGGTGATATCCACTTCAACTCTGATTCTCAGGAACCTCCCCCATCTGATACCCCTCTCATATGCATGGACCTTGATAACTCTCCCCACTCTGCTGCCTATCTAAGCACCCATCTCTTGAGTCATGCAGTTAAAAGGGAGGTCAAATGCTTGGAGCCAAAATTCCTCTTTATTGAAAGCTACCGCATTAATGGACATCAATCCATCATATGTTTGAAGGCATAAAAGCCATAAGTCAAATGACCATGGCCTTCCTTGCACCACCCTTATCATATCATTTTCATCATTAAACTCAACGAGGAACTTGTTGGGGCCAACTTCAGAAAATTGGATCTAGCTCTCACACCTCCAAACCTTTGACATGGTACTCTTGAAAGCTTTCTTGTTAACACTCTTTTCTGACACTATCATGACCATCAAACAAAAAGGCCATAGCTGCCTCGAGGAAGGTGGGAGGACCACCCCTTCTCCTTATCAGTGAGACTTAGTCTTTCCCACCTCATTATTAACTCTTCCTCCATTTTTACCTCTCCAAGCCAAACAACCATCCTAGGGGACTCACTCTCTTCTAGAGAGAAAAAACCTCACTAAGGAGGACTCTGAGTAGTCTTATTTATTTCAATAGTGCTACATGTACTTATAATTTTATTTATATTTTTATTTATAAGACTTATTTTATTAGTTTTTTTTTTTTAATTCAAAATTGGAATTTTAAATTTTATGATTTTCAATATATCAATAACTGATATGTTGAGAAGTAAATTATTATTTTTATTTTTTATTTTTTTATAATTTTTTTGAATACATTTAATATTTTCGTATTTATTTATAATCTTACGATAAGTACAAGGTAATTGTATAGAGTTTTAGTTTATTTTAATTTTTTCAATTTCTTCTAATGCAGTCGAACTTGAATTTACTATCAAGCTAAATTGATATTCAAATTTGTTTATTTTTTCTTTGTACTTACTCCACAGGTTTTTAATTATTTTTCTGTGGAACCACAACTTTTATATTTTCACGTCTTAAATAGACAAATTTTGTGTAGGTCATTTGTAAAAAAATAGATTCCACTAAAAAAAAAATTAAAAACATTTTTCATGGTCACTTTTTTACAAAGATATATACGAGATTTGTCTATTTAAAACTTGTAAAATTAATTTCTCTTAAAGAAAGACCGAGTCTCTAAAGTACTGTCAGTGTCTCCGTTTTACAAAGAGATCACAATGTGTAGCAAATTTTCTCCATTATGAATTCTTTGTTTATATATATATAGAGGAGTGCTACATCTAAAGAGAGATTATAAATATATAATTTCATAAATTGAAGAAGTTTTATGTGATCCGTTAGATATATTATATATATATATATATATATATATATATATATATATTGTTGATACAAGTTTGTTCATATCTTAAAATTTGTTCATCTCTAAAGCTAGAATATGTGCTTCCATATAATTAACAATGGAGAGGGTAAGAAATAGCTGTTTTCATTTTTTTTTTATATAGTAATTTTGAGAAAATATATTTTCAAGGGTAACACATTCTTATGCAGTCACGCTGTTGATATGAGATAATTTTAATTATTTTTTCAAAGAAATCATGTCATGTGAGACTCAGAGTCTCTTTCATACTAACTTGCTAGTAGAAGTTGGTGAGGATAAAATAATCAATAAGTAATTGGAGCTAAAAAAAAACTACGTGGAGTCCCCACCCAAAAGAACCCCACTACGTGAAGATGTAACCTAGACCAAATAACAACGTATTTTATTTGAGAAATTTTATTTCAAGAAAAAAAAAAAAAGACAAGACAAAGAGACTAATAAGGATATAATATATATATATATATATATATTTAAAATGAAAAATTCTCGATTAAGAATGCATACCATTTTCATGGTGAAGTTCAAGAAAGAAGGCAGAATCAAACACCCAACAACCAAAATAAGGAATTGTTCTAGTCAAAGATTTTGAAACTCAATATTGATGCTGGGAAAACTTTCTTGTGGAGAGCTTGTCAAGAAGCCTTTCCCACAAAGTTGAACTTGCTCAGAAAGAGAGTAGTTGACAACCCTATATGCCCCATCTGTTCATTTGCATGGAGTTGTGGTTCTTCTCACAAATGTTGAACATGCCTTATGGAGTTGTGGTTCTGCCCAAGATGTATGGAGCATTTGCTCAAGAAGAATCTAAAAAAGGAAGTTTGATAAGCAATCATTTATGGAGATCCTAGATGACCTTTTCAATTGTTTGTTTATGGAGGAAATAGAAGAACTTGTAGTACTGATGGCTTGTAAAATTTGGAAAAGAAGGAATGACTTTGTTTTTGGTGAATATTTTCCGCATCCCAACACTCTAGTTTCCAACTCAAAAAAGATTCTAGAACACTACAAAGGCTTGAATCACAAGCTTCTAAATCCTGCAGCAAAGACAACTCTATCCAACTTGAAATGAATAGCTCACAATCCTACTTTTTCCAACTCTCTCTCCAAGATGAGTTCTGCCCCTACCTAGTGAGTCAAACACATCCTAAGGAATTCCCACCAACCAACTTTCCATTTACAGAGCTAGTTCTACTTTAACTAGCACCAACCTGTACCACCCTTTTTACTCCCACCAACACGTCCTCACAACTATTCATTTGCTATGAACACACAACATCATTAAATCCTCACAAACAAAAAATCACGCACAACTCCTACCAACCATCTTTTCTCATTACTTCCCTTCCCCCTCAAAATAGCAACTCTCAATTGAACAAGACAAGTTGTCACCCAAAAGAAACAGATCCTAAGCCTTTACCTAGCAAAAGCATGAATTCCATTCCTGACACAGAAAGAAACTCAACAACCATAGAACCAAACTAGAAGAAACTGAACTTGGAACCCAAAACTGAGTTTTCAACATATCTCTCGAAACATGTTGTCATTGGCAAGATTGTGTCATCCAAACCCCTCAACAAAAACATTCTTCATGCTACCATAAGAGCAGTCAGGAGCTTTGTCACTAGTCTTACTATAGAAGATCTGACCACCAACAGTTTCTTATTTACCTTCTCAACTCAGTAGGACAAGAACAGATTGATGGACCAACATCCATGGAATATCAAGGGCTTCCATATGCTGATAAGAGATTGGCCTCCAAGTTTGAGCTTCCAGGAAATTGATTTTAAAAAGTCAGTGTTTTGGGGACAAATCCACAGGTTACCTCTAGAGCTAATGACAAACCAAAATGCTAAAAAAATATGAAGGAAACTAGGAAACCTTATCCAAGTTGAGAAATCTTATAGCCCATGTATAGTCTTTAGAAGATTCATGAGGATACAAGTTGAGATTAATGTAGAAAATCCTCTGCCTGATGGTTTCCCTTTAGTAAGAAAAAGAAGGTCTGCCACATGGATAAGTTTCAAATATGAGAGGTTGTCAAATTTCTGCTATTGTTGTGGTTACTTAGGACATATATAACAAGGTTACCCCCTCCTCCAAATACAAACAGAAGTCACCAACTTTGGTCCATGGATGAGAGCAGACAATCCAACCTCTAAAAGAACCCCTCACATTGCACATAAGTATGAACATCAAGGTAGTTAGCATACTGATATGGTGGCCTTTAGAGAAAATGCAGCAGGCGTTGCAAATCCTCATTGCATTCAGCTTGATACCTGTGGTGCAAACTTGCATGAGCATGGAAGCCAAACCTACATGAGCATGGAACTCACTGAGCTGCAAAAGTTCACACGTGGCAGACATCCAACTCAGCAGACAAAGAATCAGGAAACAATTAAGGATAGCAGTGACTATCACATCTGGCCTCATTTGCAGTCCCAAACAGTACAAACTTATATACCCTTCACATTAGTCAAGGCAATCCAACCCCTTAAGGAGAACAGTGGTGATCTCATGGCTAACATCAAGCCTACTGCATTTAGACTTAGCCCACAAACCCCCTCATCCATCACCTCACCTTCAATTAACTCCCTCTCAGGCCTGAACAACCCTTATGAACCCAAGCTTTTCAAACAAATCATAGCACAGTTTGAGAAACTCCAAAGCCCAACAACTTTGGATCCTAAACATCACTCAATCTCACTCCTAGTTAGCCTATTAGGAAAATCATGTTTTGTTATTAGGCCTAACCCAAACATTATCACCAACACTGCAAGCCCAAACAATGACAACATAACAGACTCAACCCCAGAACTCAATCTATTCTTTCCCCGTGTAACAAAAACACTAAGACCATCCAACCATCATTCTATAACACAACCAAGAACAACCCCTCCATTTTTGAAATAGAAATGGGACTAACTTAAGAGGGACAAGGGGACTTGAGCAATCTTGGAGAAAATGGAAACTGCAATGCAAAGCTGGAAAGGCACAAACTTCAAATAAAAGAGAGGATGTCCCAATTGCAAATTACATCTAGCTTGCTAAGAGCAAGATGAGTGATGCAAATGTCAGGAGGTCCAAAAGACTTAATTTTTCCCTATCAAAAAGAAAAACAACTTCATGGTAATATGACTCAGACTCACTCTTTTCTTAAGGCTGAAGTGGCAGGATCTATACTGCCACTAAAGCAAAAATGATGTTATTATCATGGAATTGCATGGGTATAGCTCGACCCTATGCAATCAAAAGCTTGAGGGCTAACATCAGGAGCTATAACCTTGATGTTGTCTTCATCTCAGAAAACTTTTATGATGCATGTGAATATCTCTAGTATTGTAAACAGACTAGGTTTCTCAATGTCTATAGATATTCCCCTTACTTGCATAAAAATGTGGCTTTTATTTTTATGGAAGCATGGCACGGATGTAGAACCTATATTTGTTAATAGTAATATATTGTCTTTGTTTGTGTACTTTGACCCCTCTCACAACCCATAGCTCCTTAATTTGGTTTACTGCCTTGCTCAGAATAGGAAGTTTTGGGAAACCATGAACCAAATTGCTAATAGCTTTAGTGGTCTAATTCTAGATATTGGAGACTTAAATTCCATCTTAAGCCACAATGAGAAAATATGTGAGAGACCCTTTGCATGCTCCTCCCAAGGAAATGGACTTAGATAGTATATGGAAAACACTGGTAAAATTGATCTAGAGTTGCATGGTCCTAAATACACGTGGACTAACAATAGGCAAGGCCTAGGAAACATTAGGGAAATGCTTGATAGAGGGACTGCTAATCACCATCAGATGACCCTTTTCCCTAATGCCACTCTCCACCACCTTCCTATTAGCTCCTCATATCATTCGCCTATTATCCTAGATACTACTGGGAGAAGCCAACATAAAGTTTCATTTACATTTGAAGAGTTTTAGGTAAGAGACCCCATCTACCAAATGGTCATTCGAAAGGCATGAAACAACCACTTTACAGGAACTCCTAGTTTCATTCTCTCAAAAAAATTGAAGTAAGTCAAAAGGACCATAAAAGTATGGAACAAGAGCCACTTTGATCACATTCAAATTGCCATAAAAAACATTACTCATGAGCTATCCCAAATCCAATCCAAAGAACCAACCATCCAGTCCATGATAAAGGAAACTGAGATTAAGGAAAACCTCAATGAGCAACTGAGAAGAGAAGAGACCCTTTGGAGACAAAAAGCTAGATTGAATTGGTTAACCACTACTGACTTGAATACAAAGTTTTTTCACATGTCAACTACCATAAGGAGACATACCAATTCCATTAAGAGCCTCAAGACCACTCCCCAAACATGGACAACTGGGATCCCTGTGATTCAAAATAGATTCATTGAGAATTTTAAAGATATCTTCATGATGGACTCCAAATTATTCCTCCCAAGTGTAGAAGTTGATCAATTGTAATAATAGATAAATCCCAAGGTCATTTCCACAGGGACAAAGGTATTTCTAGCAATGATACTTTGTAAAGGTTTATTGTAAAAAGAATGGTGATGAGAGAAAAAACTATATCAACTCTTTTTGGGTTTTTATGATTATGAAAACAGCAAACACAAAGGAGGAGTGGTATATTCACAGTAGGCGTATGAAAATTGAAATGTATGGTTGAGCTTTTGAGGGTCTTATATATGTAACTTTTGTTTTGAAAGATGAACTAAATCATGAGTTATTTACTTGCTAAGGATTGAAGGATGCAAAAAAAAATCTGAAATATAATTTTTGGTTTTAATAAAGCTCCAACAGAAATGCAACTCAGTAGATGAAGTTTAACAAAATCCACAGAATAAATTTGACAAACACTTGGGCTGCGGTTTAGAACTTTCTTTGGTTCCACAACTCAAAAGATTTCTGGGTATTACCGTTCTTTTACCAACCCAATCAAGGAGTTAATAAAACAAAATGTATGCATTTAATTTCAAGTAACATGCCAATGCGTAAAACAAGAGACCCTCTCTAAACATCAACCAAGATTTATATGACACTCGGCTGAGAAAAATCCTTGATTAAATTCAAGGTTCTGTTGTGCCTTTTGTCAACAATAAAACAAGAATAAGTGCAAGAGATTCCTTCAACTTTCCCTTTTATTAACTCAATTTCAGACAGAGCAAGGAGTGAAAGTTAAAAGCACAGAAAATCCATCAAATGCTGGAAGTCAATAGAAGGTTTTACCGCAACCCAAGCTACGAAAATTAGTTAAACATCTTCATTAAAAACTAGTAAAGTACTAAAATGAAAACAAAACCCTAAGAAGAAAATCCCTGAAATTCCGTCTGAACCAAAACAGTAGAAAATGAAGAATAAAAACTGAAAAACTGAATCTTCTCTCCTTCACCAGTAGATTTCTCTTCCTTTTATACTCACCATCCTCTCTCCTTGCCACTGATTGCATCCTCTCCATCGCACAAGACTGCCTCATTCCTTTGCTCCTTGTGGTCCCCAAGATTCCCCAGAGCACTTGCATGTGGCTATCAGGTTTGGTGTTGCTGAGTCCTTCACGTGACAACCTCAAGTCCAAGCTTCTCCACATGGGCTTTCCTATGGGCATGGGCTGGAGGGATATGGCCTTTCTTAAGCTGGCAGACGTGGGCCTCAACCTTGAATACACACATAAGAGTTTAAGCCTATTTAAGTCTAACTTAAATAAGACTAAGCCCAATTCCATTTTTGCTATGTAATTAATCTTTACTCATGTCAATAGCCCACTGTTATGCATTGTTTATTAAATACTCTTTTTTTGCAAATAAAACTTACTTAATCAAGTATAGTAAGAGTACTTAAAACAACATAATTTCCCTGTAAGAGTACTTTGACTTCTTGAAGTTCCTTGGGTTCTTGAGGTTGCCTGCACAAGTTGAAAATGTTCAATTCTAAGGTCATATTCCCAAAGCTTAATTTCAAGACACCACTCCTACAATTAATTATGGCATTAGAAGTTACTAAGAATGGTCTCCCTAAAATCACGGGTGCTAAAGAATTTGAATGGACAGTCACTTTCATGTCTAGCACCACAAAATCTACTGGGTAGTAGAATTTATCTACTTGGACCAAGACATCCTCAACAATACCCTTTGGTATTTTGATTGATTTATCAGCAAGCTGTAAAATAATGGAAGCAGGCTTTAATTCACCCAAACCCAGCTGTTCATACACACTAAAAGGTAGCAAATTAACTCCTAAACCTAAGTCAAGTAAAGCTTGGCCAATTTTTGCATTTCCAATGACACAAGAAATAGTTGGTGAACCAGGGTCTTTAAACTTGGGTGGTGTGTGATTCTGAATTATTGCACTGACTTGCTCAGTGAGAAAGGCTTTTTTCTGCACATTTAACTTCCTTTTTACAGTGCATAAATCCTTTAGAAATTTAGCATAAGCAAGAATTTGTTTAATGGTATCAAGAAGAGGAATATTAATCCTGACATGTCTAAAAATTTCCAGAATTTCAGCATACTGTTTTTCCTTATGCATAGAAAGCAATCTATGTGGGAATGGGGCAGGTGTGGGGCATATATTTGTTTCAGAATCTAGCATGCTTGGCTCACCTTTATCTTGGGAAGGGTTAGAATTTTTACCTGAGCTGGTTGTACCATGTGCAGGAATATCCACAACCTTACCACTCCTTAGAGTTGTGATGGCCTTGACAGATTTGACATTGGCACTTTCAGTAGTACTCTGAGTTTGCTGATTCAGTCCTTGTGGGTTGGGTTGAGGCTGAGCAGGGAATTTCCCTTTTTCTTGAGCACTTAAAGCGGTGGTCACTCTTGTGAGTGTTCCTCTAATGTCGTTTATTGCTTGTGAATTCTGATTATTTATCGTATTCTGACTTTGCATGAACTGCTGGAGGCTCACGGACAACTGCTGCATGGTATCCTCCAAGTTCTTCTTTTGCACTGGAGGTGGGTGATTTGCATATTGTGAAGGTCCTGGGGCTGTTGGTGCTGAATAGGGAGCATATTGAGCAGGTCCTGGGGCTGTTGGCTGCTCATTTCTACAACCAAAATTTAGATGGTTCCTCCAATCTAAATTATAAGTGTTAGAACATGGCCCAGAAAAATTTTTAGATATCATATTCACAGCATTAGATTGGTCAAGCAAGACTTCTTTAAATGCAGGAATTGTTGGGCATGCACTAGTCACATGCCCGAGATCTTCACATATGTTACATTTTTCAGAAGTAGATGGTAGGGCTTGCAACTCGCTGACTTTCTTAAGTTCTATAGACTCTACCTTCTTAGAGAGTAATGCAAGTGTAGCATGTAAATTATCAGCTTTTTTCAAATGATACTTTCTACCCCCACTTAAAAATTTTGGATTTTTAGATCTGTCATACATCTCAGAAACATCCCATGACTGGGCATTTTCAGATAAATAGTCAAAGTACTCAAATGCTTCCAAGGGTTCTTTATTAAAAAATTCACCATTGCACATGGTTTCCACAAATTGTCTCATTTTTTGTTGTAAACCCTCATAAAACAAACTTATGACCCTCCACTCCTCATATCCATGATGAGGACATGCATTTAATAAGTCTTTAAAACGTTCCCAGCAGTGATAAAATGTCTCTGAATCCTTTTGACCAAAATTCATAATTTGTCTTTTTAAGGCATTGGTCCTATGCATTGGGAAAAATTTTTAAAAAAATTCTGTTTGCATTTCCTGCCAAGTCCCAATAGACCTTGGCCTTAAGGAATTTAGCCAAGTTTTAGCCTTGTCCTTAAGAGAAAATGGGAACAGTTTTAACCTAATGACTTCTTCAGTGCATGTTCTATCCATGAAAGTTGAGCACACTTCTTCAAATTCTTTGATGTGCAAATAGAGGTTTTCTGATTCCATGCCATGAAAATGTGGCAGCAGTGGAATCATTTCAGGTTTGAAGTTAAAATTATTTGCATTCAAAGGTTGAATGATACAAGAGGGTGGGCTGGTCCTAACAGGTTGCAAATATTCTCTAAGCGTCCTGTTGGGGTTTACCATATCCCTATCATTGGGTTCTTCATTTTCAGCCATGTCACTATGAATGTCAAATGATGATTCAACTGCTAAATTTAGAAAAACAGATGCACTTGAGGATGAGGTTGATGATTCAGTTCTAGCAAGTCTATATGTGCTATCTCTAACCCAACCAGACATGCAAGTTCAGCAAAATAAAAGAAAACAAAACAGATTGCAGTAAGATAAAATCAAATAAAGGACAGAATAAAATAAGAGCAAACAAGTAAAATGAGAGGAAAAGATATCACCCAGGCTGTGAAAAGGTTCACAGCTCTAAAAACACCTTCTCAATATAGTAATGTTCTGAAAACACCAGTTGTCCCCGGCAATGGTGCCAAAAACTTGATGGACTCCAAATTATTACTCCCAAGTGTAGAAGTTGATCAATTGTAATAATAGAGAAATCCCAAGGTCATTTCCACAGGGACAAAGATATTTCCAGCAATGATACTTTGTAAAGGTTTATTGTAAAAAAAATGGTGATGAGAGAAAAAAAACTATATCAACTCTTTTTGGGTTTTTATGATTATGAAAACAGCAAACACAAAGGAGGAGTGGTATATTCACAGTAGAAGGAGTATGAAAATTGAACTGTATGGTTGAGCTTTTGAGGGTCTTATATATGTAACTTTTGTTTTGAAAGATGAACTAAATCATGAGTTATTTACTTGCTAAGGATTGAAGGATGCAAACAAAAATCTGAAATATAATTTTTGGTTTTAATAAAGCTCCAACAAAAATGCAACTCAGTAGCTGAAGTTTAACAAAATCCACAGAATAAATTTGACAAACACTTGGGCTGCGGTTTAGAACTTTCTTTGGTTCCACAACTCAAAAGATTTTTGGGCATTACCGTTCTTTTACCAACCCAATCAAGGAGTTAATAATACAGAATGTATGCATTTAATTTCAAGTAACATGCCAATGCGTAAAACAAGAGACTCTCTCTAAACATCAACCAAGATTTATATGACACTCGACTGAGAAAAATCCTTGATTAAATTCAAGGTTCTGTTGTGCCTTGTGTTAACAACAAAACAAGAATAAGTGCAAGAGATTCCTTCAACTTTCCCTTTTATGAACTCAGTTTCAAACAGAGCAAGGAGTGAAAGTTAAAAGCACAGAAAATCCATCAAATGCTTGAAGTCAATAGAAGGTTTTACTGCAACCCAAGATACGAAAATTAGCTAAACATCTTCATTAAAAACTAGTAAAGTACTAAAATGAAAACAAAACCCTAAGAAGAAAATCCCTGAAATTCTGTCTAAACCAAAACAGCAGAAAATGAAGAATAAAAACTGAAAAACTGAATCTTCTCTCCTTCACCAGCAGATTTCTCTTCCTTTTATACTCACCATCCTCTCTCCTTGCCACGGATTGCATCCTCTCCATCGCATAAGACTGCCTTATTCCTTTGCTCCTTGTGGTCCCCAAGCTACCCCAGAGCACTTGCATGTGGCTATCAGGTTTGGTGTTGCTGAGTCCTTCACGTGACAGCCTCAAGTCCAAGCTTCTCCACATGGGCTTTCCTATGGGCATGGGCTGGAGGGATATGGCCTTTCTTAAGTTGACAGACGTGGGCCTCAACCTTCAATACACACATAAGAGTTTAAGCCTATTTAAGTCTAACTTAAATAAGACTAAGCCCAATTCCATTTTTGCTATGTAATTAATCTTTACTCATGTCAATAGCCCACTGTTATGCATTGTTTATTAAATATTCTTTTTTTGCAAATAAAACTTACTTAATCAATTATAGTAAGAGTACTTAAAACAACATAATTTCCCTTTTATCACTTCACAACCTCAAATCCAATCATTCACAATGAAATGAGTGACCTATTCCTTGACAAGATCTTTGATATGGAGAACTAGTTCCTATGTGAGATTCCATTTGACCTTGAAATCCTCACAACACTTAAACAAACTCCTTCCAAGAAGGCCCCAGGCCTTGATGGCTTCACTGGGATGTTCTATAAGTATTACTTGGGCATTATTAAAGAAGAATTCAATGCTACCATCAAAAACTTTTTTATTAATGGAAAGTTGGTCAAAGAATGGAATCATACACACATTGCACTAATTCCTAAGACTAATAGCCCTAATATAGTTCACCAATTCAGGTCTATAAGTTTTTCAAATGCCTGCTACAAGGTCATAGCTAAGATTCTAGCCAACAAGCTAAAAAAAAGTCTTACCCAAAATCATTTCTCCTCATTAGAAAGCCTTTGTTCCTAGGAGGATCATTCAAGAAAACACTATCATAGCACAAGAAATATCTCATCTCATTAAAAGAAAAAAAGAAAGGAAAGCAAGAGCTAATGGCTATTAAAATAGACATGAAAAAAGCTTTTGATGTTATGTAATGAAAATTCTTGTTTAATATTATGGAGAACCTTGGCTTCCATAACAAGTGGATTAGTTGGATCAGAGAATGTATCTTAACTGTCTCCTACTTAGTGATCATTAATGGTAATCCTTGTGGGTTTTTTCAGCATTCTAGAAGTCTTATGCAAGGGGATCCTGATGTAAACCTCAATCGACTCACTTTAAGACCTAACAATAATATTGGAAAACAAACCCAAGAACCCCAAACTCAAGTCTATGGATGGAGAATTTAGATCCGTTGAGATCTCGTTTTAAGAACCTAGATTATATTAAAATCTAGACCCAATGAAATCCCGTCTCAAGAACCCAAATTACAAGGAGGAAAGCCATAAAGGTTGTGATTTACCTTTGATAAGTTCAAGAGTTGAATTAAGAACAAGAGTAGAAAACTCCCTCACAATGAAAATTGAATAAAAAATGTCTTATCCCTCGAATGAGGCTACAAGTGGTTTAAATAAACAATCCCCAAAACCCTAAAGGAATAGTGCCGCGGGTACTGTAGTGTGAACAGTGTCGCGCTACAGTAACATCTAAAACCTTAGTTCAAATAAAATAATAACTTTTTTCAAATATGCCCTTGGTCAAAATACAAGGTCTTCCCAAAAACCCTACTTCATTAAAAATAAGACATATGTGTGGGCTGACATCCTCAAGTCCACTTATTCTAAACTAACAAAATAAACTTTTTTAATGAAATAAAAAAGTCCAAGGCCTTCAATAACAATAGGCCCAAGTCGTGTCTTCCATAACTTGAATCAAGTGGATCAAAACTGGTTCTCCTTCTTTCAAGCCCATCATGAGTGTTGGGCTCTTGCTAGCTTCATCCCAATTGAATTGTATCAATTCTTGCATTGCTCCCTTGATCTTTGTGGCTCTTAATCTTGTAATTGATTTGTAAGACTTGGTCCGCCTTGGGGCCCATCATTTCCCTTCTCCTTAAAAGGATTCGACCTCAAATCTCCACCTGGATCGAAAGGAAAAAGATCAGTAATAGTGAAAATAGCAAACACATGATAGATACCTGGAAGATTCACTAGATATGAAATATCATTAATTTTATCAAAAATTTAGAAATGTCCATCCAAGCTACTTCTGTCATCCACAAACAAAAGTATCAGAGTTAAATGAGTAAGTGGATTAAAATCATAAACAACTTTGAAAGGAGAATATGAAGTAGTAGTATGTAAGGTCCTATTATATGCAAACTCTTTAAATGACAAACAATCCTCCCAAATTTTTAGATTCTTATGAAGAACAGTGCATAAGAGCTGAGTATTAGAAATACTACTCCTAAGTATACCATGAAGTCGCACTATCTCCTGAAAAATAAGTTAGCTTTGTTTGTAGTATCATCAATTTTATAACATGAAATGAAATGTGACAGTTTGCTAAATCTATGCACAACCACAAAAATAGAATCTCTACCCCTTTTAGTTGTACGCAGCCCCAAAACAAAGTCCATAGATATGCCTACCAATGGTTTACTAGGAACGGGTAAGGGTATATACAACCAATGTGGCAAAACCTTAGACTTGGCCTTCCTACATGTAATGCACATGCCACAAATGCAATTGACGTCTCTTTTCATCTTAGGCCAAAAGAAATATTCATCCAAAAATTCAATGAATGACAAATGATACTCCCACAAACGTTCATGAGACACATCTAAAGTTCTCTTTGTACCAAAATGACCATTCCAATTATATGCAAACTCAATGAATGGTAAGTAGTACTCCCACCAATGGTCATGCAACACGTTTAGAGTCCTCTTTATATCAAAATTTTCCAACAGACCATATCCATGCACAAGTAACTCACGCATAAGACTAGTAGGCACACAAAGTCTTTTCTCTCTAAACATGTACCAATCTAGTCTATAGAACTTAACAAACAATGTTTTCTCACATATTCTATACACACTAGCCAAGCCATCATCAATAACATACAATTTCTTATCATATTCAAGTCTCAATAATTTTGTATCTAAAATGATGACAAGGACATACTTTCTTGTTAAAGCATCGAACACAAAATTTTTCTTATCATGTATGTACTGAATTACATGAGGAAATATCTCAATGAATTGAACCCACTTGGCATGAATTCTATTCAACTTACCTTGTCCTTTCAAGTGGGTCAAGGATTTATGTTCTTCAAAGAAAGGTCGGGTTGGGATTGTCGCACCTGGCACAAGATCAATGTATTGTTCTATCTCTCTAATAGGTGGTAATCTACTAAACATACCGCTAGGAATCATGACCTCATATCCCTGCAACAAAGAGATAAGAATACTAGGCAAAGATTCATTAAATCCATTAGGAGTAAAATTCGACTTAGCATAAAAACTCACTTCTCTCTTTGTTTTTCTCTTACTTTCTTCACTCTTGTTTTTCTTTTCAATCTCATTTTTCTTTTCACTCTCTTTTTTTCTTTCACTCTCTTTTTCCTTTTCACTCTCTTTTTTCTTTTCACTCTCTCTCTTTTCTTCAGTCTCTTTATTCTTTTCACTCTATGTTTTCTTTTCACTCTCTATTTTTTCTTCACTCTCTTTGTTCTTTTCACTCTCTCATTCTCTTGAGGTTTTGGCCTCACTATTTCTTTTTTTCTCAATATCACTTTCACTCTTTCTTTTTTGATCAATCTCACTTTTTCCCTTTCTTTTTTGACCAATCTCACTTTTTCTCTTTCTTTTTTGATCAACCTCACTTTTCAACTTCAGTTGGTCCTCATAGACTTGTGTTGGAGTTAAAGGAGCAAGTTTGATTGTTTTTCCATCATTTTCAAAACTGTACATGTTCCTAAACCCATCATAGATCACTCTCCTATCAAATTGCCACGGCCTCCCTAACAAAATATGGCCAGCATGCATAGGTACTACATCACAAAGTACCTCATCCTTGTACCTCCTAATTGAAAAAGATACTAACACTTACTTATTTAACCTAACATCCCCACAATCATTTAACCACTGCAACTTGTATGGTTTAGGGTGTTTTAAAGTAGGTAAATTCAATTTCTCGACTAAGGTAGTGCTAGCAACATTAGTACAACTTCCTCCATCAATGATCATACTACATACCTTATTATTGATGTGGCATCTAGTATGAAAAATGTTCTTCTCTCTCTGCTTCTTTATATCATCCATCTTACTATATGTATTGACAGTACACCTGACAATAAGAGACTCACCATATTCCTCATTCTTATACTTATGTTCAATACTAGACTTACATCTCCTCCTATCTCCCCCACTTTGCAGATTTCTAATCAATGCGCCTTGTTGATCCATCCTGTTCCTCACTTTCCCCAACCTCAAATTTAACTGCTCAAGTTGTTGTTGCATGACTTGCAACACAAATGAATTATTTGACATCTCCTTTGACTATGAGTCACTTTAATGAGACATCGTATGTGCTGACCAAAAAGAATGTTAGTGGAAAAAGACCTCACACGCTCTCCCTCACGTGTCTACACTCAAATAATAGCACTCCACTCGTGTTTCACTCTTAATTGACTTTTTCCCGATAATAATCTCACACTCTCTTGCCTTTTATCTCAAGAGTTTTCCCACTCAAGTTCTTTCAAAACTAATTGAACTAAATCAAGACAATACAACCTTATTTTATCTCAACTAATAATTAGGTCCTAGAAACAAGAACAAGAGAAACACGGAAGGAATAAAACGACAAGAGAATTAAGGAAATTATTGGAATGGAAGGATAACTATAAGACAAGATACCAACTAGATAGATTTATTCAGGCCCTTTAAAGATAATGCTCAATCAATGTCAAGTCACTCAATTTCATATGGCAAAATATTTCAAACAACCTATACCCAAAATCCTTTTTTTTCTCTTCTTTTTTTTTTTCAAAATTTTTTTTCCTTTTTTTTTTCGATTTTTTTTCCTTTCTTTTCTTTTCCTTTCTTTTCATTTCTTTTCCTTTCCTTTTTATTTTATTTTCTTTTCTCAACAATTCAACCACGAACAGAAATATTCAATTGTGATAATCAAATAATTGAATTCAAACATATACAAATTGACAAGGAAATAGAAGGAAATCAATGAAACCCTATAAATTTCAAACCCTAGATGGTGCAAATTTTGGCAGCCCTAGGAAAAACGAATTTTTGTTTTTTTGTTTTTTGGCAATCCTAGAACATTGAAGCGCTAGAATTAACAATACAATAAATAAAAAGATAGAATCAGACCTGATTGGAAACCTTGCTCTGAATACCAAATGATGTGAACCCCAATCGACTCGCTTTAAGACCCAACAACAATATTGGAAAACAAACCCAAGAACGCCAAACTCAACTCTATGGATAGAGAATTTAGACCCGTTGAGATCTCGTTTCAAGAATCTAGATTATATTAAAATCTAGACCCAATGAAATCCCGTTTCAAGAACCCAAATTACAAAGAGGAACGCCACAAAAGTTGTGATTTACCTTTGATAAGTTCTAGAGTTCAATTAAGAACAAGAGGAGAAAACTCCCTCACAATAAAAATTCAATAAAAAATATCTTATCCCTCGAATGAGGCTACAAGTGGTTTAAATAAACAATCCCCAAAACCCTAAAGGAATAGTGACGCGGGTACAGTAACATCTAAAACCCTAGTTCAAATAAAATAATAACTTTTCAAATATGCCCTTGGTCAAAATACAAGGTCTTCCCAAAAACCCTAGTTCATTAAAAATAAGACATATGTGTGGGTTGACATCCTCAAGTCCAATTATTCTAAACTAACAAAATAAGCTCTTTTAATGAAATAAAAAAGTTCAAGGCCTTCAATAACAATAGGCCCAAGTCGTGTCTTCCATAGCTTGAATCAAGTGGATTAAAACTGATTCTCCTTCTTTCAAGCCCATCATGAGTGTTGGGCTCTTGCTAGCTTCATCCCAATTGAATTGTATCAATTCTTGCATTGCTCCCTTGATCTTTGTGACTCTTAATCTTGTAATTGATTCATAAGACTTGGTCCGCCTTGGGGCCCATCAGATCCTCTATCCCCTTTCTTTTCATTCTTGGTACGAAGGTTCTCATTTGTTTGATAACAAGAGAGGAAAGTCTTGATCATTTGAGAGGGATTTCAATTAGCAGAAATGGACCCAAAATCTCTCATATGCTCTTTGCAGATGACCTCATCCTTTTTGGTAAAGCCTCTAAAAACAACGCTCAAAAGTTTTATAACTGTTTGCAAAAGTACTCCCTTTGGTCAGGTCAAAAGGTCCATATTGTTAAGTCTTTCATTCAGTATAACTGTAACACCTTGCCTTATATTAGAAGAGAGGTGAAAACTATTCTCAATTTTAAGAATGCCTCTTCTAATATCAAATATCTTGATCTGCCTCTCATTTTCAAAACTTTAAAAAAGACCCATTTCGAGGAAATGCAAGAAATGATCACTCAAAAATTGGTAGGGTAGAAGGTTAGGCTCCTATCTCAAGCTGTTAAGACTACTCTAATAAGATCAGTAGCCAGCTCCATTCAATCCTATTAAATGGCCACCTTGTCTATCCCAAAAGTAGTAATTCAATTCATAGAAAATTTCTTTTTGAGATTTTGGTGGGGTTTTCCTACTTAGAAATCACACAATTTCACCCCTAAATCTTGGAAGTCTATTTGCAAACCTAAATTAGTTGGTGGCCTTGGTAAGAATAACTTGTGATTTCAATTATGCTCTCATTAGCAAAATATGGTGGCAAATGATCAATGATAGTGATAATACTTGGAAGAGAATGCCAACTGAGAGATATTTGAGGAATTCTTCTTTCTTTACAATCAGTCTAAGGCCTTTTGACTCATGGATCTGGAAATGGATCCTAAAGCAAAAAGAATTCTTGAAAAGCAATGTTTGCTTCCAAATAAACAATGGGGCCAACACAAAGATTTGGACTGACCCTTGGATCCCTACCCTCCCATCATACCAACTTAGTCCAAAATTTTCATCCACTCATAGGGACTCTTCTATAACAATCTTTGAACTAACAATAGAGAATCAGAGAAGAAGGAATACCATTCTTCTCCAAGACCTCTTTCGTCAAAAAATTGTGGAGGAGATTAAGAAAATTCCCCTTGCTCAATTAATTTTCATCATCAAAAGGATAAAATCATGTGGATGCATCATAGCTTGGGCAAATTCTCTATCAAATTTGTCTATGTTGCCCTCTCCATGAACCATGAGCACATCAACCCCCTGGATCAATTTAGTCAATGGAAAAAACTTTGGAAAATTGTGATCCAAGACAGACTCAAACTTTTTTATTGGAAAGTCATTCATAATATCATTCCGACAAGGAATAAACTGAAAAGGGTCATCCCTATGAGTGAAGAAGACACTAATTCCCCCATTTGCAACACTGAGGAAGACACTCAAAAGCATCTTTTCTTTAATTACCCTTTCACTAGAATCATTTGGAGACAATCTCTCTGACCCTTGGACATTACTAGTTATGCAAATAAGGACATCAAACATTGGATGGATTGTATAATCTCCCCCTCTAGGAGTTTGAATATTCCCACCAATGATGAGCATCACTTTCAAATCTTTGCCATCATAGCCATAGACAATATTTGGTTTCTTAGAAACAAGGTTGTTCATGGATCCATCCAACCAAGTGTTAGCAATTTTGTAAATGGTATCGTCAAAACTTTCAAAGAGCACTGTTATGTTTGGGGCATTAAGTAGGTAAATGAAAGCCACCAATGGAAAGCTATTCCTAGTGATTACTGCATCATTTTTTTTAATGTGGGGGTTAGAAGTTTAGGTAGTACAGCAGCTGTCATTTGTTGATCAGAAGATGGCTCACCAATCTTTGTTCAGACTAAGTTCATTCCTAGTCAAAATCCATGTCATGGGGAAGCCACAACACTGCTTATAGGAGTAAAGGAAGCTAAGGACATAGGCATAGGAAGAGTTGTTATTGTAGGTGACTCATTGCTCACAATCCAAGCAGTGAATCAACTAGAAGCTACAACACACTGGACTATTCAGCCTATCATTAAGGATATCAGGTCCCTCCTGAACAATTTCGAAAGTTGGCAAAGTGGAAAAATTCATCGAGATCTGAATCGATGCGCACATTTAATTACGCAGTGGGTAGCATCTAATAATCTCTTGGCAACATACCCCTCATCTCCATTCCTCCTTGGCTCCAAAACTTTCATAGTGGCAAAGACCCCCCCAGTCTTTGAATTTGTACTGGTCTGTATATTACTAAGTTTTCGGACTGTTGAATATTGCTTGTAAGTTATTTCTGGGAATGAAACACCTTGTGCAAAAAAAAAGAAAAATAAATGGATAGCTCCCCCAAAAGACACTCAAACTTAACTGGGATGCAGCAGTGGGCTAACACAAATTGCAAAGTTAGTATTGGTATTGCTGTCTGAGGTTTGAAAGGTCTAGTCCAAGCAACTTTCAGAGCAAGGAAGGACCTATTCTTGGATGCTTTTCTAGCTGAGTCTTTTTTTTTTTTTTTTTTATTTTTATAGGTAAACAGTAGTATTAATTCAAATAGGCAAAGCCTAAGTATACAAGATGTAATACAAGAGATAAGACCTATCTAATTCGCTAAATAAGAAAAAAGAAAATTGTGTACATTTTGGCCATTAAAGTCTAAAGCAATTAGGGGTGTAAAAAAAAACCGATAAACCAGTAAACCAGACCGGACCGAACCAAATCGGTGGCATCGGTCCGGTTCCGAGGTTGGTTCGGTCCGGTACCGGTTTTAGTTTTCTTAAAACCGGTCAAAATCGGTCCGGTTCTAATTTTTCTTTTTCTAAAACTGGACCGGACTGGACCGGACCGATTTATATATATTTTTTAACTTTTTATATTATATATAATATTTATATATAATATATAACTATATATAAAATAGTTTTGTACTATATGATAAATTACTAATTAATATAATATTAAATTTTAAAATCTTATATCATTTTACTTATTGTATTAATAGTTATACTAATATTATATAGTGCATATTAATAATTATACTTATACTATATCACTATATATTATAATATAATATAATATATCATTATATTATATATTATAATATATCATTATAGTCTATAATACCGTTATAATATATATTATAATATACTACAATATATTATCACTATAGTATTATATACTATAATATACTATATTATATATATTATATAATATATAATATAGTACATTAAAACTGGTAAAATCGGACCGAACCGGACCGGAAACTGGTAAAACCGGAGTATCGGTTTAGGAGGGTAACCGGTACGTAATCGATTTTGAAAAATACAAAACCGGTATATACTGGTTTGGTTCTAAATTTCGTTCAAATCCGGACCAAACCGGACCGGTTACACCCCTAAAAGCAATGGCCCAAAGAAATAAAGCGGTGAAAAATGCTTTTCTAGCTGAGTCTTATGGAGCATTGTAGCTGCTAAACTCCATGTTAACATGGTTTATAATCACATCATCTTGGAAGGAGATGCCTTGAGAGTGGTTAGTGCAGTCAAACCTGATCGAGTGTTCAGGATATAATATAAATAAGTAAATCTCCATCATCTCATCCATCTAAACTTTTGTAACAAATATTGATTTCACAGAGAAATCGTATAAAACACTAACACAAGTAGGATATTGACGGGCGAAGACAGTGAGAGAGGGTGGCGCTTGAATCGGATTGACCAAGGTTTCTTCTACACTGCATATTCAAGGATGGAACACAGTTGTTCTATACTACAACTCGGTTTTGTTTTGAATTTGGGTTCCAAGCCTATGTAACTCAATTTGTTCTATAAAGTTATAGGAGTATCAATCAACCTCCCATTAGATGGTGTAAAATCCGCGCTCCGGATCAAAGTTGGATTAATTTGGAAATACAATTATCTTTAGCATGTAAACTATTCTTTTTTTCTCACCAGTTAGCAAAAGAAAAATGTCCTACAAAATAAATTACTTCTTTTCTTTCTCTCTTTCATTATTTTTATTTTTATTATTATTATTTTTGGCAGCGCAGGCTACATGTATTAATCACATGCTTTAAATACTGAACCTGTACAATATCTTAATTAACATGCAAAATCAGGCTACATAAATCTATATTACCAATATTCTTTGCAGGAGCAGGAACCATTCTCAAAGTGATGGAAACGGTTTTGGTCTCTCACAACTATTCGACGGCTGTAAACCCTTGAAACCAGCTTGATAAAGGAATGACAATCACAGCAAATCCTTAAGTTCTTCACAATATGAATAGGCGCACCATTTCTAATGTTTATAAGTCCGAATGCAAGTGCCATCTTCTCACTATGAAGACAAAGCAAGCTTCTTTTCCCTTCCTCTTCAATATCTAATAGAACTTGAGTTAGGTCAGGCTCATAGCCTTCCAACTTTAGCTTAGCGACTACTTCATCTATCTTCAAGAGAACCTCACCACTAAATTCAATATCCATTTCCTTCCTTGCAAGGAACCCATGAACTTTCCCATTTACAAGGATTGAACTGCAGCCTGGAATCTTTTTCACTCCTCTCTCTTTCATGAGTAATCTGACCTTAGCTACGTCATCCCATCTCCTGGCCTTCGCATAGATATTTGAGAGAAGAACATAAGAACTTGAGTCTTCTGGGGCAGAATCCATTGCTTTGAGGGCAGCATTTTCACCAATCGCAGCATTGCCATGCTTCATGCTGGCACTAAGAATAGCCTTCCAAGCTAAAACATCAGCCTCCATTGGCATGTTCTGTATAACTCCTAGTGCATCCTCAAAGCGACCTGCTCTGCCATAAAGATCAATCATACATCCATAGTGTTGAATCTTGGGAACAATATTGTACTTTTCTTGCATTATTTTAAAATAATATTGACCCTCATCAACCATTCCTCCATGGCTACAAGCACTTAAGAGTCCTATGAATGTAATTTCATTGGGCTCAATCCCCATTCTTTCCATGTCAAGGAAAACTTCAAGAGCATCTTGACCAAGACCATGAGTTGAAAGACCAGAGATCAAAGCATTCCAATCCCCAATGTTTCTCCTATGAGATACATATCTAAAGACATGATAGGCATTTTCTATATGCCCGCATTTTGCATACATGTCAATAAGAGCTGATGCGATAAACCCATTACTCAATTCTATCTTATTTTTAGATATGTGAGTATGTATCCATTTACCCTCCTCGACAAAACCCAAGTCAGAAATGGCTGAAAGAACACTAACAATAGCAGGGGCATCAGGTCTTACTCCCACACTCAGCATTTCCCTAAAAAAATCCAAGGCTTCCCTTGGACGATGATTAAGTACATATGCAGATATCATCGACGTCCAAGAAACCACATCCTTATCATTCATCATCCTGAAAACCTCCTCAGCCAGCTCACACTTTCCAAACTTGCCATACCCATCGATCATTGCATTACAAGAAACTATGTCTCTTTCTGGCATCTCGTTAAATAGCACACGTGCCAACTCAATCTCTCCAGCACTCAAGTAACCCGTAATCATCGAATTCCAAGAAATTACATCTCTTTCAAGCATTTTGTCAAACACCATTCTCGCCATCTCAATCTCATCAAGCTCCATGTACATCCTAATCAATGAATTAGAAACAAACGGGTCAAACTGAAAATGAGATTTCAAGATTTGCCCGTGAACTTGCTGCCCTTCCTCTAACGAGCGCGATCTGCCGCACGCTTTGAGTACTGATGGAAGAGAAAACTCAATACCATTCAAATCTGTCAAGCAAGAAAGCATGTGGGCATAGAGAGTTATAGACTTTACAGGGTTCCAGCTGCCAGAAAAACCATTAATTAGTGTGAAGAAGATGAAGGCATTGGGGTTTCGGATTTGACGAAAGACTGACAAAGCGTAGGCTAAACTCCCGGGGGAACGGGAGAGGGTACAAAAGGTGACGAGTTTGCTTACTGTGAATGTGTGGTTGACAAGGTCTGTCTTGATCATGTGGGCGTGAATTTGGCGCATTTCATGCATGGTCTTGCATTTTTCCAACGTTGAAACGATGGGGTTCAAAAGCAAGGTTGGGTGGCCTGAGATGGCTGCCATTGCGCCTACCTTCCCGCTCTCCGTTATCCGTTCGCGGAACCACGGATAGGCAAGGACCAAGGCTGGATGGCCTGAGATGTTAGTGCCATCCTCATTTTATTATCCAATCACGTGGTATAAAATTCTTTTTATTTTACAAATGGACGTCAAGAATAATATTCGTCAAGATTTGATTTGCAATAGATTTTATGACTTTTTCCTACTGATCATATCATATCAAATCAACTTAAAAGAATGATGTATTTGTAAAATATCAATTGTTCTAAAAGAGATGAATTTTATTATTTATTTTATATTTTAATATTTTCACTTAATTATAGGATTAGACTACTTTTTTAATAAATAGCTTAATATGTAAAATATTTAATTAAATAAAATTAAATGTAAAATCGAGATTTGAACTCAGAATCTCTACTCTAATACCATATGAAATTATAACTTATTCTAAAAGTTTAAACTAATAAAAAGATGTAGATTTTATTATTTATTTTATATCTTAACATATGCGTGTAGAGTCAGAATTCAACTTATGATCCCTATTTTGATATCATGTGAAATTATTACTTATTCCAAAACTTTAAGTTAATAGAAAGATTTAGATTTCATTATTTATTTTATATCTTAATATATCTACGTTGTCTTGTAATAAAAATTTTAAAACTAAACTCCCTAATTATTTGATTTCAAAGACCCACTCATAAAGTTGTCACATAGTTATTCTTGTAAACGTTTATTTGGAGTTACTTGCTAGTGCAAATTCGTAAGTTTGAGTTGTAAAGACTGAAAAGTTCATGATAGATGAGGGTAATTCACAGATGAAAGTGGAATTTAGCTTGAGATTTTTCATTTATACATAATTATAAAATTGCATTATAACTCGATTTAAAAGAAAAAAAATTAAAACCCAAAAACACAAAATAACAGTAGTAAATTACTTAAAGAAAAATTTTATTTTATATTATTATAAATTTTGTAATATTGCTTGAAAGTGAAATAAGATGAGAAAGAAAAAGAATGGAATGATGGTAAGGTTTCCATAACTCTTGTAGTTTATGGATAAGGTTTTCCTTAGAATGCAAATTGTTTTAAGGGGATTGGGTTCAAATTCAAAAATCTAAAGCCCAAACATATCCCAAATCTCTTGGTCCAATAACAAAAATGTCCCAAATCTCTGGATCTTGTATCTTTTTTCTGGAAAATGCAAAATTGATTGAAAATGTTAAAGGATCATCTGAAAAATAATATTCATAATTATTTTAATTATTATTCTTATACAATATTTTAATATGACACCAAGTAATTAACATAGAAATAAAAATTACAAATAATTTTTTAATCATATATTTGCTCCATCATTTGTTTCATGTCATTCATGAACAATGAGAGGATTATGATTAAAATGTTTATAAATAATATGAATTGGTTATAATGTTATGGCCTCAAAGGTTCAATAAACGAGCTGTCTTACCAAATCATTTTCAGCCAAACCATAAGACCAAAATTTCTAAGAAACTCAAGAAAATCCCTTAAAACACTTCAGACGTGACCCTCAACACCCTAATTAAAAATATGTAAGAGTCCCCAAAAATGATATGATTTAAAAGTAGGCCGAATTGATGTTGTTGGAGATAAAATATCACGATTCAAAAAGTCTACTAGGCGCAACCCAAGGGAGAAGTCCCCTCACTAGAAGAGAAAAAAAAAAAAAAAAAAGAGAGGAAATGGAGACAGAAGACAAGCAAAAAGAGGATGTCAAAATAATATGGAAAGAAAAAGAAGAAAATAGAAAGAAAAGAAGAAAGAATGTCAAACACACAAGAAAAGGCAACAAATCCTCACCAGCCCTTAAGGGCATCCAAAAAGAGAGAGCATATAAAAGGAAGCGACCAGACGGCTTGCGGGAGACTTGGACCAATTCTTTAGCTTCTTTAACCTCTAAAAAGGGTCTTTATCAATAAGAGATTATATAGAAAATATATTCGAGATATCTATTATATGGTGAAAAAAGAGAGTTTATGAGAGACTATATATTCTCTCTCCAAAAACCACATTGATGTAACCAATATACCAAACTACGTAAATTTTTATGTTCATCTTTCTCTTTTATATTCTCAATATTTATTTTCATTCAGTATCATAAACAAATGCACAACTGCACCAGATCATGTCGGGGCCTCTAGACGACATTAAACAAGGTTCAGGTGATCATAGCGGACCATAAATAACACTTTTTCCACTTTCAGACTATTGTGCGATTTTTAAGATTAACATATGTATAAGGTACTTTTGGGGTTTATCCATAAACTTGGAGAGAGAGAGAGAGAGAGAGAGAGAGAGAGAGCAACAATTAAGATATTGTTATAAACTGATTTGTATGACTATTTTTAACTATCAATTAAAACCATCTTTAGCCATCAATTAAGACCAATCTATAGCAATAAATTAAGATCATCTTTAGCCATCAATTATAATCATCTTTAGCCATCAATTATGACTTAAACTATACATAAACCCCATTATACTCATATATATATATGGGTATCGTTCACTTGTATATGATGAAGTTTTGTATTGAATAACAACGTTTTCTCTTGCAATATCATTTCTCTTTTAGTTTCATAACACGTTATCAGCTTGAAATTCTGTCGATTTTGAAACTAGTAGTTTTCTACTTCAAAAAATGTCAAATTTTACAAAATTGAAATTCATTACTCTTGACATTTCTGGAAAAAATTATTTATTTTGGATCATTGATGCTGAGATCTATATGGATGCGATGAACATGAGAGATATAATTAAATAATGAAATCAAGGGTCCCAGCAGCAACGAGCTAAGGCAATGATTTTCCTTTAAGACCATCTTCATGAAG
The DNA here is from genome assembly GCF_018687715.1 of Carya illinoinensis. Taxonomy (NCBI): domain Eukaryota; kingdom Viridiplantae; phylum Streptophyta; class Magnoliopsida; order Fagales; family Juglandaceae; genus Carya; species Carya illinoinensis. The sequence continues at coordinate 26,504,137 of NC_056764.1, forward strand.
AATTAAAAACTGAATATCTCACGGTGAAAGATCCCCTTATTTTGTAGAATGATTTAAGGGAGAGATATGAGTACTAGAAAACTGTAATCCTCTCAAAAGCTAGTCATGATTGGTTGTACTTGAGGTTGCAAGACTTCAAGAGTGTTACTAAGTATAACTCTGCATTCTTTAAAATTAGCTCAATATTGAAATTATGTGGTGAAAAAGTCACTGATGATGACTTGTTAGAGAAAACATATACTACTTTTTATACATTGAATGTGCTCTTGCAGCAGTAGTATCGAGAGTGAAAGTTCAATAAATATTTTGAATTTATATCTTGTATTCTAGTAGCTAAGCAAAATAATGAGTTTTTGTTAAGAAATCATTAGTCACATCCTACTGATTCTATATCATTCCCTAAAATAAATGGTATTGGATTTACACCATTTTCAGAAGCGAATGATGCATCTTGTTAAAGAAACTGAGGGCATGGACGTGGTAGGAAAAATTATAGAAGTGGAGATCCTAGAAACGACCACACTAAAAAGGATAATAATAGATGTACACTATACTACTAGAAGTGGTCTAACTCAGAGAAATGTAAAGGTCATTGGAACAAATTTTCAAAGAAGGATGAAAATGGATACCATAGATGTGGTATGACTGAACATTAGTCTCGTACATGTTGTACAGCTAAGCACTTATACCAAACTTCTATAAAACAGAAAATAAAAAAGTTTGAAACAAATTTTGTTGAACCATCAGATGCTTTAGTTTCTATAGGTGGAGAGATATTATCAACCTTAATGTTTCTGATTTTTTTGAGAATTTTAGTGGTAGAATTGATCATTTGATTGGTAATAGAAGTATTCATTTTTAATTAATGTATTTTCTTTATCTTATAGTAAAACTTTTTAATATTTTGCAATGTTTTGTAATAATGAAAGTTTTATATATTTTGTAGAATCATGAATCTTACTGATGAACTTTTTATCTCTGAGATGAATAATAGAAATTTATGTATGGCTGACAGTATTACAACTCACACAATTTTTAAGGATAAAAAATATTTTCAAAATCTAACATTGAGTAAACCCTACGTCCTACCATATCTGGTTCATTGAATCTAATTGAAGGCTCCAGAAGAGTTTATATTGTGTTGCCTAATGGAATCAAATTTTGTATTAATGCTACTCTATTTTCTTTACGATCCAGAAGAAATTTATTGAGTTTTAAGGATATATGTCGTAATAGTTTTAAATACGAAACCACCAACGAAGGCAATAAAGAGCATCTTCTCATTACTAAAATAATTTTGAGCCAAAAGTTCGTATTAGAAAAACTGTCTGCTCTCTCATATGGATTGTATTATACATAAATGAAAACAATCGAATCATATGTGGTAATGTACTAGAAGTGCATTGAACCGAAAGTATTTATAACTTGGCATGATCACCTTGGACATCCAGGATCAATAATGATGAGACGAATAATTGATAATTCGTATGGGCATTCCCTAAAGAATCAGAAGATTATCTTATCCAATGAATATCCACGCTCTGCATGTTCTCAAGGTATTGCAAATCAATTACCAAATGTATTTATTGACACTAAATGTGTGGTAAAATTATATATTCCTGCTGTTAATGTTCTAATAAGGATTATAGTTTCTGAAGGACAAGTTGTCAAAACAGCAATAAGTGAGTCTAAGACACGTCTGAAATGTGGATGGCCTATTGGTGCAAAAGACAAAATTTCTCGAAAGAGAAAAATACAAAATGAATTTGGTATTCCTGAAAAATCCATACCCACAACACGAGTCATTAGAGTAATTGATGCTCTTGAAGAAATTAAATCTTTTGAAAAAGAACCTCTTAAATAGGTATTTCATGAAATATTTTTCCTTGACTAGGGATAGGTACCTAAAAATAACGAGATTTCTATACATTTTATAAGTACTAGAGAAATTTTGGATAGAAATAAACTATGTCGACAATATATTTTCATATAAAATGACCATTGACATTACCAGACGTAATGAAGAAATTAAACTAAGACCTGTCGAAGCGAGAAGTTGAAATTAACTATTGAAACTGAAATTAAACTCGCTAGCAAAGCGAGAGGTCTTTAAACCAATTGTACAAACACCAAAGGGTGTAATGTCTATTGGATATAAATAGGTATTTATATATAAATGTAATGAAAACAATGAAATTGTGTGATATAAAGCATGATTTGTTGCGCAAGGTTTCCTGCAAAAACCAGGGATTGATTAATTATGAGGAAATATATTCTTCTGTTATGGATGCAATCATATTCAGATTTTTGAATAACTTTATAATTGCAAAACAATTAGATATGCAGTTGACGAATGTGGTCACAGTATATTTATATGGATCATTGGATCATGACATATATATGAAAATTCTTGAAAGATATAAAATACCTTAAACTTTTAATCTGAGTACATCAAAAAATATGTATTCTATTAAACTTCAAAGATCTTTATATAGGTTAAAACAATACAGACGCATGTGGTATAAACGCCTTAGTGAATCTATTGAAAGAAGAATTTGAGAATAATCTAATATGCCATTATAATTTTATTAAGAAATCAGACTCCGAATTTGTTATTATTGCGGTTTATATTGATGATTTAAATCTTCTTGGAACTCCTGAACAAATAAGAAGAACCGCTATATATTTAAAGAATGAATTTGAAATGAAATTATACATAAAAAGTCTTGAAACACTTTTATATTGACAAATCTCATCCCCCTGAGTACTCCAATAGTTGTTCGATATCTTGATGTGCAGAAAGATCCATTTCGTCCTTGTAAGACGAAGAAGATATTTTTAGTCTTGAAATACCGTGTCTCAGTGCTACTTCTTTAAATCACTCAGAGATAATTGCAATTCATGAGACAAGTCTAGAATGTATTTGGCTAAAATTAGTGATTCAACATATTCAAGAAAAGTGTGATCTTCCTGTAATTAATAATAGCCCAACAATTCTATACGAAAATAATTCTACTTGTATTACTCAAATTAGAGGAGGATATATCAAAGGTGATAGAACCAAATATATTTCACCTAAATTCTTTTATATCCGTGAACTTCAAAAGAAAGGTAAAATTAATGTCAAGCAAATACAGTCAAGTGATAATTTGACAGATTTATTCACTAAATCATTACCAACTGTAACATTTAAGAAGATTATGCAGAACATTAGAATGCGGAAATTTGAAAACCTATTATCATGCACTTTTCAGGGGAGTAAATATCTTGAAGACTTGTGTTGATTGTACTCTTTTTCTTTCGCTAAGATTTTATCCCACTGAATTCTTTTTTACAAGGTTTTAATGAGGCAATCTTAAAGTACTTGGCAGTACACATAAATGTTATACTCTTTTTCTTTCGCCATTAGTTTTTTCCCACTGAGTTTTTCCTTGACAATATTTTAACGATACATATTTTTTATGTATGGTCATCAAAAGAAAGAGTGTTATAAACTGATTTATATGACTATCTTTAACCATCAATTAAAATCATCTTTAGCTATTAATTAATATCAATCTTTAGACATCAATTAAGATTATTTTTAACCATTAATTATGACTTAAACTATATATAAATTCTTTTATACTCTTATATATATGGGTATCGTTTATTTGTATATGATGAAGTTTTATATTGAATAACAAAACTTTTTCTTGTAATATTATTTCTCTTTTAGTTTTGTAATATGTATTTTATATATGCACATTGTCAAGCACTAATATTTATGATTACATATCAATAGCATAGATCGATCATGTGAAGTACTTATGATTGCTCTCATTTATATGGAAATGCATATACATACATACATACATATATATATATATATATATATATATATGATTCATTATATATGTAGAGTGGGCACCATGTCGGCAGGGCTCTGTCTTACCTGCACTTAGTCAATTCATCATCTGTCTAAACATGGTGGTGGCCGGTGTAGTTGGCGTTTCTGTTTTCTGCTGAATTTATTCAACTCATTTCTAATAATTGAATAAATTATTAACTTTTATATCTTGTTATTGGGGTGGACTTTGTAAAATTGTATTCCCTCAATGGAAAGCGGTCCCCATGCATGCAGGTTTTGCAGAAAAGTATACACTTGATGGGACAGATAGAGTTGACTGCCGAAAATAAAAATTGGATAAATATTACGAGTTTTCACTCAAACTATTATGAATTAAATCTTGAATAATAAAAACTTTATATATTAACTATTAAGATTAGAGCAAACCACCTTATTTATTTTATTATGAATACGATAATTACAAGCGAAACACCTAAAAGATTACAATTAGAGCAAACCACTTGCAAAGGAGAAGTTTATTTTTTTTATTTTTTATTTTTTTTAGTTTGAGGACTTAATTTATAAATCCATTTAGATGGTAAAAGTGTTTAATTTCATCTTATTATTTTAAGTTTTTTAAATTCACATATAAAATATAAAAAATAATTCAATATTTTTAAATCCTAATATAATAATAATATTAAAAAAATAATATTTTAATGATATTTTATTCAATTTTTAACTTTAATCTAAAATTATTTCATCTCATTTCATTATCCAAGCCGCACCTTAATATCAATTAACCCAAATCCATTTATTTTTATAACTCACAACTCATTTAAATAATAGAAATAGATAATAATCAAGAATTAGTTCATGGTATTCAATTACTTTTATTTGGATATATTGACATTGTGGGTTTTCTTTCTCTATATTAATATTGGACAATACTAGTATGTTGCCTAAATTTGTTATCTCATGTGACTGCTCATGTATTTAATTTTTTTATTTAATGAATGAGGAAGTGATTTTAGTGTATTGATATATTTTTTTAATTTTTTAAACACTTAAATATATTAAAAAATGAAAAAAAAAAAAAGATGATAAAAAAAAAAAACTTTGTACTAGCGGGCATGCCCAATGGTCAAAATTGGGCTGCAGGCTAACACTACTCATTAATATTTCCTTTCCAACATATAATTTCTGATTGACTCTTGTAAATCAAAAGAAATTTTTTTTTTCAAAAAAGTTTGTAAAACTTCACGCATAGATCATAATTTTCAAAATCTAAAAGAAACCGATCGAGGCTCCATTTTGACAGTTAAATAATCTTTTATTTGAATTTTTTTACTCTAATTAAAGGTATATAGATTTATATATTAATATATTTTAATCACAAACTTTTATATATTTTCATCTATGTACTGATCGACCTTCTGGTTTCGTCCCTAGTTAATTATACTGCATATGCCAATTTGGAATGTAAGGTAGTAGTACTGCAAAATCCTAAGAATTTGAGAGTGCAAAATATATATTTCTAAAAAGTTTTGGTTAAAGGAAGTTGCGCTTATGGCCGTAATTGTCAATTTTCCAAAGAAATACTGGTAAAACTCAACTATTTCCAAGTCAATTTGCATACCATGACTTATGTTGCATTGATTTTCCAATCTTAGAGTAACTTTGTCGGAAGATGATCATGAGTTTGAGACTAAATATATATATATACACACACACACACATACATATATATATATACATTTACATATACATACATACATACATACATATATATTACAGTACTGAACTCAAAAACTGAATTTAAAATGTACATGTTGTGTTGGCCTCTCTTTAATTAAATACCATAGTCATCATATCTTATAATTAAGAAGAATAGATACTTGCTAGCTAGATACAACCCTAAGACATGCAAATTCCATTCAATCTCTTTGAAACAAAGTGGGGCTCATAAAAAAGTTGGTGCTCTTTTTATGTGGGACATCTTAGGTGTGCACCATTTTTTTTTTTCAGAGAAACTGAATAAAACTTACATACTTAGACCATACAAATTATTTCTATATATATATATATATATAGTAATATTTATTAATTACTCAATAGTACATATAGTAGTGTAAATAGTAATTATTTGATATTTAAATTTTTATAACACTATGTAATGTTGTTGATGTGATAGACATGTATTCTAGACATGATTTGATATTTAAATTTTTATAACTAACATATGTCTGTCACATCAATGATGTTCCGTAGTGTTAAAAGTAGATTTACTTATATTTTATTGCTTTTTATTCTTGAAATGACCTCTTGTTCATGTCAATCCTTCTTCCATTCTATATTGGATGAAAAGTCTTTACCTTTATAAGAAATGGAATGAGTCATCGAATACAACTTCATATATATATATATATATATATATTGGTTGTGGTTGAATCATAAAGGGAAAACTAGTGCTTAAATCATTCGAAAAAAACTAATATATCCTCTGGCAACCTACTCATGAACTGAGCATATATATTCTAATCATTTTCACTAATATATATAAATTTGACACTAAGAGCTCATGATGTTTTACTTTTCAAGATTCCCAACTATAGCTATGTGAGTAATAAGGTAGACAGCAAAACTAGGTTTGATACGACGTTAATGGAGGATGTATACATAAAATAATGTACTAGGAATGATAATATATATACACACACAAAATCAACAACAATATAATTAGTACTAGCTTGAAAGAGGGTATAATAAACTTTCTAGTGTTCCTACACAAGCCCTATATTATATTATGATCTTCTCAAACCCCACAAAACATTATATATAGCGTGATCATTCATGCATTGGTCTACCCTTCCTTGAGTTCCTTAATCCACTAATCGGCCTTGTGGTCCGACTTTTTCTCGTTGTACTACTGCATGCAACATCGAAGGAGAACAATGAGTTTTTGGTTAAAAACGAAAAACTATTATATATAAAACTCATCATGATGATCTTTCACGCGCGGCCATTATATATAGATGAACAGTACCCCACAAATCCTATGCCCCGCCATTAATGATATATAATTTTTAAAATGAATAAAAGGAATATATAAATTTTGTATAGAGAAAAGATTAAAAAAAGTTGATCATGTACGTAGATCAGTACATGTCAAAATTATTTACTAGCTAAAATTATTATTATATAGTTAGGTATATATTTTAGATAGGAATTTCAATGAAGTAGCACCATTAATGTGTGCTCTTACTCCTATATATATATGATTGATCTTAAGAATCCCTTGACTAGTCTTGAATATATATAGTACTCTAAGTGTTAGTTAATTTAGTTGATTATAATGTAATATATATTGTGGTACAAACGAAATAACTTTCTGAGCATGTTGATCTACTCGATCATTGGCCTGGTGAACTTTCTGGCCTTAAAAAAATCCAATATAAAATTAAATAATTTATGCAGGAAAAGGAGGATGAGATGCTTGGACAAATATAAATAAATAAATATTGAGGTGTATAATTAATTTAGATGATCAAAACTAATTAAGCGATATATGATTCAGAGTGGAAGAACAAAAATTTTATGTACGGTTATTTTTGCATACTGATTTTTTGTGCACTCTATTAATGTGATTGACCACATCATTTTTTAAATATAAAATAATTATTTTGACTAATCATATTAGTAGAATACGTAAAAAATACACAAAAATGACTGTAGATAATTAAACGTGTGGAATAATATGGTAAAAAAGAGAGAGTGGTTGGCTCCTCAGATATAGAAAGCCACTACTCTCCTGCTTCTAATTCAAGAATATATAGATCAAATTAATGACCCCAAAGGATGGCTTTACTTGAAATGACCAATGAATAACACTAGCAGCACTCGATGGATCAAATTAATATTATTTGTGGCATTAAATTTGGTGGTGGAATTCCTTTATACCACAACCTCTCCTTATATTAATATGATCTGTTTATAAACAATTAATTAGTAAAATGATGATCATCAGATAGATAGATAGATAGATAGATAGCTATAGTTAGGTAGCTTATAAGCTAGCTTCGAACAGCACCCATCGATCTCAGGAATTTATCCTTTTTTTTACCTTAAATATAAAAGGCCATGACTCTTTTCTGAGCTTGGGAAAGTCATAGCTAGCATGCAGGATATGCTAAACATGATCTGTCTGTTATTCAATTCAAAGGGGTCCCAGAAAATGAGAACTCATTTCAGTGGAATCCCACGTCATGAATATCAATGTTTATCTCAAGCAATGGGAACAAACACAACACAGATATTGTCACAGAGAGAGAGAGAGAGAGAGAGAGAGAGAGAGAGAGAGAGAGAGAGAGAGATCAGAGAGAGAGATCAGAGAGAGAGAGAGAGAGAGAGAGAGAGAGAGAGAGAGAGCATCCCTTAATTATAAACTGGAATTCTCCAATATTTCTGCCTGCCGGTTACAGCTTCCTGGTTTTCGAAGAAGTGATCAGTCTTTCAAGTTTTGCCATTATTATATATGACGACATATATAGCTAGAGGTCGCGACAAAAAGCTAGTCAATGATCAATTCTGTGCATCAAATCCATCTTTTCTTCGTTCTTTTGTTTTTCGTTAAAAAATAAAAAAATAAAAAAAAAAAAAAAAAAAAGAAGAAAGAAAAAAAATAAAAAAGAAAGAATGGCACTGCATTTCTCTCTTTTGGCGTACGTAGTTGATCAACCTTGTCAAGTACTGAGTAACGCATTGCTCGCAGAGAGCCCTAAAATAAGAAAATATACTCAACCATACCTGTTTTTATTCTCCAATTGGATCTTACTTGATTATTTGATCTTTCGAACTGGTTTAATTTGGGGCTTACAAATTTATTTTGATCCAGGCGCATGAATCTATTAATTGCTTTTAATTTTCTGAAGGATTCTAAACCATAATTCATATACATTTACCCCTTATATATTATATACTCACACACATGATCATAGTAAATTAGTTCGTGGCCATAGGCTGCTGCATGCAGGATCCCATATTGCTCAAAAGCTCAAGGCCAAAACAATCTAGTGCAAGTACATGAATTACTTCTATGCTTCTGAATATATCACATTTTCGGGCCTATGTATAATATTCAATTAGTTTTGAGAAATACTTTAGTTACAAAATAATTACATAAAAATAATTTCACAAACTGACGTGGCATGATATGGTTCGTCAAATCGTAAAGCTACTTTTATTATAAAGTAGATTTAATAAATCACATAAAATTATATCAGTCAGCAAAATTATTTTTATATAATCTATTTATGCATGTAGTACTTTTCTTTAGTTTTTATATGGCTTAAACATGTAAATGCAGAATTTCAAGTTCAGCATAAATATGTAGAATTTCAAGTTCAGCGTATTTTATTTATTATAAATGATACTTGCAGCCGTGAGTGTATAAACTTCGTATAATTATTTTGAAAAAAATAATTTTTTTAATTGTAAACTTAACTCTTTTTTAAAACAACTGCACGACACTTGCACACTTTACGATTGTATATACGCATTACTTTTCATTTATATGGTATTGATCTTTTGGGTTGATCAACTATTTGATTGAGAAATGATGGCTTAATTTCAAGCTCAAACTTTTGTCTCTAATATTAATTGTATACGTGATGAGAGTGGACATCTGTCGATGAACCAATTGTGCTGAATGACTTTGCATGCCCATTACACCGACCTTCTAAAAAAATTAAAACGTTTCACTTTTTGACTAAGTAGTAGAAACGAACTGTTTGATTTATATTTTGCGTGTCCCGGTCATCACATCATTCTTTTTATATAAGCCACACTGACCAATGTTGGAAAGTTTGAGAGAGAAACAGAAATCATGTTCATAATATATTTATGTAACCCACTCCTGACTTTTATGAACTCCATGAATTAAGCTTGAGGATCGGTTCTCACCATTATAAATATGGGGTTACCACTTCAAAGCCCCACAAGAGACTTTCGAAGAAAAAGCTCTACTATTGCACAACATATCAATTAAGTGATCTCAATTAATCACCACTCTCTAACTCCCTTCTCTTTCATGGCAAGCATGTCAGATCCTCTTGTAGTTGGGAGAGTTATTGGAGATGTTGTTGAATCGTTCTCCCCAACTGTGAGAATGACAGTGACTTATAACTGCAACAAGCAAGTATATAATGGGCACGAGCTCTTTCCTTCGGCAGTATCCATGAAGCCTACGGTTGAGGTTCATGGAGGTGATATGAGGTCTTTTTTCACGCTGGTATATGTGTAGATATTATATATAGATTCGTGTATCCTTTCTTTCTATGTCTCAATCTTAATTAGTCTCTGTGATATCCTTTCTATGATTGAATCTTTTTTTGTATGAATGGTAGATCATGACTGACCCAGATGTTCCTGGTCCTAGTGATCCATACCTGAGGGAGCACTTACACTGGTATTATCCTAGAAAACATCTCCCACCACTCACCAGAGATATAAAAAGGAAAATTCCGTTTTTTTTTTTTTTTTTTGTTCTTTTTTTCTTTCTTTTCTTTTGGTTTTACATAAAAGAAAAGAGACTGAAAAAGCAGAACCATTTAATTTCCAAGTTATGATGGAAAAAGACTTCAAGGCATGCGTGATCATGTCAATTTGAGCATATCCACCCTAACACAACAATATATATATATATATATATCCATGAAAATTACCAAATCTTGTTTTTACTTATTTTCATGACTAAAAGATTTCACAATTTCCAGGTTTTTCATTTTACTACACACCAAACTGGGAAGAAAGAAAATAATTAATAGTTCTATCTTTTCACAACTATTTTTAACTTGATCATCTTTGCAGGATAGTGACAGACATCCCGGGCACCACAAATGCTACATTTGGTAATTAATTCTCTTAATTTAGAGAGAGACAGAGAGATCGAAATTAACTCTCTTTGTTAATTTTTGGGTTTTAATCGATGCACAGGAAGGGAGGTGGTGAACTACGAAATGCCAAGGCCAAACATAGGGATACATAGGTTTGTGTTCCTCCTATACAAGCAGAAAGGCAGACAGACAGTACTGATGAACCCTAATATCCCTCCTGCAAGGGACCGCTTTAACACCCGAAACTTTGCAGAAGAAAATGAACTTGGCCTTCCGGTGGCTGCTGTGTTCTTCAATGCCCAAAGGGAGACAGCTGCGAGACGACGTTGAAACAAGCTGCTATCACAAATAAAACAGCTAATTAAGACAAGTACTACTACTGCATTCAGCATCGATGTACAATTATTTTGGAAGCCAGCAATGATCGATGCTGGTTAGAATAAAACAGCTAGCAGGAGTGTCAGTTTATATGAGACAGTACGTATTAATAAACACTAGATCTTGACTAGATCAATAACATACCAAAAACACCTGGTTTTTACACTACTTCCACCACTCTTCTTCCAGCTTTATGGCTTTATATATATATAATATTATATTATTGTTTGTAACGCTTGGCCAATACAAATATATATATTCTTATATTTGTTTTATAATTTTTCGTGGGGGATGGGGATGAGGTAGATCAGTGGCCGGGACGTTTCAGATCAACTTTTTTCTGGTGGTGGACATAAGGCGGGGGCGGGTGCGGGGGCGGGGGCCATGCATGGCATAGTTATCACACACCTACGAGTGCTAGCTCTACTTCTTACAGCTTTGTATGTTTTGTCTTCGACAGCCTAGCTAGAGATCTTGCGGTCAAAAGCTATATGCGTCTAATATTAGGGGAAAGGAAAATGATTTGTATATAAGACTAAGGCATGTCCTTTTTTATTTTTTATTTTTAAATAAGAGTTAGAGTCACATGTCTAATAGTGAGGACTCATTTCCTTGTTATTAAAATATCACTTATGGCAGAAGAAAATTATGATTATAAGCCCAACTAGAAACCAACATTATGCCCAAAGAATAAAAAACCAACTAGAAACCAACATTATGCCCAAAGAATAAAAAACTAACAAATAAACCAATACATTGAAACCCTCAACAAAACCCAAAATAAATAAATAAATAAATAGAACTAAGAACATCTCATATCCTAAGACTGGCAAACCCAGAAAATCCAATTGAAGCAAACCGTGAGCACAACGAGGTAAGTCACGTGAATTCATATAAATACACTTGATTCCCTCCTCACCCTGTCTAGCAAGGAAATCAGTAATTTTATTCCCTTCCCTAAATTGGTGTAACACCATATTATTAAGTACCATTCAAACCTTACATAACTTCCTCTTAATAATCCCATAGGTACTGTGCACTCATTTTTCCTAAGCCAATTAACCACCAAAACTGAATCACTTTCAATCACAATATTCAGGAATCCCAACTCTTTACAAAGAATTAAACCACTATTGAGTGCCCTTAACTCTGCTTCATTATTAGTTCCATAACCAAATTTAGTAGAGAATGCCGCCAAAGTCGCCCTCTATCATCCCTAATAACCCCACCTCCACCACAATTACCTGGGTTTCCTCTACACAATCCATCCACATTTAATTTCACCCACCCTTCTTGTGGTTTACTCCACGAGATTATTTTCGGATTCTTTACCACCACCTCCCTCATTGGATTGCCCAACTTAGATAGAATACTACAATTGAAATTAGATAAGGCGTGTCTATGACTAGTCTTTCTTGTAAAAACCTTAATTTAAAAAAAAAAAAAGTGATACTAAAAAAGAAAACCCATTTTTTTATGGTCACCACAACATAAATGCTTTGGTTGGGAAAAAATTTTATGGCAAAAAAGTCATTAATTTTGGTCACAAACGAGCTAGCTAATCACGCAACCAAAATAAATTTTTTGTGACAAGAATTCTGGTCCATTAATAAAATTAATTTTGTTATGCAAAAGAATTAGGGACATGTGATTTTCGAATAAGCTCAAATTTCATTGAATGGGAGTAGTCTCAACAGGTAAAATTTTGGACATGCCATATAAAGAAATCTTCAATTGATTATGCCGAATAGGTATGATAATATGTGATACTACGTACTTCATGTGCAGCCGATATAGACAAGATGACACAAAATAAGTGAGTTTAGATTTTATATAAATAAATTTGGGTCAGCTCAATAAGACATAATTAATAAATGGTCAATTATGAGTCAACTCATGAAACCAGCAATTAATCCATATAATCTGAACAAAGTCTATGTTCAAGGATGACACTCAACTTCCATTTTCAAATTTTATAAATGTTTAATTTATCATGCCGATGTTGTTAGGGATGAAAACCGATCATTCAGTTTCAGTTTTGGATCAAAACCGAAACCGAATCGACATCTTCAAATGAGGATAAATCTCGACCGAAACCAGCTATTTAAAGGAGAGAAAACCATCTACATCAGTCTCGGCGTCACTCCGGTTGGTTCGTCGACTTCTTCAGTGGCGATGGAGGCTATTTTCAGGGACGCTACAGTGACTACCAACTGGGTGAGAGATGACGCTAAGAGGTGCGATTTGAGAGTGCGAGAGAGAGGCTGTAACAACCCGCTAGAAATTTAATTGTGAAATTTCTATTAACATTAGGAACCTCGTGAAAACCCCATAAGTTTTTACGAATCCATTAATCGTATAGGTTTTTGTCTAACTACATAATTAGTATTATTATTTACTATGGTATCAGAAGTGTGTTTTTGATTATTGGAGATAGTTAGAAGTGTCAAAATGTATTATGGTTTGTGCCATTAGACTCGGAGGGTTATTTAAAGTCTTATGGCGCAATAACATTTTTTCATATTTTCGGACAAAACGTCTGTTCAAAACTGTAGATATTATTGGATAAAAAGAAATATCTTGAGGTAATTTTCATGAATATTAATGGGTAAAAATATTTTGAGTTGATTTTTATAGATATTATTAGATAAAAATATCTTAAGTTGATTTTTTGTAGATACTATTGGATAGAATATTATGAGATAATCTTTTATAGATATTTTGGGTAGGAGAAAACTACACTCAACTCTCAACTCCAGCCTCATCTCTTCCATATCTCATCCATAAGTATCTCCAGCCACCTCTCCCCACGAAATTATCTTCATTTACACTTTCCATTGAAAGAATATCAAACACTCTCTCTTGGACAGCTTTTAGGAGGTCTTTTGCACACCTATTTCGAAGTTTTTGTAAGTATTTTATCATAAAGTATCCTTCATATACGTTGTTTCTTTTTTAGTCTAGTTTACATGGATATCTTATTTGCCCCATTTGAAGATGATTTGGTCAGTCAAATATTGTGTAAACTATAGAAAGGTCATTCTGGGAGATAAACTGGAGAATATGTTATAGTTTGGAGTTTTTGACCAAGCTAATGGATAAATATTGGTCCGAAATTTTTATGGAGTATTGTTAACATGTATATATGACTATTGATTGAGGATTTTTGCATGATTAAAGGTTTTGATGAAAGATTTTCTTAGATTTAGAAACTTAGAAACTGGAAGAGGAAAAACAGTTTCTGTTTTGAGAAAGTTTAACTCTTTGGTGGTCTAAACCTATTCTAATGACTTTGATAATTTTATTGGAGGATCCTAAGCATCTTATATACATGTTATATTATTATTTTGAAGATATTTGATGTTAGTTTCAAAGATATGAAATTTTATGTAAAGAGATATTCAGATAAGCCAAAGTGTGGATGTTCTTGGCTAAATTTATGTTTTGGTTAATTTTTAACCATGTGATCTTGAATTAGAAGCTTATATATGTTTTAGGATATCTTTTTAAACCATGTGATGGTTTGGTTTGAAGATCACATATTTATAAGTTATAGATCAAAAGGTTGATCAAAACAAGTTGGAAACAAAAATCAATAGAAATAGCATATGAGAATTTCGGCCCTATGGAGTTTTAATAGTTGTGATTAGTTTTAAATTTTTCTAAATTGATATTTGAATTGAGGATAAAATTTACATGAGGCATGTAAATTTTGGTGACTTTTGGAGTTAGTATGCAAAATCCTTAAGTTATGGGTAAAACTGTCATTTTCCTACATGCAGAGAGTAAAATAGAAATTTTACTCTTTAAGTTAGTATTTTCCATATTTCAATTTATTAGTGATTTAGTGCTAACTTTTAGAATCACTAATTACAGTTCCTTGTGATCGCGCTTAAGGTTTTGTAAGAAATGCGGAGATTGAGGTAAGTTAGCTTTTAACTTACTAGTAATCTACTGTGTATGTGTGCTAAGTAAAGGAACTACAGTGTATATATGTGTGTTATCATATATGTCATGCCATGCCAAGTTATCACGTAATTGTTTATTATATAGAATTTATTCTGTCATCAATTTTTTATCTGTTACATAATATATTCTGTCATGTATTACTGTACCTTATAAGTACGTCATGCTAAGTATGTCATCTATTACATGTATGTCAAGTCATGTAATATTCACTGTTACAAGTACGTCATGTTAAATATGTTGTCTATTATATGTTATGTCATGTTACGAAATGTTTCTATCTTAAGTTAGTTATGTATTTCAAGTTATGTTCAAGTCACGTTATGTTACGTCAGGGCTTCAGTCATTTCGTATTCCAGTCACGTTTCATCTTGATTACTTATGTATGGGGTCACAGTAATTGTGGCGCATACACTATGTGAGACACAACAATTGTGGCACATAGAATACATGGAGCCACAACAACTGTGGAGTATGTATTTAAGCAGTTAAAGAATAAGTTTCCGTAGAATACATGAGGCTACAACAATTGTGGAATATATATTTACACGTAGAATACATGGGGCCACAACAACTGTGGAGTATGTATTTTTCATGTTAAGTCAAGTTTGTGTAGAATACATGGGACCACAACAACTGTGGAGTATGTATTTACACGTAGAATACATGGGGTCACAATAACTGTGGAGTATTTATTTTTCATGTTAATTCAAGTTTCAAAGCAAGTTCATGCTAAGTCAAGTTTCAGATCAAGTTCATGTCAAGTCTAGTTCAGTTCATGTTTCAATTTAAGTTATATTAATTATGCTATGTTGTACGCCAAGTTATGTTTTAATTACTTATGAATTTGATTATACATTTATGTTTTTACTGTCATGCATGCATCATTAGCTTGTGTGGAAATTTTTTGTTAACTTACTGAGATTTGTAATCAAATCTCGCTTTGATAGTCCCAACTACCATTCCCCCCGAATAGTAGATCTTGTTACAGGACCTGAAGGAAAATCAGGAGCTGATCAACTAGACACAGTTGACTAAACGACGGTGCGACGTCAATGTTAATATAGTAGTTAACGTAAATTACTACTTGTACAATGGAGTTGCATCTTTAGTACTTTTTGGATCATAACCATTTTGGACTAGTGTTGTGATCTATTCAATAGGTCTTTATGTATGAAGTATGTTTTAAGCATTTGGGATATTTTCAATTTGGTGCATAGTATTGCTAAAGAAAAAAATTATCCGCTGCAAATATTGCATAATGTTAGATGCATGTTAGGAACATTGCATCTTATATGTCATGAAGGGGGGCAGGTAACCTTGTGTTGCATGTCTGGACGCTTCAAATGTCCGTCCGATCCCAAACGGAATTTAGGGGCGTCACGGGGTGGTATTAGAGCAAATACGTCTCTGGGCAGTAAATCCACATGTCCTTAGGAAATGCACCAAACATTAGGTTTGAAATTTTAGTCGTCAGTAGGCTTGAATATCTTAAGGTATGAAAGGTAGTATGTGGTTTTTATACATATACTCGTGTGTTTCAAGAAGGGACACATGACTCGTGATAGAATACCTCGGAATCCTAAGGGAGATAACAATCAAGAGGATTAGAATTTCCCGATGGATGAAAGATTAGTTGAGGTAAACATAGTTAACGTTGATCTGATTGCAATTGATGGTAGTATTGCGTTATTGTTATTTTGGAGTAGGTCAAGTCTTTGGGGTTGGTAAATTGTACATTGTTTGATTCAAACGAGTCATTGTTTCTATTAATTGTGGTAGTGCTTGAGAATTTAGCTTGGAAGCTGAATTGTTACCCTAGTGGTAAGAGTAACAATTTTCATTAGAAGTATTATTGTTCATACCAATGTAGATATAGAATACCTTTTAGTAATATGAGAAAGGATATGTAGGATTGATGAATTGTATTCCACATATTTGGAGGATTGTTTTGATTCTGAGAATACGATAGAAATTGTGTTTGGAAGAGTAATTTGATTAGGAGAAGCTTTAGCCTTAGTAGGATTCATTTATGATAATAGTATTACCACGCCGCCAATAAATGATTTCTGGCAAAGCACTATCTTTATGGATACATAGATCGATCTTCTTTTGAAGACTATTATATGGGGAGTAAAATCTTGGTCTTGAGGATTTATGTGAACATTAGGAACAAATCATTTAGAGTTAGAATAATTGATAACTCATGATGGATAGAAGAGTTATGACAATCATAAGAGAGAAAGTCTCAAGTTTAAGTTATTAACTGGTCAGTTATCGAAGTACCACCTAGGAAGATGACTGATTGTTACGATTATAAAGAAGTAAGTTAGTCCTAGACCAGTAGAACTCCTTGAGGTTTTTATTAACTTGAAGATTATTGAGAGTTTGGATATGCATGATTAAATGCATGTTTATATGAGTCATTGGATCATGCCATATATATGAAAATCCCTGAAAGAAATAAAATGGAGCACATAAAACATCTACCAGAAGATAGAAACACAAATATGAATATTTGTAAAGTATTATTTTATTATCATAAACCAAAATTACAGAAATTT
The DNA here is from genome assembly GCF_018687715.1 of Carya illinoinensis. NCBI lineage: Eukaryota > Viridiplantae > Streptophyta > Magnoliopsida > Fagales > Juglandaceae > Carya > Carya illinoinensis. The sequence goes on from NC_056764.1 coordinate 26,521,767, forward strand.
GAGGCTCTTTGCCTCAATCTTTAAACACTCTTGCTCTTCAAAAATCTGCATGTCTTTCCTATCTAAAGGAGTAGCCACTCGAAAAGAAGAGTTAAGCAAAGATTCTAAATCTCTGTTCTCTCGCATTACTGCTTCTATCTTCATGTTGGATTCCATAAGAAGCCTCTGAATGATAGAAATTTTCTCGTGGAGTTTGTCAACCCCACCAGTCCTGGATTGCAGTCGCTGAGAATATGCGACAATGGCTGATGAGTATCGAGTACCGAGACTCACAAGCTCGTAGATAAGTTCATTATCTGATTTATTAGTCAGATTATTATTGGATTGCATTATAGCACCTACGGAAGAAGCATAAACAACTGGTGAACGAGGTGCAGAATACCTCATGTTTTGGTAATGAGAAGATTGCTGAGCCATTGCAAAGTGAGTAAGCAGAAAGAGATTGCAAAGTAAGAATGCAGACTAATTTCAGAAAAGTGAAGAAGATGAGATGAGAAAGAAGATGAACTGAATAATTCTTTTATAGAGAAAATTATGACGAATCATCTCTCATGAATCATTTCTCTACAAGAGACAAGAACAATGTAGTATCATAGATGCGGTGCCTAACAATTACAGAAGAACAAAGTAGTGTCGTAGCTATGCGGCGCCTGACAACTACAGAAGACCAATAAAAATCATGCGCATCAGAGTTGTCTGGTCTAAAACAGAGGGCCACCGATTTTAAAAAAAAAAAAAAACAGAGAGAGAGAGAGAGGATAACGGCTTAATTTTGATGAATTCTCTACTAACTTTGGTATTTACAAGAACACTTAAAGTATATCGCCTATGTTTTTCTAAAAACGAGTTTCAAAAGATTATTTACTTGAAATTTTAGGTTTGAAGAGTGTGTCGATACAACTTGGCCAACCTTGTGGAAAGAAGTATAATATAACTGTTGATTAAAATAAGAGAGTTAAGGAATGACATAATCTCAAAGGCAAATATATACGGGATAGACACCAGGTTGGTAAGTAACACATATTCCTTAACTTGTTATTTCTTACTTACTTCGATTTCGAGGACGAAATCTTTTTTTTAGGAGAGTAGATTGTAACAGCCCATTAGAAATTTAATTGTGAAATTTATATTAACTTTAGGAACCTCGTGAAAACCCCATAAGTTTTCACGAATCCATTAATCGTATAGGTTTTTGTCTAACTACATAGTTAGTGTTATTATTTACTATAGTATCAGAAGTGTGTTTTTTATTATTGGAGATAGTTAGAAGTGTCAAAATGTATTATGGTTTGTGCCATTAGACTCGGAGGGTTATTTAAAGTCTTATAGCGCAATAACATTTTTTCATATTTTCGGACAAAACGTCTGTTCAAAACTGTAGACATTATTGAATAAAAAGAAATATCTTGAGGTAATTTTCATGAATATTATTGGGTAAAAATATTTTGAGTTGATTTTTATAGATATTATTAGATAAAAATATCTTAAGTTGATTTTTTGTAGATACTATTGGATAGAATATTATGAGATAATCTTTTATAGATATTTTGGGTAGGAGAAAACTACACTCAACTCTCAACTCCAGCCTCATCTCTTCCATATCTCATCCATAAGTATCTCCAGCCACCTCTCCCCATGAAATTATCTTCATTTACACTTTCCATTGAAAGAATATCAAACACTCTCTCTCGGATAGCTTTTAGAAGGTCTTTTGCACACCCATTTCGAAGCTTTTGTAAGTATTTTATCATAAAGTCTCCTTCATATAAGTTGTTCCTTTTTTAGTCTAGTTTACATGGATATCTTATTTGTCCCATTTGAAGATGATTTGGTTAGTCAAATATTGTGTAAACTATAGAAAGGTCATTCTGGGAGATAAACTGGAGAATATGTTATAGTTTGGAGTTTTTGACCAAGCTAATAGATAGATATTGGTCCGAAATTTTTATGGAGTATTGTTAACATGTATATATGACTATTGGTTGAGGATTTTTGCATGATTAAAGTTTTGATGAAAGATTTTCTTAGATTTAGAAACTTAGAAACTGGAAGAGGAAAAACAGTTTCTGTTTTGAGAAAGTTTAACTCTTTGGTGGTCTAAACCTATTCTAATGACTTTGATAATTTTATTGGAGGATCCTAAGCATCTTATATACATGTTATATTATTATTTTGAAGATATTTGATGTTAGTTTCAAAGATATGAAATTTTATGTAAAGAGATATTCAGATAAGCCAAAGTGTGGATGTTCTTGGCTAAATTTATGTTTTGGTTAATTTTTAACCATGTGATCTTGAATTAGAAGCTTATATATGTTTTAGGACATCTTTTTAAACCATGTAATGGTTTGGTTTGAAGATCACATATTTATAAGTCATAGATCAAAAGATTGATCAAAACAAGTTGGAAACAAAAATCAATAGAAATAGCATATGAGAATTTCGGCCCTATGGAGTTTTAATAGTTGTGATTAGTTTTAAATTTTTCTAAATTGATATTTGAATTGAGGATAAAATTTATATGGGGCATGTAAATTTTGGTGACTTTTGGAGTTAGTATGCAAAATCCTTAAGTTATGGGTAAAACGGTCATTTTCCTACATGCAGAGAGTAAAATAGAAATTTTACTGTTTAAGTTAGTATTTTCCATATTTCAATTTATTGGTGATTTAGTACTAACTTTTAGAATCACTAATTACAGTTCCTTGTGATCGCGCTTAAGGTTTTATAAGAAACGCGGAGATTGAGGTAAGTTAGCTTTTAACTTACTAGTAATCTACTGTGTATGTGTGCTAAGTAAAGGAACTACAGTGTATGTATGTGTGTTATCATATATGTCATGCCATGCCAAGTTATCACGTAATTGTTTATTATACAGAATTTATTCTATCATCAATTTTTTATCTGTTACATAATATATTCTGGCATGTATTACTGTACCTTACAAGTACGTCATGCTAAGTATGTCATCTATTACATGTATGTCAAGTCATTTAATATTCACTGTTGCAAGTATGTCATGTTAAATATGTTGTCTATTATATGTTATGCCATGTTACGAAATGTTTCTATCTCAAGTTGGTCATGTATTTCAAGTTATGTTCAAGTCACGTTATGTTACGTCAGGGCTTCAGTCATTTCGTATTCCAGTCACGTTTCATCTTGATTACTTATGTATGGGGTCATAGTAATTGTGGCCCATACACTACGTGAGACACAACAATTGTGACACGTAGAATAGATGGGGCCACAACAACTGTAGAGTATGTATTTAAGCAGTTAAAGAATAAGTTTCCATAGAATACATGGGGCCACAACAACTGTGGAGTATATATTTACACGTAGAATACATGGGGCCACAACAACTGTGGAGTATGTATTTTTCATGTTAAGTCAAGTTTGTGTAGAATACATGGGGCCACAACAACTGTGGAGTATGTATTTACACGTAGAATACATGGGACCACAACAACTGTGGAGTATGTATTTTTCATGTTAATTCAAGTTTCAAAACAAGTTCATGCTAAGTCAAGTTTCAGATCAAGTTCATGTCAAGTCAAGTTCAGTTCATGTTTCAATTTAAGTTATGTCAATTATGTTATGTTGTACGCCAAGTTATACTTTAATTACTTATGAATTTGATTATGCATTTATGCTTTTACTGTCATGCATGCATCATTAGCTTGTGTGGAAGTTTTTTGTTAACTTACTGAGATTTGTAATCAAATCTCACTTTGGTAGTCCCAACTACCATTCCCCCCGAATGGTAGATCTTGTTACAGGACCTGAAAGAGAATCAGGAGCTGATCAACTAGACACAGTTGACTAAGCGACGGTGCGACGTCAATGTTAATATAGTAGTTAACATAAATTACTACTTGTACAATGGAGTTGCATCTTTAGTACTTTTTGGATCATAACCATTTTGGACTAGTGTTGTGATCTATTCAATGGGTCTTTATGTATGAAGTATGTTTTAAGCATTTGGGATATTTTCAATTTGGTGCATAGTATTGCTAAAGAAAAAAAGTATCCGCTGCGAATATTGCATAATGTTAGATGCATGTTAGGAACATTGCATCTTATATGTCATGAAGGGGGGCAGGTAACCTTGTGTTGCATGTCTGGACGCTTCAAATGTCCGTCCGATCCCAAACAGAATTTGGGGGCATCACAGAGACCCTCCACCCTGCCATGGCTACGTGCGCCGTGAAAGAGAGAGAGAGATAGAGAGAGAGAGAGAGAGAGAGAGAGAGAGAGAGAGAGGAGGGGGCGGCGTCTAAGACTGATGAAAAAAACAAGAGAAGAAGGAATCGAGCCTCAAGGAAGAAGAAGGGTCCCCGCGGGAGACTTTAAACTCTAGAATGAAACGGCACCATTTCATTTAGTTTTTTTTTTAAATTTCAGATATTAAACGACACCGTTTCACTTGTTTAGGTGAAACGGTATCGTTTAGGTAAGGTATAAATAAAAAAATATATATACTTTATTAAGTCGGCTGGTGCAACACGCTGCCGAACTGACATTCAGCAGTTTTGAAGAAATTCTACCGTACGCCAACCGATTCACCTGCGGTTCCGGCCAGTTCTTGATGCGGCCGATCGGTGGTGTTGGTTTTTTTACACCCCTAGATGTTGTTGTTGGAATATTGTAATATTAATATCTCAAAGTATTAATATTTGTTCTGTTGGTATCTAATTTTTTCTTGGATATATTAAGATGATATATATGACTATTAATTTTTGTATATATATTAATGGTTGGAATATTAATGATTATAAAATAATTTATTTGAGAATCTATTTGTAAGTATGAATGATTTATATATAGTTATCATTATCTTATACATGCAATTATATTAATTAGGTACATATATATATATATATATATATATATATATATATATTTATGTATTTATTTATAGGTTAGCTCATCCCACTTGTATGAAACGAGTCGTATTCGAGTTAACCCAATTGAATTATTATAAAACGGGTCATACAAATAGCTAGTGTTAGTGTTATCTATTATTTATATGAGTCATGTTAGAATTTTAAAGCCTAGCCTATCTAATTAGATTGAATAGACCACCTCTAAATTACCCGAACTATCTGATGGGTGAAGTCACACTTTGTAATATGAAATTAACGTTATGTCTCTAAAAAACTTTACAAAATGAAATTTCTAAATGATAGGGGCAACTGAAACCGCACTAGTTATCCTTTTAAATCGGTATTTCTGCTTTTACAGATCTTGGTCTGGTTTTTCAGTTTTAATCAAGTGACAATATGTTATAGACGTAAAGTGGAATACAAATAGTATTAGTATTAGGTCATAAAATGTAATTAGTATACTAATTAATTGAAGTGAAATGTAATTAATATACTAATGTATTATGTATTTATCAAAAGGAATATGTTGAGAATTTATTAGGCCATAAAATGTAATTAATGTATATTTTTATATTAACAACATATGATCAAACAAATGTTTATGTTTAAGATTAAAATTTTCTGTTATAAATTATAATATAAAATTATTTCTTATATAATAATATATATTATATATAAAATTATATATAGAAAAAATATTTTTTATAATATTAAAAATTAATTAAATATATATAAATATATGAACTGGTTTGGTTCGGTGCCGAAAAACCTAAAATTGGAACCGAACGAGGAACCGGTTCAAAACCAGACCAACGGGTCCAATTCGGGCTAGTTCTCTGGTTTAAATTTTTAGCCATACTGAATGAGACATCTTTCATAATTTGGATTGAATTTTAATACCAAGAGAAAGACTATTATGATTATCTCAATAAAGTTGCATAGAGTTTTGAAAAACTTTGCATAAAGAATTGTTCAATAGATGATTTAAAAACAAAATGTGGCATCCCTAGCATTTTACAGTGTCTTTGAATTGATTATGTTGTTAAAGAAATTCTAGATATGATGGAAGGTCAGAGGCCTTTGGTACTCACCTCTGATTACCAATAATGTCCTAAACGCGGGCAGCTTTTGGCCTACAAGAGAAATGAACTTGTTTTTTTATTTTTTCAATCTCGTTTGAGTAGGTCCAGTGAGATGTGTTAGGCTTTCAGCGCAAAGGGCTAGTAATACCCCCTTTTTCTTGATCCAACCTTTTCAGGGCCGAGCAACAGTTTTATGATTGGAATCACGCATGGTTGTTGCAATAGTAACCCAAGGAAGTTTGACATAAAAGCTATGAAAAGAATGCAAAGTTATTTACAAAAATTAAAAACAATATTATTGCCTTTAAAAGAACTGATACTCTAAAGGTAACTAGATATTTAGACTCTATTTTGTTGGATTGCTCTAATGATAGAAAATACAGTTATTGTTATATATTTTGTTATCTAGTAGTGTTATTTTATGGAAGAGTATGTGAAAAATCTCTTACTGCTTCATGTATAATAGAGGCTGAGTTTGTGACATGCTTTGAGATCATAGTGTATGGTATATGACTGCGGAAATTTATCTTAGGAGTTGAAGTTGTCGACTTTATAGCCAAGTCACTAAGGATGTATTGCAAGAGTTCTCATATTATTTTTTGAAATAATGTATTTAATGAAAATTTAAATACCTAAGTGTTAAGGAGAAAACACATAAACAAACAATATTCATATAATATATTAATATTGTGCTCATGATTGCACTTTAATGAACATGTTGAAAAGAAGAGTCTTATGCTTATACACATGATGTAAACGTTAAAAATCATTGATATGCTGAGTATTTTCTTACCAGACATTGATAGATATCTATTATAATTATTTCTGTTGTCTTATATTTTGATTTTATATGTACATTGAATGGTGTGAATGAATGATGACAAGATAATGTCTAAAATATTTATGAATTAGAACTCAATGCATTACAGTAATAGCCTTAATTGTCCATATTAAAGATCATGTTAAATTAAGTTATAAGTGTTGTTAAATGGAAGGAATTTTGTTGGTTATATAACAGAGGACCGACATTACTTGCATTAGTAATTGATTTGATACTGATATTACGGAACTCATATAATGCATTCTGAGGTAGGAAGGTTTTCTAAAAATGAACGTGTACAGTATAGTTAATTTCTTGTAATAAATCCATGAATAGAAAATATTGTTTTATGGGTGTATGGCCAAATGGGAGAATGTTAGAGTTTTATTAAAATTCAATTTCCCACACACCTTTGTCTGTATGAGTTTATAACTTTATACTAGTTCAAATAAATCTTTTATTAATGAGTTATAGTAGGATACAAATACCTCTAGATCTTGTAATGACTAGAAGTCTATTTAAGCACTAAGAGGGTTATGAGTTCTTACCTATAACATAATTGTATCTCTAGCCATTGGAAAACACTCAGAGGTAAAGTTGTTAGAGTGATCATTCTCTCCTAGTTAGATCAAATTTTTTATCGAATTGTAATCAGGGAGGTATGTTTTCTATATAATATAGGAAGACTAGGCTTGGTGAAATATGCAAGGATAACATATATACCCTAATATATAGAGTCTAATTAGAGTATGTAATAATATTATCACCATATTCTCCAGACAACATTCTATAAATATTCTAGTATATAAAATTTAGGTACTAAACGGAAGTCAATTAAGTAGGTCGTTACATTTTGGGACACTTCCGACAAGATGTAGTGTAAAAATCACTTTCATAGTTTTCAATCTCCAATTTAATGGTATATGCCGGAGTTATGGAACATGTTATAGGGTGACATTTTGGTGAAAGGGCTAATGAAGATTGAGTTCATGATGAGCTATGATGTTTGAAAAACAAAGAAAAGAGCCATCTCTAAACTCAAACAAATTATGTTGTGAAAACTACTTTTATGATATTTATTATTCAGCCGAGTCACACACACACACACAGACTTTTACTAAATAAGGATCACTACTTCTACCAAGACTCAAAACTCCATACTTTCTAAACTACCATATGCAAAGGCTATGTAAAAATGGATAAAAACCAAATAAAGTAGACTTAAATTAAGAATAGTACTCAAATAGGACAAAATGGACTCAAACTCCTGCTAAACTAAATGGACTCTGGCTTTCACTAGGTTTCTTATTGAGGTTTACGATCAAATTCTAGCATTCCTCCCCTATATCATAACTCTTATCCTCGAGTAAAATTTTTGGAAATCTCTTTCTCAATTCATCTACATCATTCCAAGAAGCGGTGGTCCTATTGTTGTCGTCTCCATTGCAAGAAGCCTCCAACAAAAGCAATTTTGCACATTTGTGGTCTTGAAAAAATCATTCATCAAAATCAAAACAAAGTCCACATTCCCTTTGATCTTTCATCTTCTCAAGTGTTATAAGTTTCTTAATAGTTGGTTTTTTTGACGAGTTAAGGTTCCTGATGGTAGTGGTGGGATTTGGTACGCTTTGAAAGTGAGGAACGAGATGTGCATTTTTTGGATCACTAAACTTGGAAATTAGATTTTGATGTTGGGCTTGTTGTTTGGCCTCATATAACCTTCCCAAACCAACTGCTGAAGTGATAGCGAAGGTCTAGTTGCTTGGACGCCCACCCTTAGATTCACATTCTACCTACTAATGAAACATTCAGTTTGACGCTCAGATGCATGTTTCCTCATCTTTGTTAATAATATCTCAAATTAGGATGGACATTCATGAACAAAAGCTATCTGTGTCAGCTTTGATAGGTCACCAAAAGATTTTTCATACATAGTTGCTCCAATAAGAACAAGAACCAACTCATAAAATCCAGAGAACAAGAATCAACTCAAGAAGAAGAACTGATCAAAAATCAATTAGAAACCTTGAGGAGAATTTTTGAGGAGTTCTCAACCTCCAAGAATAGTTCAACACATATCAATGAATTTATCAATACATTGAACTTTTCCCGCTTATATTCCTACAAGTATTGTTCTTACAAAGCAATAAAACACACTGTATAAGCAAAGCAAAACAAAACACAACACATTACATTCTTCAATCACAAAACGCACCATTCCATTTAATGAAATGCAACCTACAAGATATTACACGCAAGTCTGTGCTTCTTATACAAAACTCATCATTTCATTAATCTTCAAAATGCCTCATATAACCTTTCCTCTTCTTTCCATGGTCGTTAATACAATTGATACCCTCCATGACAGACCCTTTCCTTTGCAAGGCGTTGCTCCAAGTTACTTGGGACTTTACAAATATTTCTATGCAGTTTATGATAGATGGAAAGAAGTTATCATTGTAGGGGTTGTATTCTGAAGGGGTAGAAGTTGAAGCGGGTGTGAAATTGTTAAAGTCTTTCTTTGTTAAAAAGCAAGGTTGGCTATTACAACTCGTAGTAGAAGGAATTGAAAAATGTATTGTATTACATAAGGAAAGGGGATGCTTTAAGAATTTAAAGCAGTGTTTGAAGGATCAGTGGGACTACCACGACCTAGAATATTTTATCATCAGATTCTATTGAAAGATGGGACTCATATCAGTTAGACCTTATTGATACCTCCATTATCAGAAGTCTGAAACTGAAAAGATAAAACTGAAAAGATCGTGCAGGATGTATTGAAGAAAGGAGTCATAAGGCCTACTCCAAGTCAATTTTCCTCACCAATATTATCAGTTACAAAAGCTAATGGCAGTTGAAGGATGTGCATAGACTACTGAGCTCTTAATCAAGAAACCATAAAAGACAAGTTCCATATACTTGTCAATGATGAGTTGCTTGATGAACTTTATAGTGCAAAAGTATTTTCTAAACTTGATTTAAGGATAGGCTACCATCAAATAAGAGTGAAGGAAGAAGATATAGCTAAAACAACATTTAGAACTTATGCGGGCCATTATGAGGTTTTGGTGATGCCATTTGGACTCAACAATGCACCTACTACATTCTAAAGGCTAATGAATGATGTCGTTAAGCCTTATATAGGGGTCTTCAGAAGGTTAATTTAGGGCTAGTTTGGGTGGGTGGTGAATGTGAATACTTCACTACTATTTATTATTTCATTATTACTTTTCAAAGCCAATAAATGCTTCAAGAGATGCAGATTATAATGTCTCAACAGTTTACTCTTCTAGTACCATCTCACACATATTTTGTAAATTGTTTTATAATATTTTGTAACATGACTCTCTTAGAATTTGATTGTAGTTTCATAACAATTTCAACTATTATTGTACTATTTATTATATATGAACTTCACCTTTGCTGCCTAGTATTCGAATGGCATTTCAAGTGTTTGAATGCATAGCCTGTTCTATGTTTGGAGCAAGCTATATGCTATTCAAACACTATATAGCATGAACATAGGATATTTGAATAGTTATAATAGTAGTTCGAACTAACTATAGTCTCACCATTCGAACACATACGATTTTTATTCAGACAAACATCACTTCTATTCGAACATATCATGTTTGATAATTACATAAATCTTTCGAACCATATATGGTTTCAATATTTGAATGGATCTCACTCATATTCAAACAAGTATCATTTCCACTTGAACGCATATTATTCCTGTTCAAATGGCAATAGCGTTACCATATAATATTCGAACACTTAGGGAATACTCTAACCCATATATGTCTCAACATTTGAACAAATACCACCCTTATTTGAATTTATTTTTGAATAACGAACTTTCTTATTCGAACACATATCACTAATTTTTAAATAGTTACAATCTAGATTCAAACTATACATGGTTTCAACATTGAACGCATATCACTCATATTCGAACCGACATGCATTCAATATTTGAACGATCTACCATTCCTTCAAACATTTGTCAATCCATTTGAACGTAACTCCAAGTATTCAAATACCAACCTCATATTGTAAATGTTCAAAAAATTTTTCTAAGTTCAAATATTAGTTGGACGTTCAAATGGTATTTAAGGAAGAAATACTATTGTTCGAATTTTATTACCTGTTCGAATGGACTTTGAATAGGTCAACCAAATTCTTCCACAAAAGATACTTTTTGGGAAGATTTTTTTTTTCCCTCCCAAAATGTCTTTTAGGACAAAACTTTTGAGATGGAGTAGTGACAAATTTTTCTTTTTTTGTCTCAAAAGGCATTTTGGTATGAAATTCCTTCTAGTAAATACGAAATAGAAAATATGAACACTTATCATGGGTTGAGTTATTAAAAGGCTCAATTAATATTCTTTTAATTAACTTAGAAAATGGTAAGGACACAACTAGTACACAATTCTCTAATAAAATGTGATTATTTTTCGAAATCAAATCTATTAAGTCAAAAGTAAATAAATATTTAATTAGCTAATCTTACAAAAATTGAGTAGAAGTGTTGTTTATCATTTAATAAAAATAATTATACTCATTATCCCACACCACACAACACATATGATTTTTTTTACTTTTGTTTCTATATCAAATGTGAGGTGTATGAATGATGACTAGAAGAATTAAATTAGTTTAAGATGTATAAAACAAAACAAAAATTAAAAATAAGTGTGATATGTGGTGTATGGGATGATGAGGAGCAAAACTCATCATTTAAATGGGCATGAGAGAGATTATTTATGTGTCTTGGTATATCTCCTCTTTCATGCACACCCAACCTATGTGTACAAAACAGATGTTACAGAAACCATAAACTGGTAGGAAAAGAAAAGCATGCACGGTGTAGACATACAAGATGCAGTTAAGAAGAAGGATTATTCTACACTTACTGAGGATTCCTATCCCTCCCGAGAGATTATTCCTATCCCTCTTTCATGCATTTTTTAATCCCCTTCAACATTAAAACAAAACACACACACACAATTGGGACCCATTCTCGGTAAGAGTATATATATTTTCCTTAAGAAGAATCTGTCTACAAATCCCAATCATTTAGTAAAACCTGACATGACCTAGATCATGCCTGATAAAGTTCCCTTTGACATCTGTAACGTCAATACTTTTTCCCGACTATCAATAACACTGCAGTGGGTACAATCTGACTAATATAAAAAAAAAATAGAGTTCATTATTAAAAAAATAAATTTTTCATATAGCTTTCAGATTTACTCAATGTTTTTAAAGGGAGTGCTTGAAATTTGTACACGCTAAGAATACAAATATCATTTATCATTAAAAATATAGACACACACATATATTCAAAGTAGAGTGAATTTAGTTTAGTTGGAGTTAGAATCCATTTGATCCTATTGGAGTTCTAATATTAGTTTAAGTATAATATTTTCTTTTGATAGAAACAAGCATCTTCATTCGAGATAAATAATTACAGACATTTATTTAACCATAAGGTTTGAGAAAGAAAGTCTAGAATACAATCACACCACATTTCAATGTTTTCAACTCTCCAAGCATTACGAACAACCTGATGAGCTACCGTATTGCCCTCTCAATACACATGAGAAAAATAGAAACTACTAAGACCACTACACAACCTCTTCACTTCAGAAAATAGATTACCAAGCATTAAATTGATCATATTATTTTGCTGCAAAGCCTGAACTAATAGCAAACAATCACTTTCTACATGAATATACAAAATCCCCATAGTAGAGCACAATTGTAATCCTTTTAAAATAGCTAACAATTTGATTGCTTCTGGCTCTTCCACTTATGGTTCAAGTTTTGATGCAACCATAACCATCCTTCTAGTTGAATCTCATAAGATAGCTCCTATCCTAGCCTTCTGTAAATCTAAGAACAATGCTCCATCCGTGTTTAGCTTGAGCACACTAGGAGGAGGAGGCTTCCAGCTAAGATGATCATGAATATGAACTTTGGACTTAACAGAAACTGCTTTAAAACTCTGCATCAGCCCTAAAGAATGATTAGTAACGTGGCTAGGGCTCAAATTGATTTGTTCAAATTCTAGCTTGTTTCTCCTAAACCAAAATCCCTAAGCAAGACAAAAAAAGAGAGCCAGTTGATTAGAATCCTTTCACTTAACAGCTTTCATAACCAATTCAGTAATGTCAAGAGGCATAAGAATATCTAGAGTAGGAAAGAATTGAAGCCAAAAATTCTATAGATGATAGCAACTAAAGATTGCATGCAGAAGATCTTCAACTGGATGTAGGCAAAACCTGCAGGTTGACTCTAAAATCACATATTTCTTCAACAACTTCTCTTTAGAAGGAAGGCTATCTTTGCACACATGCCATACAAATACTTTGATCTTGTTTAGAACTAGCATCCTCCACAAAACTTTCCAAAGTTTCTATTGGCTTCCAACTGAAGAAGACTCAGTTGAATTTTTAACATTTTGAGATATGATAAGCTTGTAATAGCTTTTGACAGAGAACTGACCACTTCTTTCTTGGCTCCATATCAATTTATCTACAATGCCAACTAGAAGTATCATAACCTTCATGATATCTACTACTATCATTGGATTGAAGAGCTAAGCTTGTGAAGATCCCACCACCCTAATTCCTCATCAATGATAGAGGCCCCAACATCTTCCTTGTGAGTCCTCTATAACCCGAGCTCTTGACCCAAATACTTATGGCTTGGAACTCATTGATCATCCCATAAATTTGCCTTCCTCCCATCACCAATCCTCTATCTACACCCCTCTCTCAACCACCTCTTTGCCTCCTAAATACCCCTCCACGTGTATGAAGGACAAGGTCCCTAGCTAGATTCCATGAAATTAGTCTTTGAAAAGTATCTAGCTTTAAGGAGTTTATGTAAAATAGAATCCTGATTTTGCATTAATCACCAACCTTGTTTTGCAAGAAGAGCAAGGTCAAAATATCTAAGATTCTTGAACCCCATACCACCTCTAGACTTCCTTTCACACATATTACTCCAACTAATCCAATGAATCATTTTCTTTCTTTTTTTGACCCCACCAAAATTTTGACATTAAACTCTCTAATTCTAAACAATAGCTAATAAGCAGTAGAAAGCAATTTATAGTATAAGTTGGAATAGATAAAAAGACCGCTTTTAATAAAATCTCCTTGCACCCTTGAGACAATAATTGTTTTTTCCAACTTTGTAATTTTTACCAAACCTTCTACTTGACAGACTGAAAAGTCTTTGATTTTGATCTACCAATTATAGGAGGTAATCCAAGATACTTTTCATAATGCTGAATTTTCCCATTTCCCCATAACAACCTAATCTCTTCCCTTATATCTTGCCCCACATTACTACTAAACACCATGGAAGTTTTTCCTTGTTAATTTTTGACCCTGACACACTCTCATAAGCATCTAACATAGCTTGAACTCTCCTATTCTCCAATACATCAGACTTACAAAAAATGACACCATGATCCGCAAAAAGCAAATGGCTAATATTGGGAGCCCTCTGCAGATTTTAATCCCATAAATTTCCTTCCTTATTCCTGCTTCATTTAGTAGAAAGATGAGACCTTCAGTACAAAGGAGAAAGAGATAGGGTGACAAATGATCCCCTTGTCTCAAACCCCTTCCAGGAAATAGGCCCTTTTGGCATACCATTAATTAACACAGAAAAATAAACAGTCTGAACATAAAACATCGCCAAGGAAATAAAATCAGCCTGAAAACCCATCACCTCCAACACTTGTTTAAGAAAACACCACTCTACTCTATCGTAGGCGTTACTCATCCAATTTCAAGAACATATACCCTTGTTTCTCCTTCTTTTTGTTCTTTAAGAAATGCACCAATTCATAAGCTATAAGCACATTGTCTAAAATTAAACAGCCAGGAACAAAAGCACATTGACTCTCCCCAATGATACTAGGTAAAACAGCTTTCAATCGATTAGAGATGACTTTTGAAATCAGTTTGTAGGCCACATTACACAAGCTAATGGGTATGTAATCAGCAACAACAGTAGGGTATTTCTTCTTTGGAATGAGAGTGATGTAAGTATGATTAAGAGGTTGAGGAAAATCACTTGAGTTTAAAGCCTACAAAACAACTTCCATGACTGAGTTTCCCATCACATGCCAATATTTTTGAAAAAAGGCTAGGGACATTCCATCAGGGCCAGGAGCTATAGATAGATCCATCTCAGATAAAGTAACCAACACTTCAGCTTCAGTATACCTCTGACTCAATTCCTCATTGATAATAGGTGTTAATCTAGTAGCAAGGGCATCTAAAAAACCAATAGATCCACTTGGATTGGAGCTTATAAAAAGATTCTCAAAATAGTTTAAAACAATTTTGTCCCTTTGCTCACCAAACTGCCATATCCCTTCCCTCATCCTTCACCTTATCCAATCTGTTTTTCTTCCTCATCTGAGAGGCCTTCATATGAAAATACTTAGAATTTTTGTCCCTCTTTTAGCCATAGTGCTTTGGACCTTTGCCTCCACATCACCTCATCCCTTTCTAACCACTTTTGCAGTTCCTCTCGAGCCCTGTCACGGTCTGCTTTAAGTTCCCCAACTGGATCAGAGACATTCAACATCTCTATGTTTTGTCTACCCAAATGCAATTGCTTTTGGTCCAAGAGACCTCCACACTCTTTAATTTTGTTCATTACATCTAACATGTTAAGCCACCCTTCTTCTCTCCTCCAAGTTGATTTGATAATATCCTCACAAGCTTGCTCACTAAACCACATTTCTTCAAATTTAACCTTTCTTCTATGTCGAGGATGGCCCCCTTCTCTCTCAGTGTTAATCCATATTGGAACATGATTTGAATAAGCCTCCAAGCCATGTGAAACAAAGGCATTTGGAAGCTTATCCCACCGTGATACATTCACCAGAGCTTTATCAAGCCTCTCATTTATACATTGAGACCCTCATCTCTTATTACTCCAAGTAAATTTATTACCTCTAGAACTCATATCCCTTAAGGCACAATCATTCACCATATCTCCAAAGGCAAAAATTTGCCAATTTGGCCCTGGTCTCCCTCCCCTTTTCTCATAGTGATGCAACATTTGATTAAAATCACCTAACACCAACCACGCTTCACCGTTATGTCTACCCAATGTTCGAAGTATATCCCAAGTTCTAAACCTTTGATAAACTTCAGGAAAGCCATAAATTCCAGTGAAAAACCAAGACCCTTTCTCATGATCATCTTCAATCAAACCATCAATATGGCATTGCGAATAATTAATAATGAAGAGATTTATATCCCTACCCCACATCAATGCAAGAACCCCCTTTCTACCCCGACAATCAACCACCAAATATTTTGTAAAACCCAATTTGAATTTACATGCCTCAAATTCATGAGACATAAGATGAGTCTCCTGTAAGAACAGGATATCAGGAGATTCCCTCTTCACAAGATCGTAGTTGGTTCGAATGCCCCATGGGTTCCCAAGCCCACAGACATTCCAACTTATGGTCTTCATTGGCTATGGCGGTGGGAACAGCACCACCGATCTAATGTTAGCATTCGGAACATCTTCAATCACATGTCTACCCTTAGAAGAACTTTGTTTTGTATGCCTTTCTTTACGCTCAATAGCTCTGTAGAGGACCTTTCTCTTTTTGGTAAGGGGATGAAAAACCTCATATTCAGTCATAGGGGGGCCTTGATAGAAACGACATGTGTTTCCACTTACAACTAGTAAACCCATCCGAACGACCACTCTTAGTAGGGCCCATAAGAGTAGTTGTGTGGGCCTGACTAAGCCCATCCACCTTAAGAGGCCCATCCTCCCCCAGAGGCAACGTAGATTCCTTTTGCGGCAGTTGAACTCCCTCTATAATGGTCCCAGACATCTCTTCAAACTCTTAAATTTCTTTTGCAATGATCCCAGACATCTTGCCTCCTTCCGCTACTGTTCCCATAGGTTCATCCAAAACACGATCCGTGAATTTAGCAAAATCGACAGTTTCATTAACCTCTGTTTCCATATCATTTGCCAAACAATCAAGGTCTGTTACAACACCCTTTCCATCCACTGGGATCCCGTCGAAATCAGCAACCTTCGGCGGAGGAGCATGTGTGGTAGTTCTAAAACTATCAAGTTTTTACCATGACCAACTATCACGAAATTGATCACCATAGCTGGAAGCCCGTAACCAAGCACCATACAGAAGAGAGTCCTTATATTCAACTTGAACAGCAAGCTACCGCAACCCACATTCCTTGTCTCCATGACCCAAACAACTATAGAAGTAACATAAATTGGGAAGTCTCTCATAAGAGAACCTAACCCAACATGATACACTATCCTCCATGGAAAATTTAATACCCATCAACAAAGGTTTTAGGACATCAAGAGTAACCCTTACGCGCAGAAACTCCCCCCATGCCAACTCCCCCTTATCCAAATCCACCTCGACAATACACCCTATTTTCTTTCCAATATGGCCTCACACAAGTTCATTTCAAGCCCTCAAAGGAAGGTCATGAATCCTTACCTAGAGTGTTGCCTCCTGGATCTTTATCTGATGCACCTATTGCCATCAACCTCCTGCATCAACACTAAATGCTTGCCAAACAACCAAGGATCCTCCCTCAACACCCTCTCCTTATATCGTAAGTCATCAAATTCAACGAGGAAGAGATTAAGATTAAGATCACAAAAATGCACTCCACTTACCGGACACCATGCTCTCTTCATTGTTTGCTTAAAAGTTTCATGATTATAATGTTTGTCAGTAAGCAAAGACATAACCAAACCCTTTCCTTTACACAACGAAATATCTTTCAATTCACTAGCATCAACAACCACTTCTGCTTCCTCTTGTTCACTTAAAGATAATCGTTTGTATAAACCATTGAGATCATCCGCCATACTGCCATCAACACCAGCAAAAAAGAGGATGGAAAGAAAGGAACTGCACTCAAGTAGGAAAAAACCCTCCAATCTTGAGTTCTTGTAGTGTTAGTGGTCCATATCCAATCTTGGTTTGTCTGTGTGTGTATCTCGGTTGAATAATTAGCATTATAAAAGTATTTGTCTTCACCATAATTTTATGGAGTTTAAAGATAGCTCTAAATAGCTCAACCTATCATTTAATTTCCTTTATTTTTCCACTACCATAGCTCTTCAACTCAATCTTCATTCCACCCTTCATCAAAACACTAGCCGTCCCATCACGCGTTTCATAACTCGGGCCTATACCAACTTGGTATTAGAGTTGATCATGGCTTCCCCATCCAACCAAGACCAAGAACCAGATTGAGTGTAGAGGTTTGCGACATCCGTGAACGTACGTTTGACCACCTTGAACACTCAATTTGATTAGTTTGCAGAAGATCAACGTACCCACTTAGGTAATGGCTCCAACAACGTACAACCGTCACTCTGATAGATTAGGGTGACGTAGCTATGGAAGCAATGGATCGGAGGGACCACAAAAAGTCATGGAGGAATGACATGTAAATTTGCTAAGTTTGAGATATAATGACATTGACAACCCCACCAATTGGATCATAAGTATAGAGTAGTTTTTTGAGTTTCGTGGCACTGCTCGCTATTGAGGAACAACTAAAATTGGTAGCCTATCATTTAGAAGGGGATGCTCAGCTATGGTACTATATATATATATATATATATATTCAAGGATGAAGAAGAGGGAGAACTAACCTGGGAGACCATAAAAGGAAGGATTACATGCAAGGTTTTATGAAAGTTCTTCTGGTAACCTATCAAAGCTGACATAATCAGGTTCTATCCATGAATGTCAATCCCAATTTGAGAAATTATTAACAAAGGTGAGGAAACTTGCACCTAAGCGCCAAACCAATTGTGAAGCCAAACCAAATGTTTCACAATTGGTTTGGCAAGGTTATATGAGGTCAAATGGCAAGCCCAACATTGAAATCTAATTTTCAAGTTTTGTGCTGCAAAAAATGTACAGCTTGCTGCTGACTTTCAAAACATGCCAAATCCTCCACCACTGCCATTGGGAACCTTAACTCGTCGAAAACACCACCTATAAAGAAGCTAACACTTGAGGAGATGAAAGATTGAAGGGAACATTGGCTTTGTTTTAATTGTGATGAACGGTTTTTGGTAGCCGCAAATGTGCAGAACTGTTTTTGTTGGAGGTGTCTTGCATGCGGTGGAGATGAGAACAATAAGAACGCCGATTCTTGGAAGGACGACGTAGATGAATTGAGAAATATATTTCCAGAGATTATCCTTGAGGACGAGGGCCATGGTATAAGGGAGGAATGTTAGAGTTTAATCGTAATTCTCAATAAGAATCCTAGAAAAAGTCGTCTAGTTAATGTCCATTTTGTCCTATTTGAGTCATAGTCTTGATTTAAGTTTACTTTTTATTTTTTTCACATATATATATATATATATATATATTTATCGGTACTTGGTGTTTAGGACAGTATCTCGATTAATTTTTGGAGTGTATAGGTCAACCCATACTTTGACCTGGGAGGATTTGAACATTTGACCTCTAGCATATCCCAAGTCCAGGACTTTTATCACTTGAGCCCAACCAATACTTTATTTGGTCTTTATCCATTTTTACGTGGATTTTGCCTACATATAGCAATTTAGAAAATATGGAGTATTGTAGTAGAAGTAGTGATCGTTATTTAGTAAAAGTCTGGGTGTATATATAAATGGCTTGACTGAATAATAAACATCATAAAATTATTTTTCATCAACGTAATTCGTTGTAGTTTAGAGATAGCTCGATGGTCTTTTCTTCATTTTTCAAACATCATACGCAACATCTTAATGCAAATTCTCTTCTGTTTTTGGTCATTAATGGACATGGATGATCACTTTGTTTGGTGCCAACCTTCTTTAAGTAAAAAAATAAGACTCCTATAACATAAAGATTCTCTTGTCTTTATAATATTCAAACCAAAGAAAGAAATTTCAGAAAGCATCTCTCATCAACTCAATTATTGCTTACAATATTGCTACCTAGAATATATAGCTTTAGTTTGTCTGTTGAGAGATGTAATGATAAAAGTGATAGACAAAACTGTGCATGGTGGGTCGTAATTAAAGTCTTTTCCAACCAATGATGATCCTCAAGTTATTAGGGAATAATAATAATAATAATAATAACGGCAACGTGGTGCATATATATATATTATATAAAAATTTATTTGTAAATCTGACTTTAAGCATACCCAATGCTGATATAGAAGTTAATTTTTCACATCAAATATGTTAAGAAATAATTAATATTTTGACTTTTTTAAAATTATAATAAATATAATATCAATAGATAATGTGTTAATGTGTATATATTATTAGGAAAACACTACTTTGCCACCCCGTCTTTATCGCTGTAGTTGAGTGTTCAGTAATTTTTTTTATTTAATGATTAATGAAGTATGTTTTAATATATTAGTTTATTTTTTATGTTTTAAAAATATTTAAATATATTAAGAAAATGTAAAGAAAAAGAACAAAAATAAAAAAGAAAATCCCAAATTATACTAGGCACCAGCAGTTATTACTGAGCGACAACTTGATATTATTACTTCATGACTAAGGATGTTCTTGCATTAGTAATATCTAATATATAGGTCAAAGTTGGATAAAAGTTTTAGTCGTAAATTGGGCCAATGCATTCTATTACGAAATTGGGCTGCTGACAAGAGTTTGAACTGGGCCATTCCTTTCGATTCCATGCATGCTTCAATCAGATTTCACTTAGGCTTAGTTTAAATAGTATTTATATTCATTTCATTTTATCTCGTCTCAATATTTAAATATTATGAATATAAATATTTTTTTCAAAATTTTTATTTAATTATTATCTAATTATTATAATTTTTTCAAGCTTTCAAATAAAATATAAAAAATAATTCAATTTTTTTAAATCTCAAAACAAAAATAATATTTTAAGAAAATATTAACTTTATAATACTTTTATTCAACATTTTCTCTCTTATTTTTCAAAATTTCATAAAATATTTTAACTCAAAAAATTTTGCTATTATTTATAGATCATTTCATCACATCTCATTATGACGCCTTAGTTGTTAGTGTCCCCCCTTCACAAATCATCATCATTTCATTATTTATGTCGATTAAAAAAGTTGCTAAAACATGAAAGCGTTTCAATATAGAGCTAGATGATAAAAAGCTGGATTTTTTTTCTATAAAAGGTCTTTGTTGAGCATAAAGGCGTGAAGGAGATGCAAATAACTTTTTGGAACTTAATAATTAGTTTGTACAAACTTGTTGAAAAGGGGTAGAGTTTTGTATTTAGTAGGAAAGTTCTTATATGAACATTATACTTATATGAAAAAATTCAAATTAATTAAAATGAAAAAATAAATAAAATAGGAGGGAGTGGGCCGGGGATCCAACAAATGCCCCAAAACAAACGTTTCAAATAAAAAAATATAGTACATTTATCACCATTAAATTATCTTTAATTTATCAGACGATTCTTAATTATCTAAAGGTACTAAACGTATCGCATCTTATATAATAAGATGAAAGTGAGATGAGAGTGTAATGTATAGCATTACTCGATTGGAAAATTGAAGATCTTCTATTGCCTCTAAAAATTTATTTTTATGATATTTTAAAATCTTTATGCATGCTTTTGCTTTGTTAATTTTAAAGAGTTTCTTTATATTATATTTTTGGACACGTATATATAAAGCATATTGATGACAATGCCACGTAAGTAATTACAATGTCTAACTAATGAAAGGGTGAATTTTTTAAATGCTAAGTTAAAATTAAAAATCCATAAATCCATCCTTCCAAAAAGGAAATTTGTAAAGACTCGTTGATGAGTGCTTACTAGTTAGGAAAAGTCACTTTTCTATTTTTTTATTAAATGAATGATTATTGAACCCGTTGATCACGGGATTAGATAACGAATCTCCTAGAATAACGAAAGGCTTAGAGACACCTACGACCCACCAAGTTTGGCTTCCAACCAATCATCAAATAAATTAAGCATTGAAATACAAAGAGTCTCTTTCCTTCTCTACGAAATCTTTCTTGCTATTACTGCAATTTCTTCCAAAAGTTCCTGCTCATATAAATCAACCATTTAAGCAAACAGATTTTGAAAGTAAGCGCCAGAGAGATTACTTCTTTTTAATATTCTTTGAACATAGACTCCACATATCCTCTTCCCTTATGCACATTGGGCATTAATTTGGTGACTCAATGATTTTCTTCTTGAACAAATCCAGGTTTGTGGAAAGAGATTCAAGGCATGCTCTTCACACAAAGACTGTAGCAGTGTTAGAGATTTTGAGCTTCTAGATTCTTGACAACTCTTCTTTCTTAGAACTAGAATTTGAGCCTTGCCCTTTTGCTCAATCAATGAGTTCTTTTTATCAGTGATAGGCACTATTGACAAAAAATTGGCCATTGACAGTGTATCTCTATATCAATTTGTCTGGGCTGCTTGAATGACTAATGGGGATTTTCTGGATAATTTCAACTTCACTTCTGGACAAAATTCATTCAATAAGTGGTGGTAGATTCCAATTTTAGTACCCGAATTAATAAGAGTAGCTACAGGGTCATTTGCATCCAGAATAAAGGTCCTTCTCTTCTCTTCTATGAGAGAGTAAGGTGACAGTTTCTTTATCATGATAAAGAATAATAAAAAATTATATCCAACATCTTTCACACTACACATCATACGTAATTTTTTATTTTTTATATTTTTGTTTCCAAATATATGATGTACGTATGGATGATTAGTATAATAATGCAATTAGTTTAGAAAGAATTAAATTAAAAAATAATAAATAAATAAAGTGTAATGTGTAGAAATGATGAGTAGTAAAGCTCTCAAATAAATAAACATGTTAGGAGGGTATCATGTGGTGTAGAAGGAACAATAGGCTAATGCGTAGAACTTCTAAAGAATAATTTGTCTCTTAGACTTGAAAGTTAAAAGTTATCACATCTCATCTTATCTATGTAAAATAGAAGCTATCACAACTTGAAAGTTTGTCCGACACACTAGATCAATGGAATACTCGATCTAGAGGTTTTGGATGATACCATTGATATGGAGAATTGTCCTTGTACTCTTTCTTTTATTTGATGAAGGCTATCAATAATGTGACTATATATATATATATATATATTTATATATATAAAGTGGTTATTTAATGAAATTTTGTTAGTTTAACGGGTTTTATTGTTTTATCGTTAAAATTAACGCCGTTAGTTACATGAATCATAATAAAGTTAATTATTTTCCTGCGTAATTTCGGTAATCACATACCCTGCACCCATCTCTCTTCCTTCTTAAAAGTTCTTATTTTTTTAATCTATCTCTCCAATCACCTATTAATAAATTCATATTTATAAAAGTTCATACAGTATGCATCGATCCTGGAACCAATACATTGATGATCATTTATTTATAAGGTATATTAGATATATATATAGTCAATTATATATATCTATATAAATTGTATATATTCTATTATATATATATGATATTTTATATAAATTATAATTTATATATAAATTTATATATGTGATTTAAAATTTCAATTCATTCTTTATATAAATAAAGAGAAATATAAAATAATTAAGTTTAAATATATCTACCAACTATATTTACCAATACAATTATTCCAATAAAATATTATTTATTTATCAATTTAAATTCATTATGAAACATTAAAATAAAATAATAATATCTTATAAAAACTTTAGTATTTTATTTCTTTGTAAAAATTATATCATTTTTTTAAAATAATTGCTTTATTAAACTAAGAAAATGTGCTTTGCACGTTGCTTTACTGTGAATGATTTGTTTTTTGCACTACATAATTTTGGTTCAATGTTTTTTTTCACGTATTTGTTGTTTCCAGCCGTACCCAGAAGCACATGCAGTAGTAAATAATAAGATTTTAATTCTAAATGCTTTAAAACTGATTTAAGTTTATCTTACTATTTGATGTTAAAAATTATATTTTTTTTCTAAAAACATTACATTATTAATAAAAAAAATTTCTTTAATAAGAATAATATTAATTCTTAAAAATAATATTTCTATATACTAGACGAATGTCCCTTGGACGTTACCCAATTACTAGTATATATATATCACTATGTTTCACAAATCTTCCGTCTTTAATTCTCTCCTCCAAACTATGCCATATATCTCATAAATGAACTACCAACTTTTTTATCTCTTTCATTTATAATGTGTATTTTTTGTAATAGCAAAAGGACCAAGATTTTAAGATTTTTCGTCAAAATTACTTTAATTAGGTATTGAATAACAAATAAATATTATTGTCGACGTATTTTTTTGGTAATAATTGTAAGAAAACCCAAAAAAAAAAAAAAAGTATTGAAATTATATCATTGTGATCATTATTAATTAATCTATTTATTTCGTCATCTATACATGCATGCACACGTAATACACAAGGAGGGAGACGGAAGGCTGATCGATCATGATCATGATCAGTAACCAAGTCAAGTCAATTAACCCAACTCCCTAGCTAGCTATTTATTTATTTTTTTATTCAAAGAAAAAGATATTTTTCCAACCTGGTAGTTACTTATTTTTTTTAAAAAAATCTAACTATAATGATGAAGGGTAGGATTTAGAAGAGATGACATGATTCTGCAAGAGATCGAGACTATTAATTTTTTGTTGATCAAAATTCAAAGAAGAAATATTGGTAAAGCAGTACTCCTGAAGAAGTCTATGGTTAATAAAAACAAACATTCCACTTTTCCAAACCCACCATTTGAAATTATAGACCCATTAATTTTGGGCATTCTTCCACTCGAATTTCAAGTTCCAACGCCTCAAAGCTGCCATTTGCACATGAGACTGAATAGATCTCAAGACGACTCAGGTCAAGAGTCAAGGGTCAATGAGGCAGCTAGCCAAGATTAGGTCCAAATTTGAATATCGAAATTCTATTATTTAGGCTGCTGTTGAGTTTTGTCTTAACCCCTGTCGTATAAGTTTTTGACAAATGCACGTTAATATGCTACTCATGATAAGACTTATGAATATTAATGATTTACTTATTCCGATGATGTTTATGCAAGTGAATTTGGAAAATTAAGAAAATAATATATAATGAGATTACCAATAACATGAAAACAAATGGACAAGACATGTTAGTAAGATGAGATATTGTATTCTTAAGTCGATATGTAGAGTATATCATTCACATTTAAAATTTGAATATTATAAATTAAATATCGTATGAGTATTTTATTATATCTGCTCTCTAGAGTTTACACTAACTTGAGAATATAATTTTTTTAATAAATACGATAATTTTAAAAGAAATATTTTAAAATTTAATATTATGAAGAGTTAGAAGTTAGATTAAAAATAATTAAAAAAAAAAAAAGTGAATCAATCGTCATCATGAGTTAAGGTCTAGAGAGGACTTAGATGAAGGTCGACGAAGACCCTAAAGGAAAATTGATGATAGCTGGATGAATTAGTGGAACGCCGTAATGATTATACATTTGATCTCTAAGTATTTTTCAGTTTCCGCCATCCCTTACCTTTCCTCCATTTGCGGATAACTTTTCCTAGAACAGGCCGGACTACTACTTTAGGAGAATTAATTGATCCAGCATGAGTTTAATTTTCTTTTCTTTTCTTCTTTTTTTTTTTATTTTTATTTTTATTTTTATTTTTAAATAATCATTCATGGATTTCAAAATTTATCAAATGAGATATCCATGCATTAGCTTCATTAATGAAACCTCGCTTACTAGCATGCATGGGTTTTTTTATCGCTTACAGTCAAAATAATAAAATATCTATTTTATAATTAAAAATAAAATAATAATTTTTAAAAAGAAAATACTAGTAAAGCCACTCATGCATTTTAATTTTTTTTAATTTATTTTTTTACTTAATGATTAAGGAAGTTATTATTAGTGATTAAGGATGTTAAAAAAATGATAAAAAATGAATTCTCAATTTATGCTAACGGTAAGTCTAGTGGTAAATGCTGGGTGGCCTACTAGCACCCTCATAGAAAAAATAATATTAAAAAACGGGAGTCAATTTCCATAAAAAGAAATGTGGCTACACGACGACTCTTTTTTTAAAATATAGTGTTGGCATCGTGACGATCTAAGTCTAAGGTAGCGATCGAGTGACCCTCTTGATTGGGAGAGGAGGGCCCCTCCCTCATCTTTATACCTTATAATTTGTATTAATACCACAAAAAATATAGACTGATCCCATATATAATAGCTTTATCAATGTTGTTTTCAATTAAAATCTCTTAGCACTTAACTCAATTGAGGTGGTAAAGAGGTCATTAATGTATGATTAAGATCACATCCAATTTATTCTAACAACTTCTCTCTCGATCTCTCACGAACCAACACCAACGCCCCCCGCCCCAAAAAAAAAAAAAAAAAAAAAAAAGCTCTCCTTCCTCAACCCCCTCCCTTAAAAAAAACATGACCAAGTTATGGTAGTCGTCTTCGAAAAGACCGACTAACAAGTCTACCTTTGAAACTACACATGATCATAGGCCACACAAGCTGGGCGCACTCCGAAATTGCAAATCACCAAATTGTCACTTGTTGCCAAAATCGCTTGATGCTCCTAACTTTAGTTGGATTGGAAGTTAGGGTTAGGAGCTACCTTTGTATGCTCTGATCATGATGTCCAAAGAGGCAAGAGACAATATCTTATCGACCATCCCCGGGCCAGCATGCATGCTGCATGGATAGTTTCAGTACTACACACTCGAGCGATGTTGTTGGGTTCTCCTTGATCAACTGATATTTAAAGTGCCTATAGGGAACCCTTTTAATTTTCTTGACCATTAGTCCTGAAAATATGAGATCGGAACCTTTAGAATCCATTACCAAATTCTTTAGTACTGTTTTTCCACTTTAATTTCCTGCACTGCAACGTTTGTTTGGAATTAATGTTTAGTAGTTTTCTACCAAAAGCATTATGTTCTTATATTTATCAAAGAGAAATATTATAGCCACAAAGATATTCGACAAAAGTAAAAGTAAACTCACAAAGTGATGTGACTAATTGATGTGGTACGTTAGGTTGTAAGGCACCTGATTTTACTGTATATAAAATAGATTTAGCATATAATATGAAATCATATCAATTTATAGATTTATTTTTATGAAATCTCTTTGTGGTTGTAGCATTTGTCTTTATCAAACTCAATTTCAGCGAACAACAAAATAAATAGACCGCTGCTATTGTCTAATTATCGTTTTAGGATATCATTTTGTTGATAGATATTAAAATGCTTGTTTCCGAGTTTGAAACATTAATGGACGCAATTGTAAATATCCTAGCTAATGAGGAAGTTAGAATTACATTCAAAGAAACTAAAATGGAAGCTGGCCGATTATCATGTGAAAAGAATAATCCGTAACACCATATATTTGAATGATAGAAGTACGAAAATTGCAACCAATTAGTAAATGGGATACTAGCCTATATGGCAAAAGATGGGATTTTGGTTCATTCACCAATATTGCTCAATCAAAATCCCTCGATCGAGTCTTGCCACTGCGACCACGTACGTAGAATGACGTAACAATGAGAGAGAGAGAGAGAGAGAGAGAGAGAGAGAGAGAGAGAGAGAGAGAGAGAGAGAGAGAGAGAGAGAGAGTCTAAATATATAGCAAAATAGCCATCAAGATTTAATTCCACAATTACGGCCAAGACTACAAAAATTCTCATCCATCTTACACGTGAAGATGACTCCGACATAAGAGACTCGCCGAGTAATCCTAATGGCTAGCTAGGTGACGTCCAAAAGTTATTAGACTCCGACATGACCACACACTTGTTGAAGAAGAAAAAAAAATAAAAGCAGGCGTGTGGTATAGGATTGCTGAAGAATTGCTTAATAGAATTTTGTGACATCAAAATAAAATTAATGAAGTGACTGCAGCTAGCTAATGCTCTGCATGTCGCATGCTGGCCTTCTAGAAAGTCACTTTCCCCAAACACATCATGACCACCAGCTAGCTAGCTTGAAAATTAGGATTTTTGATCACCAATTTTCTATCGATCACCAGATCAGCCTCACGTATTAATACATCATTTTATTGATTTTCATTTGTTTTGCAAAGGAAAATGTATATATTTCTATCCTGCTCATGATGGTAATTGCTTTCCGATCTCCGTGGTGGCCTTGACTTGTAAATGTGTATCCTCTCAAGGTTCGAATCCCATGATTGGTTTGTTGACTAGTACTTGAGAGCCGGACAGCTAGCTCGATCCTCATCATGATCAAGTAGATCATCACGTTCATGCCCAACATATTTACCCTAAACAATATGCAGTACCTTCATCGATAAAAAGTGATGCAATTTGAAATGATCATCCATTTTGATCGAATTAACAATCGAGATCTAGCTTGTCACTGTAAAAAGAAACGAGCATTTGTAATAGACTGTTTGCAATAAAAATAAGTAGTTGTGATGAAAATATTCAATTTGTCACAACTAGCTGGTCACAAATAAATAATTTTTTCGTAACGAGTGTTTCACCTTATCTATTTTTCACAATCTTAATTTTTACCGATCTAGTGTTTTATATATATATATATATATATATATTGAATTCTAATAATATTTACATCATGTTAGTGTGTAAACATATTTATAATATAAAAAATTTAAAATAAAATAATTTTTTTTAAATGAGAAATGATATTTGAGATTGATTCTGATTGTAGAATCTAGTATCAATAATAAACGAGATTTTTTTAATTAAATTTTCATTATCTGTTTGAGATCAGGAGAATTAATCCCACCTCAATCATTGACGCTTAACAATCTGTCCTAGTGTCGACACGATTAACATGATATATATCATTTCATATAAAAAAAAGCCACCATCTAAGCTTTAAAATGCCCCTGTGATTCAGATTGATATATATTTTGCATGCACTTTCGGTTCTTGCATCAATCAGAGACGTGGACATCTGGCCTGATGCTCGCGCGCCATGCACCATGGGATACATGACATGATTTCCATTACAGATCGACTAGCGTCCGTGTGAAGAATACATATAAAATATTAGCTAATCACACACAACACAACAAAAGATAAAAAGGGTATCAGTATTATTAATTATTGATAGAAAGCTTGTCAAAGATTGTATATATACCAAAGAAAATAAGAGGAATTAATTGATCGCAAAAGCGAATTTGACAAAAAGATCATAACCTCTAATAATTCTGGAATCAGAAGAGGCCGGGGTTAAAAACTAATGTCTCTACTGCCACACGTACGTGGGATCCCGCCGGTGCTTTTTTTCTTCATGTATTTTTTTAACACTTTTAAATAATTTTTTTTATAAAAAAAAAATTATAACATCATTTAAATACACTTCTTTAATTATTAATAAAAAAAATTATCGGGATCCCTAGCTCGTCAGGATTCCCGAATGTAAGAGTAGCATTTCCCAAAACTAATTATGATAGTAATTTTTTAAATTAGATAGTATTTTTTTCCGTAATAGTGTTTATACTTTTGTTTTAAAGCATATTATATGCTAAAGATGCATGATAAATGCTAAGATAATAAATATCATATCAGTAAAATAAATCATGATCATGATTCGGCAAGATCTCAACTACTTATTTCGAAATTAACTTATGTGGCTAACGACATTTATATTATATAGTAATTATACACTAAGAATTCTAAATAATCTCGAACCGGCCTTTTAGCATATAATTGTGTTATATGCTAATGACATTATATTGTCAAGTTGGTTGTGAGCTTGATCATATTGTATGTTATATTTATATACGTGAGGTGTGTTTGTGTCATGCGCGTTGGATCTCTTTGTTAAGATCATATCTAGAACCAATATAAGATAAGATAAGAGTAATGCTATATATAGTCCTAAGATATACAAGTTCCACGTACTCCTTTTGAAAAAAAGTGGAGCTATATATATATAGCTGGCCTCTAAGTATTCTATAGGGATTCTGTAGTGAAAACATGCGGCAATTATGATGAATTGTATAGAAAAGAGAAAATAGAATAACATAGAGATTTAACGTAATTCAGTAGTGCGCCTATATTCACAGGAGCGAGCGGTGACTGAAATTTCACTATATGAAATTAGGGTTATATCATATGCCTTTTAGTAACCCTAGCCATACAGGAAGTTTTAGAAAATTCCTAAAATACTCTTGTACCGTACCCTCACTCCACTCCAGCATCAGCCTACTTTCTCTTGATACATGTTCCACTTAATATGAGCCACATAATACAATAGATTCCAACGAGAAGGCATTTGGAAGGGAGAGTAGAGAGAGAGAGGGTTTGTTGAGATAGGCATCTGAGAGTGAAAATGAACGAGTGGCGCGAGTGAGTGTTAAGAGAAAGTATTGGAGAGGAGAGGTGACGGGGAAGAGAGGGAATCGGGAGGGAGAAACTATCAGGGGCGTGGGGAAGAAGTGGGAAAAGAAGAAAACTGAAAGAAGAAGAAGTGCTTACCAAACGCCAAATGACGCCGTTTTGACTCTAAGCCGTTGGGTTTCTCATGGCCTTGGCCTGGGCCTGGGCTGGGCCCTAGGCCTAAGGTATTACAATACACCTTCCTTTTCTGCCTATTATATAGTATATTCAATGGAAGTTGAACGGATGATGCGCTTAATTAACCCATTAATTAAGACTCTTCGACCTATGATTCATTTTGATTCTATTTTATTTGCTTTTGCTTTTAGGTTTTGACCAAATGTCCATTATCCTTTTTGCTTTTCCCGTTCGAGGACATCTGCTCAGTATCAATATATTACGAGAAATATGCATTAATTGGGTCGAATTCCACAATATTACTAGCAATATATAAATATATATATATATATATATATTTATATATTTATAACATGAGTTTAGATTGCAGATATATAGTATTGTTCACGATACTGTTCTAGGATTCTCTTCATTTGGAGGCTCATCTCCGCAAGTCATTTCCTATAACCCCACCATTATTCTGTCACTCTCTCTCTCCCCCGACCAAACAAAGGAGAAAGGGGAGAAAAGAAAGAAAGAAAGAGGGTGATGAGTAAAAGTTTCAAAAAGACATACCAAACCAACCTTTCAAAACCATATAAGTGTTAGCTTTCCCACATAAAGTCTGGATATAACCCATCTGAGGAGAGACTTCAAGGGGAGCTCTCTCTGAAGATCATGAGTTTAATAAGCCGCCATGTTGTAGATGACAACAGTACTTTGCGTTTCCAACCCCCGACTTTCATTGAGTGGCTTAAGCCATCTCCCTCTTCTTCATCACTATCATCATCATCCTTCTCTTCTTCATCTTCTTTTTTTTCTTCTACTTCATGTTCTTCCTGTTCTTCCACCGTGACAGCTCCCAAAGTTCAGTTCGTTGATCAGGAGATCACCCGTCAATGTTTGCCTCTTCTGAGCAGGTTTGCCGAGACGAAGCCGTTGAAAGAGGAAGGTTTCGGATTTCAAAAAGAGGGTTTTGGGATCAAAGAGGAGAAGGTCAAGAAAGTTACTGTCGCCTTGCACATTGGTTTGCCTAACTCGGGGGATTCTGATGCTGATGATCAGAAGAAAATTTTTCATGTCAAGGAAGAAAAACCCGAGAAGAAAAGCTTCAACGCTTGTTCTTTTAACGCCGAGAGTAGGTTTTGGATTCCCACTCCAGCACAGATCCTTGTCGGACCGATGCAGTTTGCTTGCTCCATATGCAACAAGACATTCAATAGGTACAACAACATGCAGGTCAGTTTCTTCACATCATGAATCTCTTGAGTTCTTTCTCGAATTCCTTGTTTAATGTTTATTCATTTTCTTTTCGGAATTTAACCATAAAATTGCTAGTTAAATTAATGTTTGGGAGAATGATCTATATATAAACTAAAAACTATATAGTTTAGGAAAAACTGGGGAGGGAGAGGGAGCGTTAGGGGGGAATGGACAAAAGTTTGTAAATAGTTGTTATGAATGATCAATCATGATGCTGAGGACGCGACACAACTATACGCGTTTTGGTTCATTTCCTTGCCGGGGGGAAAAAAGAAAAAGCCAAAACAAAAAAGTGTTCTTGGTTCAAAGCTATAGATCGAGATGTCGGTCATTATCTTAATTATTGCTCGACGATTATTGCACATTTGTATGTACACCTCACTACTCCATAGCTTCCTATTTGCTTTTCGCAATATAACGGTACTAGAAATTTTTGGCACAGGATTATAATAAGCTTGATAAATATTTTCCACTGCTTTCATGTCTTATCTATATATTAGGTGTTTCTACTTTGCCATTAATAAAAGGGAGAAAATTATTGGAAAACTGATCCTTCAAGGAAACTTTGATATTTCTTTTCTTGACATGATGAGAATCGGGATACTTGCGCAGTGAAAAACACGGTATGTACGTGCTATATTTGTAAAACAAAACCAAAACACCAAGCTCCAAGATCATTAAGTAGTGGATCAAGGAGGCTTGAGGGGCTCCAATCTGCTGAGAAGTGAGAATTAACATGCATATATTACTTGAGATGTAATTAAATCAGCATGACTTCCCAATTGAAAGGGAGTTTTATGATGCTAGCTAGCTTAATTATTCCAGGGAAAACCCTATTTTCTCTAAATCAGATTATACTTTCCATTAATATATATTATGATGACTCCAGTTTCCTGCTTCCAACAACAAAGAATAAAAAAGATTCCCGGCAGAGTGCAGGTATGCATATAAAAATAAAAAGTAGATAAAAACCAGTAACATGTTAGTATAATCAAAATCACTTAATCATCAATCTTGCTTCATATTTCTTTTTGTTTCTAGCTATTACTTGTCATCACATCAAGCATTCTGCTAGCTAGACGTTTCAAATTATTTGAAACGTTTTATCTAGATCGAGGTTTATCTAATAAGAGGAAGAAGCTAAAGTTTTTGAAATAATCTTAACTCATGACGACGTTTCAAAAGCCTTCAACGGCGGCCTCCTAGCTGCTTCTTCCATCATACCAAGAGAATCTGCTTGGGTTTTGATGATAAATGATTTAGATTTTAGACTAATAAACATGGACATGGTTAAGGAAAAGCTTCACATGAAGCTAATATTTTTTAGTTCTTTAGCAATCAAATTAATGATCTGTCGCATTTCATGAGTACTACTCGATCACTTAACTAGGGTTTGAGTAAAAACCAGTAGTTTACTTCATGATATGTTAATGGTAATTAATTAATCCAGCGTTATGGATCCCAATTAATTAAAATTCCAGCTAAAAATCTGGATAATTCTTTAATTGATCATTCTCAACCTTTTTATTAAAAGGTGCAGGCAAAAAGCTGTCTGCTGGTCAATCCACTATACAGCCAAAATAATCATTAAGGTTTTTGCAACCTCCACTTTATCTATCGTAGATACTTTTATGTTTAAGTCCTGATCAAAAGTTCATCAATAATGATATATATATTTATATATATATATATATATATATACCAAGACTTTTAAGTACTGCTGACAGATCAGGGAATGCCTCCTGCTATGTATAGATACATCATCTATTTTGAGAATCAAATTAATAACATTTCTAATCCAAAGTTGGTCAAACTTATTATTTTCTCTTGGAAAAATTTAATCCAAAGTGCAGGAAATGAAGTGACTGAATTATTTAGATCTTGGTTTAATTTTGTGTGTATATAGATGCACATGTGGGGGCACGGATCCGAATTTAGAAAAGGGCCAGATTCACTTAAAGGAACACAACCAGCTGCCATGCTGAGGCTACCATGCTACTGTTGTGCACAAGGCTGCAAGAACAACATCAATCATCCAAGAGCAAAGCCACTGAAAGACTTCAGAACACTCCAAACTCACTACAAAAGGAAGCATGGAGCAAAGCCATTTATGTGCAGAAAATGTGGGAAAACATTTGCAGTGAAAGGGGATTGGAGGACACATGAAAAGAACTGTGGAAAGCTGTGGTACTGCACTTGTGGTTCAGACTTCAAACACAAGAGATCTCTTAAAGATCACATTAGATCCTTTGGAAAGGGGCATTGTCCCCATCCTTCGCTCGATGGTTTTGATCAAGATGAGAAGGAATGCATCAGCACCGGTTCAGAGGATGATGAACTTGCTCCCTCACCCGCGGCCTTTGGTCGTCCCCCCTTTTAGAAGTTATCTTCTTCCTCTCTCTGCTTTGTTTAATGTAGGGTGCATGCATGCCGTTTTAGACGTAAAAGCTAGCAAGTTTAAATGCTTATCTAAGCTTGTGCTCAGTAACAAAACATTCTCAAAAAAATTGCCGATCACATGAGGCACAGTGGGAGCGGTTTGTTACGGAGCATTTGCTGGGCGATGGGCCTCTTGCTATTTATATCTATATAATTTGTATTCGAGACAGTTTGCTGATGAGTGGCTTATGTTATAAATAAGTTGATTACCTCGAGTGACGATGGAAGTAGATGAATTTTCTTCTGTTAGCAACACAAATTAAGTTGGGATCCAAGTGTTCATGATCATGATGATGAAGGTTTTGTCATCTCTTGATCTAAGGGGAAAAATTGTCCGCTTCATTGCCTGCTTTAAGCGGTAATCAATCTTTATAGAAGGATTTTCGTTTTTGTTTTTGTCATTTGAGCTCTCTCTCTCTCTCTCTCTCTCTCTCTCTCTCTCTCTCTCTCTCTCTCTCTCTCTCTCTCTCTCTCTCTCTCTCTCTCTCTCTCTCTCTCTCTCTCTCTCTCTCTCTCTCTCTCTCGTCTAAAGAGTTGATTTCTAGCTAAAAACACTATATATTCTTTATATATATTGTGCTCAGTTTTTTTCTTATAAATAAATATATATATATATCGCTGCTACCATATATAATTTGTCAAAAACCTCTTCAATACATATCAACTGGTCGTGCGTGTATCTAATTAATATTCTGATCATCCGCACTGAGATTATATACATGATATATATATATATATATGGAAATTAACCCTTTCCAGAAACATCGTTGTGGTTATCAATTTAATTCAGAAGTAGTAGTGATGATCATCCCCATAAAAAATAAAAATAAAAATCATGTTAGTGGAATTCAATGTTGGTACACAAATTTTTTGCATGCATTTTAGCTTGTTATTCCTTGGCAATAGATTAGGCATTAATAGGGAATATTATTGGTGATGTTTCCAACGATATATAAGCTGTTAAAAACTTAAAACACAAATTAATATTGCGAATCATGCATTCTAGATTCTCGATTAACATATATCCTTATATAACTTCTTATTCAAGCTTCTTACTCAATCTTTATGGCGTTTAGTGAAATAAAAATATACATGAATATATAGAGAATTCGCACGGCTTACAATAAATACAGTTATGCTATAAGTACATGGGGTTGGGAACCTTTGGGGGAATCAACTGACGAAGCGATATATTAAAAAACAAACACAAAAAACACAAAATGAGAGGGAAATCAAATGAAATCCAGATGTGGGAAATGAAACCCTTCAGCTTCCCATCACTCTCTCAAACCGTGTTCAACTAGCAACCACCCTGCAAACTTCTCCCCCACCCCCAGTTTCTCATCATCACTTTCTTTTTGATTTTCAGTTTTGCCTACACCCATGATCCTCTCTTCCACAATCCATCGGTTTTTCTCTTTACATTGCAATTTATTTTTTTCTTTTGCTATATTTCAAACTCACAGCAGACACCACTCATCCTCTCTCTCATTCTTCCTACGATTTTTGGCCGAGCTCGTGAGTTTCTACCGGTGCCATCTTCAAGCTCGGTGACGAGCACTCCCCCATGTTGTTCCATTCTCCCTGCCCAGCAACCACAACCGCATGCTCCTTCCTTATTTGCCAACCCAGCGACAAAGCCACTACACCCCCCCAGGGCCCACACACACGTCAATCTTCGTTAGAGGAGAACCGAACAAGACCACCCAATACTGCCCAAGCTCCTCCCTACTGTTATCACCCTGCACAAAGAACCACCAACCACAGCCTAGGGCCTCCACCTCACGCTGTTACTCCACACCACAGTCAAGTGAAACATACTCTATTTTTCTATTTTGAAACAAAGCATTCTGCCAACCACCACAAAAGTCCAGTCATCCAACACCCTTTCAGCTGCTCCATGTCGTGTTGTGCCACCACATATTCTCCATCCCGCAGTCTCTATCTCCAACGACTTCTGCTCTAACCACTAGCTCTTTGCCTGTCTCAGTAAGACCCCCGAACTGCCACATCTTCTCATCTTCTCTCCACAGTTGGTCAATATCACGAAACCTAACGTTCCCTCCACTATACATAGCTCATGCCATGAGCCACCATTACAGGGTATCTCCACCCTTCTCGGTTGTTCTCTAGGTAAAAATCTCCCTCTCTTTCTCTAAGTTAGCTTGCTTTCTCTTACCGTGTTCTCTTTTTCATGGGGGTGTTTCAACGCACTGTTTCTTTATTGTATACGTGGAGAGATGGGTACTCAGGGGTTCCCCAACCCTGAGTGCAAGTAGAGTTTTTCCAATAAATATATATGAGGAGTGCTACAGCCACAAAGGAATTACACAAAAGTAATTTCACAAACTAACGTGGTTTTATGTAATCATTTAGATCTGCTTTACAATATATAAAAATAATTTTACAATCTGAAAAATCACATCAAACTACATCAATTTTTAAGATCAATTTTGTATAATCACTTTATGCCTCGAGTATTTCTCAATATATATTGTTACACCCACAGCTCCATGCATTGTCATTATATTTTTCTAATTTTACTCGAGGCTAGCTTTTTCCCTAGATTCTTTTAAGATGGAATATGATAGCTTAACATGATAATTATATACAATATTTGATTTTCAAGTAGATGATTAACCGGACCCAAAAGAAAATAAGGCTTTAACTACTCTCACTCATCATGTTTTTTTTAGCTTGTCTTCTAGTGGTTTAATAGTAGTAATTATTGAAACATTAGCTAGGTTACATGCAATTGTCAGTCTAGACACATTATATATATTATGTGCTCTATATATATTTTCTACTAAAGGTTTTGATGATCTCATGTAATCAGTTAACGTAAAATCATCTTATATATATGACTATAGAATTTCGTAGATTATAAATAATATATAGCCAAATACCTACTTAGAAGAAGAAAAAATAATAATTTAATTCATGGATTTTTCAGATACATTACTTAGTCTTAGAGATCATGTCATGAAAATTATCTAGCTAGATATTACCAACTAATTAAATTATTAATTAGTACCAAGTCAAAGGCCAGTACGTGTAGATCAATTAAACTAGCTATGAATTGTTCTATGTTCTTAGTTTCAAATGAAGGCATTAGTGGGGGAAGTTGGTGAGTCCAATTTGGAGGCCTAGTTACCAAAATAATGATCATTCGTATACCCATCAACTCAGTTTACAATATCAACCGGAGAATGATTGGGCACTAATTAAGCTGAATCAAGGATTTCTCTCTAGTCTCACCTTGATGACTTTTCATGCCACACCCAGAAAATGAAAACCAGGGAAGGAAAAAGGTGGTACTTGTACGCGTGAATAAACGAATTAAGTAGTTTGCACAAGACATTTTTTTCTTAACCAATAGGACATGGAAGACCGGGAGAGAGAGAGAGAGAGAGAGAGAGATGAGGGGATGAAATTTGGTTTATTTTAGAGGTAGGCTTGACCAACAAAAAAGGTACATGTAGGCCAGGAAAATTTGTGAGATGCTGTACGTTTGATTTGTGAAGAAGAGGAGGGACCTCCACCATTCTTTGTCGGGGAAAACTTTTTGTGTGAGGAGGAAAAGAACAAGTGCATGCCCTCGCTGGCTGCATGTATTGATTTGGCATATCAAACTGCAATGTTCATATTCAAACAGTCGGCAGTTTGGGTGCCCTACTTTTAGCCATTTCTTTGAGCCATATATATATATATATATATATATGTATGTGCATGTTTACTTTTGCAAACAGACACGGTTTCTTTTCCCAGGTACTCAGTTTTTACTGGTTCATCTACAGTTCGGGCATGGTTCTTGTGTCCCATATTCAGAGGCACGAAGTTTGCTGTTACAAAAAAGAAGAAAGTAATATTGGCAGAGAAAGAAGAAAACGATGAAGAAGAATACACGGCAGGCACGGGACGACTAGACTTTCAAAAAAAAGGAAGATGCATGGAACAGGTTAATTAATATCCCGTACGTGCTCACGCAATTTTGACGTTAGTTTCACGTTTTCTGGGTGGACTTTCGACATTAGTTTTAAGATTTTTTGGTTATTAAAATTCAATAGGGTGAAAAGTCTTTTCCTTTTTTTTTTTTTTTTTTTTCTCTCTTTCTTTCTTTCTGTAGAATTAGTAACCATGAATGATATATACAGGAAGGATGGTGCTAGCGGCCGCCTGATGTACGGACAAATGTAAGTGTTGTTTTTTTATTATTATTTTTAAATATTTTTTTAATATCCTTAATTATTAAGAAAAAAAAAATACATTTTCTCTATCATTTCTACTACCACTTTCTGGAAAAGGCATTTAGATTTTCCATTTTACTTGGAAGAGTAATTATATATCTACCTACAATTCTTTTTCAACTATTTTAGAATTACTCATTTTCAAACGATCAATCAAATCATGTTACTCCATTAAAATAAATTTTAATATTACAAAATTACCCTTCATTTTATGTAGAGTTATAAAATGTTTTTAAAGTTATCATTTTTCAACTTGAAATAGTCTCTCAAATTCATTTTCTTTGATTTCAAAGACTTTATGAACATTCTAGACGACATGGCAATTACACCAATATCGTCATCATAATTAAAATGATCTTCCTAATTAACACTACAACAACAAAGTATCGCTTTTGCCACGAAGAATAATTAACCAACAACTCCATTCCTGTTGATAAAAGTCTTCAATTTACATCAAGTTGTTGAATTTTGTTCAAAATAACGTCATTAATTAATTAACATAGTGCGACGAAATTTATTCAGTTTAGAATAATCCTACACAATATTGGCAAAGTATATATGAGTAATATTCACAACGAAAAATAAATTAATAACCCTTTATATATACTATGAAATTAATCTATTTGTTGCAAATTATATAGCATGACCAACAACTTCCAATTCGTCACAACACTACAAGAATTTAGACCTTTTGCAACGCCTAAAATCCTTACAAATATTGTCTTAAAACGCTGCAATAATTCAATTACAGCGTTTTTACCTCTTGCACAGTCGACGGTATGATCTATTTGCAAATAGATTCGCATATAACTGCAATTAACAACATTACTAATTGCAATTTATGACTCCTGAGTATGATCTGTTGTTGTAATATGGGTAGTATTAATAACGACATCGATTCCCTTATAATCATCATTTTATAATCTATTAGCACGTACCGCACTTTTTTTTTTGGTTTTCATATTCATGTTTTCAATAGCAACATGATCGGGACTTTCTTTGCAAATGTATTAATAATGACCATTTTATAATGAAATATCATTAACGATACCTTTTTTTTATATTTGTATTAATGTTTTCATTTGTCAGATTCCACGCAACGGAGTAATTTCATTGCAAACAGTACTTACCCTGATTTAAAACTGTGAAGAAAGCTATTCAGTCTCTAAGGTAACTT
Source organism: Carya illinoinensis (assembly GCF_018687715.1). Lineage (NCBI taxonomy): Eukaryota > Viridiplantae > Streptophyta > Magnoliopsida > Fagales > Juglandaceae > Carya > Carya illinoinensis. Next base: position 26,561,247 of record NC_056764.1, read on the forward strand.
TCCCTGCTGAGTTTTGACAACCAAGTTCCTTCGTACTGTGACATCCACCATTTCTTTGTGTTTTTAATTAGTTATTTTACTAATTATTTTATGAGTTCTTTTATTTTAAATTAGTTATTATTATTATTACTATAGTATTTTATCATTATTACTATTTAAGTTGTATAATTTATTTTAATGTGCTTTTTCTCGTTATTATTTATTAGCTCTTCATTTCAAATTATTTTTATTGTTAATTTTACTATTTTATTTTACTAAATTGCTATATTTTTAAACTAAGCAATTGTTTTAATCCTCGCCATTAGATCATATTGAAGACCCCAAGACGAAAGGTCTGAATTTAATTTCTACTCTCTCTCTCTCTCTCTCTCTCTCTCACATCTGTGTGTCCAGCTTAGCTTAGCCCAGCCCACCGCCGTCATGCTCGTCACCTCCGACCTCACCACCACCACCTCACACCAACGAGCCCTCACCGTCAAACTCAGCCTCCATCTTACAGCCACCTTCTCCCCCCGTTCACACCAAGCGTACGATTTCTCCACTCTAGCGCCACCGTGGCCCAGCGCCATGCAACCAACTACTCCTCCCTCCACCAGTGAATCCCCTAGCCACCTAACCCAACCACCACTCCTCACAATCTGCCCCTCATGTTGTCTCTCTATCTCTCACACGAATTTGCCCCCTTTGGCCTCGATCCGCCACCAACAACTCCAAGCCGCCACCATCAGCTCCACTACACCCCTTAGCTCCTCCTTGCCCAGCCCAAGCTTCCCCTACCTCTCCTCTCCATTTTTCAGTTTTGAAACCCACGACCACCCCTTAGAAATACTGCTCTGCCACTTTTGACATCTAATGTGATTATTGCATATTTCTATAAGCATACTAAGTGCATTGCATATTATATGTCATGAACGAGAGAAAGTAACATTGTGTTGCATGTCTCAATGTTGTAATATCCATCAAATCCCAAGCAGAAATTGATTGCATCACTAAGTACATATTAGAATTAGATATGTTACAATTTTCTTTTTGAGTAAATGGTTTTCATGTATAGCCATACCATGTTATAAGCACTAATGATAAGGGAGTTGCAACTAAATTTGTCATGAATATGATGTATCTACTTCAAATTGTTGTACAGGCATGTTCAAATGAGATGGTTATAGTAGTCACATTTTGTAATGAATGTGACCATGTATATAGTTGTGATATTTAGATGTGGGCCAAAGTGTCTTAGTTGTTGATTGTTTTTTGGGCACAAAAACTATCAAGTCAAAACAAGAAGAATTAGGAAACGGCACATTCAAACCGTGTGAGCTAATATTACATTTTGAGCTATGTGTAATGTCCCAATAGAAGGTCCAAACCACATGACCTATATTCTAAAAGGACTAGTCAATGATACAATTAGAACTCCATTGAAATATGATAAAGAAAAATTACTTCTCATTCTCAACTAATGTAAGATCTCTTATACCACCTACTAGTTTACATATCATATAAGGTATCACAATTTTTCCTCATTAAATCTCCAACATCCTTGTCCAAAATATAAGGAAGGAAAATTGTGATACATCATCCTAGTAAGTTATAAGGGTAAGTGGTATATGAAATCCAACATTTTCTAGAAATAAGACGTCAGAGATTTAAGGAAAGAAAGATTATGATACCCTATATAAAATTCAAAATGGTAGGTAGTGTATAGGATCTCATATTATTTGGGAATGAGAATATAGGTCATGTGTTTTGGGCCTTTCATTTGAGCATTACACTATGTCTTTATAATTTTGAAAGCATCCATGAATTGTGTTTATACCAATTATATTGAGTACATCATGTTAATATACTAAAACATATGTTATATATATCCACTTCTAGTTTGTAGTCATTTTTATGCCTGAACAAAATGGTGTCTCTTTGGAAAGAGAGAGATATAAAAGTAACATCCAAGAATGTGGCAAAAGACGTAGTCAATTATGTATTTGGGCATAGATCTGGATATGTTACAAGGCTGGGTGATTCAATTATACATTCTCCCTTTGTAAATAATCTAATAGATCGAGTGAAGATATATAAAATGAGGTGTGACAAACAGAGGCAGGAGTTGTTGACTATAATGGAGGCCCAAATGTTGTATAAAGAACAAATGAAAAAGGGCCAGAAGATGATGTGGCTGGGATTGGGAAGCAATACATGTATAGGTTTTGATACTTTTGGTATGGCTAAACTAGTAACCACATAATGGCCGCATGTGTTAATATCTTGATGTTTTTTTTAGAAAGTTTTGGTGTTGGAATTACATGCATTTGTATAGCAAACATGTAAGTGTATATATGCAGGTTGTTTTGTTCCATTTTGAGGTTCTTAAGCATCTTTTATGCATGTCATCTCTAGGGGAGGGTGTTGTTACACTCTAATACTAAAGATAAGTGAATATATATTGCAACGTGCGTTACCTAAGTATGGATGTATAAGACATATACATTATCAAGCAACTGTCATTATTTGTATAGGGCATTTTTTGGATAATGCTTTAGTGTGATTAACATCTATGGGGGGACATGAATTGCAAGTTATTTTGTATTGTGGTAGAACAAGCTAGTGTAATATATCCTAATACAATGAATGGAAATGAAATGTAAAATGCCCCACCATCATATTGTGTGCCCCTCACATTACATTCATTTGGTAGGTGACTACCAAATGAATTACATCCTCATGTCGTGTGCCCTTCATATTGCAAAAAAAATGAGGCTCCTCAAATCCAGGTACTTCCCCTCTTTTATTTTTATTTTTATTTTTTATTTTTGGTTACATTTTGTATGTTTAAAACTACCAAAAAAAATATATATTTTTCATTGTCCAGGTTAAATGGCTATATAAAGTCAAGTTTGAACACATGCATCGGCTTTTTTGTCAACTCCTTCAATTATTGTTCCCTCACAAGTAATTTAAACTGCCTTATGGAATAACATGTCTTAAAAACGTTGGTTCTCTTAACCTTTTTTGTATGCCCACAATATACACGTAGTTAATTATACACTACGGAGGCTCTTCATAGTATTCATGTGAAATATGGGCAAAATTATGCTTTTAATTTTGTGTTGATTCTTACTACTTTAGGCACAACCTTCTTGATCACATCTCTCAAATCAAGATGATGATCTACACGTTTATTTAAAAATGCTGAGAGTTGATTGGTGGAGATGACTATATTTTGATCAAGTTTTTAAGTTTTGGTGGAGATCACGACAATTATTTGACGAAGTTTCTTTTTTGGTGGAGATAAATATGTTTTGGTCAAGATGAATATGTTTTGGTGGAGATGATTTTTTTTTTTTTAATGGTTATTAGAGGCTTGTGTGCTCAATATTGAATTTTTTTTGTGTATTTGTCTCCATCAACATGTAATGCTATTGTAAATTCTAGACATCTATGATAAGAGGTTTTGTTGTTCTTGAGCATTTGTTGAATTATGAAATTGATTGATAGGTTAATGACAGAGTGGAATTTAATGGTGATATTCTCATCATATTGATCCCACATAAAGTTTTTTTTAATGCCAAAATGCCCCACCCACATCATTTTTTAATAGATGTAGACATGTAGTGATGTTCTTTCATGGAGTTGCATCTCTATCTAGTATTTTTTTTTTTTTTTTTAAGAACCGATAGACACATGTCCAATAGTGACATTTTCTCAAGTTTATTGATAAGCTCTCACTTGTGGTGGAGGAATACATTGGTTACAAGCTAAGCATCTGGGAGATTATAGGTAAGAACAATAAAATCATCTCAAATACAAACTAACAAAAGCAAAACATGAAAAAATAAAGCTCCAAAAAGTCTAAACAGGCCTATCAGAAGAAACTTTTTTTTTTTTTTTTGCAAAAAATTTCATAGAACCAAAACAAATACAAAAGAGGAAATTATAAATATAAATAAGGAAGTTCTAAACAATCCGTGTGCAGCAATCCTCTAAGCATCCCGCTTCTTATTTCTGCTCCAGTGAACGACTAACAATTATTATTGGCACCTTGTTTGGCAAGAAAATCTACAACCATATTAGCTTCTCTAAAAATATGACAAATACTACAACTCAAGACACGAAACAACACTTTAATTTCTTCCCACAAATATCAAAGATTACAATCTCCTGATCGGATCCATCCCACTATTATCACCAAATCTAATTCCACCATAAAATCCATGAGTCTCATTTGTTGAGTCATCCTTAAACCATCAAGAAGCGCACGGCCCTGAACTACTATATTCGAAACCACTCCATAATGTGTTGCAAAACCAGTCATGGTTCAACCATTGTCATCCCGAAAAATGCCTCCCCCGCCAGCCAGCCCTGGGTTATCAAGAGAACTACCATCAACATTAAGTTTTAACTCCACCCCCTCTCGATTTCTTCCACGCAACAACCTTAGCAATTTTCTTCCCAGCCAGAACAAGAGGGCAATTTAATTTCTTATCAATTTCCAGATCTTTAAAATTCATTTGTTTGAATTTTCAGTCTTTAGAGAACATATCTATCAGAACTGCCTTAACTCGCCAAGCTACACTCTCCAATCATTATTTTTTTCTTCCATCCATGCATCACACCTTACTCTCCATAACACCCAAGTGATTAGAATGAAAAGCAAACCACGACACACACCTGTTTGTGAAGACACCAAAGCACATAACCACCACACATTGAGGATCCCCTACCAAGTCCAAGTGTGAGGTAAATGAATGCCCAGTATGCTAGCAAAGTAATTCCAGACTTTAGTTACTAACTCTCCACCAAATAAAACATGATCAGTTGTTTCTTGTTTAGGAGACAAACAACAATTACACTTTGAGACCAAAGGAATCCCAAGTTTAGCAATTGCATCATCCACCGGTAAAGCCTCTTTTCTTGCTCACCAACAAACAAAGGACATTTTTTTTTTAGAATATACTTATGTCATAGCCATTTGCACCAAGGATAAATATTCTCATACAGCTGGATAAGCTACCAAGCAGATTTTGTCCAAACTAGAATATATTTGCCACTTCGTATCTTTTCCGGCCAAGATATTATTTGTCAACCATCTGCATTAGCAAAAGAGATGTTTATTTATTTATTTCCCAGCCATAAGGCATTATAAGCTCTGCAACCTACAATCGAGAATCGCCCACCACCTCCTGTGAGTCGACAATCGCTCCATCGCCTGGCCAATTATCAAACCAGAAATTAGTCTCCCTATTCCGAATCAAAACTCTAGAATTTTTAACCACAATAGGCATAACTAAAATAATCCTTTTCCAAAATCTGGAACCCACGGAGTGAGATATAGATGCAGGACACTCTCCTCTCACATATTTCACAGTAAAACATTTTGCCCAATATAATCTACCATCTAGCAGTTTCCAAGCGAATTTCATAAATAATGAAGTGTGCACTTCGACAATATCTCTTATACTCAACTCGCCTTACTCTACTGGTAAACAAATGTTCCTCCAAGCCACCCACTTCCTCTTCTTCCTTTCCTCCCAATAGCTCCAAAGAAAGTTTGAGAAAATAGATGTTAAAGCTTTCAATACCCCCTTCGGTAAATTCATAACTGATAAAATATGTATTGGCATGCTGGATAATACATATTTGATAAGAATAATTTTACCTCCAAAGAATAAAATTTTACTCTTCCACCCCGTCAATTTTTTTTTGCACCTTCAAAGGCAAAGGCTCAAAAAGTCGAATGGTGATCCTTCCCACATGTAACAGCACCCTTAAATACACACATGATCATTTTTCTTCCACAAAACCAGCCAATCGAAGCACCTCTAATTTCCTAGCAAGCGGAAACATAAAGGAGAAAAAAATAAAGGACTTTGCCGAACTCACCAACTGCCTCAATATAGATTCATATGCATGTATAGTCTTCATCAATTGAGTCACAGATTTCTTTTCCCCATTAGTAAAAAATAGGAATATCATCAACATAAAACAAATGAGAAATCAACAAACCTCCATTTGAATTAAAGGACCTAACCTTTTCCTTTTGGAAGTCATCTTTGAGCATGCGAAAAAGAAGTTGTTAAGATAAAATAAAAAGATAAGGCGATAAACAACCACCTTGGCGAATACCTCGAGGTGGCTTGAGAAAACCCTTCATAGAGCCATTTAACATAATCAAACACATTGGAGCTGAAATACAATTGAAAATCAAGCCATTCCATTGCTCTGAGAATCCCAACCTTCACATAACTTCTAACAAAAATTTTCAATTCACTCTATCATATGCCTTAACTATATCAATTTTAAACATAATGTTCCCGCCCCTCATTTTCTTGTTAATGCTATGAACAAGCTCCTGGGTAATAGAAATGTTATCAAAAATACTGTGACCCTTTAAAAATGTCGACTGCTCTTCAGAAATCAATTTCTCCATAATTGGAAAAAGCCGATACACCAACATCTTAGAAAGAATCTTATAGACAACTAAACAAAGACTTATTGGTGGGAATTGTGAGAAACTATTGGATTCTTCAACTTTCAAAAGTAACACAATATTAGTAGCACCAAAGAAAGTAGATAACGGCTTCCCTTCAAAAATTCCATAGCCATCTGTAATACATCATCTTTGACAATATCCCAAGCATGATGAAAAAAAACTTGCCGAAAAACCATCGGGTCCTGGGCTACTGTCCTGAGGAATTGACCATAGTGCCTTTTTAACTTCTGATAGCACTAGAACTCAACACAAAGATAAATTATCAGTGTTAAAAATAATAGGGGTCAAAAGATTCATACTAGCATCCTCCACATTAACAGACGACGTTGTAAGCTGAGAGTGGAAAAATTCAACAACCTCGTCAAGCGTTGCATCGCCCGATTCAATCACCGTTCCATCTTCAAGTGTCATACGATCCATCACTTTGAATTATTATTATTATTATTATTATTATTTTCAACGAAGCATAAAAGAACTCCGTATTGGCATCTCCTTCCAACATCCACTTTATTCTGGATTTTTGGCATCTCATAATGTCCTCTCTAAGCATGAAATGCAAATGTTTTTGCTTACACCTCAATAACTCAACTTCCATCTCCTGGGAATACTCATTTAACACAGTCTGTTCCAAAGACATCAATTCTTCTTCAATCACGTTAAGCTCATACTCCACCCTACCGAAGACCCCAAAATTCCATTTTTTTTCAATACTCATTTTACCTTTTTTAGCTTCATGCTAACTTGCACATAAGGCAACCTTGCACTTCCTAATTCCAGCATTCCTGAACTATAGAGAGAAAGTCCTCATGATAGCACCACATTCATTGAAAATGGCTTTGGATCAACTCGACACTCTTGAACCAACTTTGTGATCATTGGACTATGGTCTAAAGATGTGCGAGATAAATACTCCATTCTACCATAAGGAAAAGTCAACAAAAAATTCAAGTTCACCAAAACTCTATCAAGCCGAGCCCAAATTCGCCTACCCCCTAACCTCCTATTACACCAAGAAAACTGATTACCAAAAGTTGAAATATTTAATAAACCATATTCTTAAATACAATTATTGAATTCAAGATGAGCACAAGAAGATCGGCAAATACCACCAATTTTTTCTCCTTCCAAGCGGATAACATTAAAATCACCACCGAGAAACTAAGGCCTACCATCCACATTATTATCACTCAAATACTACCATAAGACTCGACATTGTTGTTGAAAACAACTCGCATACACAAAAATAGCCAATACTCAATAATTACCCAAAGAAAACAAACCCAATGTCGCTTGCTCTATTACCAAATATATCTAAAATTCAATCTCCTCTACCCAAAATAGTCAAACTTTGCCTTCAACCTCAACATTACGACAACAGTAATGAAGATGTAATCAATGTGCCCAACAGGAACACTTACTAATCGAAAGAAAAGGTACTAACAATACTACCACCGATGGATGATGTTTATTAAGAATGCGCCGTAAGCTAGCCTTCGATGAATGAATGCCCCTAATATTCTAGATCAGAATATTCATCAATTCAATAATGTTTATTGGACTATGTTGTTCGTTCAAGAACAATCATAGCTTTCTTCTTTTTTCCACCCCTCAACTATTTAAGTGGAACTTCAATCTCACTATCCAATTTGTAACATATGGCAGCTAGTTCTTCAATCTCATATTCCTCTTCCCTTTCCAAGAAAAAACTACCCTACAGTCTCGACCCTAGAGTCTCAACCCCACACGATCATCATACTCATTTACGGCCCCTTCCGAATTACAACAAAGTTCATATTCAAACACTTCATCAATAATTCTCAAGGCACTTCTCGGAGAAGAGACACCTTCCAACGCTTCATCAAGCAACTCCTTTCATTTCATGTTTTCGGACTGCTTAACCAACTTCCAGGATTTGATGGCAGCGCCAGCTTCTTGACTACCCATGACCCCTAGACCTTCTTCTACACCAGTTTCCTGTCTGTCCATTAACTTCGACTGTGTATCATCTAAATTAAATTAAATTTATGTGACTACATCCCCATTAGAAGACACAAACAAGATCTCCACACCACGTTGTTCTTGCTCTGTTTTTCTCTCTCAAATTCAATCCATAATTTCCTTCCTTCTGGCCTGACTTTTTTTTTTTTTTATTTCTTCCCCAGACTCGTTCTTCTGCCCCTCCAATAAATTCTTTCCTCCCACAACTTTCTATTATGTTTTACCAACACCTCGAACTTTTTCATCATGCATCCTTTTCTTCTTGCCCTTCTTCTCTTCTTTTCTTTAACTTTACATTGTTTACCACATGCCTTTGTTTATAGCACCATCCACAAAATGCTAGGACTGATTCATAGATCCCTTCTTGATAATGACTAGATGCAAGACTTATTGGGCCTAGCCAAAAGTCATGCTTTAGAGGTAATGAAGCATCCATCTCTACGCATATCCTTGCAACCTCAGGTCTCGATACACATGCGGTAGCATTATCACGCTTTAGAAAATGATCAAACCCACTAGGGGTGGGCAAAATTTCTGATATTTCGATTCCATCCGAGCTCCGATGACCCTCTGACTCCGACTAAGTCAGAGGTTTCAGAACTCAGAGTCGAAGTCGGAGTTACTCCGACTCTCATAGTCGGAGTCGGAGTCGGAGTCCAGAGGCCTTGTTGACTCCAGATTCCGACTCCGAACTCCGACTATTTATACCTTATATATTATATATTGTATAATTAATATTAGGTCGTCAAGTAGCTCAATGGTTGAGGCTTGGTTTTGTTTCTCCGGATCCTGTGTTCGAATCCCCTCATGCACCATTACACATTTTGCAAATTTCTTTTTAGAAAACCTTAAACGACACCGTTTTTAATAGGATATAAATTCATCTCTAACCGGCTAACCCTACACATTTCTGCTCCTCTCTTCCCCCTCCAGCGCCTCCCCCTCCAGTACCTCAACCCATTTCCAAACAGGTGGAACAAGAGCTCGCTGTTGCTCGCCAAGACGATCCCCAAGACAACGGGAACAAGGGCGAGGTAGACCTCGCTGGACTCCTTCTTGCACGTGATGACAAAGGCGAATATGGCTATGAAGAAAGGCGTCATAGCGCCGAATTGCCGATCGCCTGGTTAAACGACACGGGGAGGTAGCGGAGGTAGGTGTTGCCGCAGACGATGGAGAAGCAGAAGATGGCGCTAAGGGCGAGGATCTTGAGGAACTGTCGTTTGGAGTGGATGTGCTGGAGCGGGACTAGCTCGAGGAAGTTGATGGCAACATAGCTGTAGGCGGCGCAGGAGAGCAATGTGTCTTTCGACAATCACCTCCGACATCTCAACTTTGATTCCGAGAACTTCGATCGGAGTCGAACTTCGATTCCAATCGGAGTCGGAATTGGAGCTGGTTTTGACATCCGACTCAAGTCGGAGTCGGAGGTCGGATGTGGGCATTCCGACTCCGTCGGAGTCGGAGCCCACCCCTGAAACCCACCACCAATGCTTTTTAACATAGAAACATGAAAATCATTCGAAGGGAGACCTGAAAGTGAAATCCAAATAGGGACGAAAGATGGTTCAGCGTCGTCATAAAAATTTAGAGTCCAATGAAAGATTTTATATGGAATACCAATCACATTTGCATTACCACGAGCCATAGCAGTTATGAAATCATCCTCATTTGAAATTCTAATCAACAAATTTCGAGCTTTATGCAATTGTCCCACCACCGGCAACGATCTAAGACCCCATCTATTTTTTATAACCCCACATATATGATCTAAGAAAGGTCTACGGTACAAGAATTTTAGAACCACCACATACCAGAACGGTTTTGCCAATTTAATAATCTCTGATTGAGAAAGCACAAAAAACATCTCTCCCTCGCTAAATCTCAGCTCACGAAATGGTATATCAACCTCTGGCAAAACTTAAGGTCGATTGGCAACAACATCTGCATAACCACGAGCAAACCCAGCCCCTTCAGCATTCTGCAAACGCCTAGCCTGCCCCCCAATGATCTCCTTAATGCTACCCAACGCACTAGAATGTTGTCCTACCGAGGAGGACGACGGGGTGGTGAGGTTCACCATGCAACAAATTTAGGAACAACTCAATTCTCAAGAGAGATTTTAGATGTAAGTTACCATAAATGGCCTTCACTCTCCAAAGTGTGTGGTGTGATTAATGTCTCTTGCCTTTAAATAACATATTATATCCGTTAGGTGGGATCACATTATAGAGTTCATCAAGACATGCATGAATTCCTATTTATGCTCTTTAACCATATAGCTATCTCATCCATTTACTTTTCTATTCCTTAAAATTAAGCTATATGTTAATTGCAATTGCGAGAAAAATAACTTGGTTACTTCACATCACTTGAATAGAATAAAGTAGAGGCAACTCTTACAAGAAAAATAATTTTCACATTCTTAGATAAAAGCTAATTTAAGTAGCTAGAAATTAAGTTAAAACGAAAACACATTTATATAAAATTAAGCATGCTTAATTAATCCTTGCTCACATTGTTTTCTCAGAAATTACCAAAATAAATTCCCAAACATTGAAATTACTCTATATAAAGAAACGGGTTTTCTTCAGTTTTCTCTTGCCCCTCTCAACCTCTATTTCTAGTCAATGTCAAGTTGTTTGGACATATATCCATTGCTACTTGTATCTTTCAAAGTTAAGTTTCACTATATGCTAGTACTTTTTGGTCATACCATGATAGAAAAACTTGCAAGAATACACAACCTGCAAAATTGACCAACACATATTAGCAAACAAGACTACCAACAAATACTAGCAAACAAAACTACCAATAAATAACACACCTCAAAATTTTGGCAAACAAAAAATTGGCACCCCTCATTTTCCTCCATATGAGCAGTTCTTTCACATATTTTAGTACCATAATAACATATTAGGTATTCATTTTGATGAGAGTTACTTAAGCAAGAAATATTGCTAGTGCTACTAAGTGATTCATACATTGGGTAAAGCAGTTGTCAATATGAGTTGCAAAACTCTTTTACCTCTAGCAATATTTTAAGAACTATCAACTCCAACAATTACACCCCCAACAATTACAACAATGTTCATAAACCAATATAGTCCTAAGCTTGCAAAATCAAAACCAATCTCCTACTATCGCATGATACCAAAAGCCACCCAAATCCAAAAACATATCACAAGAACTATAGGAAGAGCATCAACCAAATACTTCAATTCAGAAAGAGCGTCACTCTTGAAAAGAAAAATTCAATGGGGATATTACAAAAAATAATAATGAGGCACTAAGTTTTAAGCATAAGAAAATTTCAAACACTATCTCACATAATCAGAAACATGATATTTAAAAAAAAAAAAAAAAAAAAAAAAAAAGGCACCAAACAATGCATGAAAACCAAGAGTCAGGGCATATCAGAAAAAGCACGTATTCATTTCAAATTATGTATAGACTATTAGCCTTGACTATAGCCCTTCCCCTACTTTGTCTATACTGTGTTATGACTATAAGACCTAGCTTTTCTAAATTTTAATCCAAATTTAGAAAACTAAACTATTTTTTGACTCTTTAAATACATTCTATAATTTCATAAACTAGTTTGAAGCAAAGGCCATTTCGTCAAAAAAACTTTAGCCTCGAGCTACTATTTTGCTGTGATTTCCGAGGCTGAATTTTGCTATCCCATTAAGTAGGACACCTATCTTAGCAAACAAAATCCATAGAGCAATTCGAGGGACCAATCATGCAAGAAAAAAAAATAGAGAAGAGAATAAATGATAGAACCATACTGAGTAACAATTTCGATTATTACCACGAGGGAACCCATTCCATGCCAAAAATGGAGATCTGCACGAAAATGGAAGTGGAGGTCCTCGAGTGTTATTGTAAAATGCCATGAGGGAATCAGGCCATGCCGAAAATGGAGATCTACACCACAATTTTTGCCAAAAACGGAAGTGGAAGTGGAGGCAAGTGGTGATGATAGGCTTAGTGATGAGGTGATTGGGCTTAGGCCTTGGGGAGTCAAGAACATAGGAGAGGCGGTAGAGCTCTTAGGGTTTCAAAATAAGAATGCTTCAAATCATGTTCTCTTTTGTCTCGCTTTTTATATTTCTTTTTTAATTTTTTTTAAAAAGCGAGCTGGCAGTAGCCACCTCAGTCAAGACCCATCCTCAATAGCCATCATCGGTGGGTTTTATTTTTTCCAATTTATTTTTCAAATTGATAAAGATGGAATTCCCTACCCTTTGAATAAAATGCTCAATGCATGGCTAATTACATTTGCCATCAATAGTTACATCTTCTCAATTTGAATTTATAGTATTTAAAAAATGTAAAATAAGTATGCTACTAATTTTACAAATTTAATCTTGATATAATTTTAGCATGCTGCATAGAAGTTTTAGCTATAAGTCAATGTTTTGTTCAACCATATAATTACAACCTTGAGACTTTCAGAACAAGAGATTTGGAACTTTTATTCTGTTGTTTCAGTTACAGGACTGATGGAGAGGATGTTTAGCTTATTTTGACATAATTTTTCATGTTGATTTATTTTTGAACAAACATAGATTATCCATTCTTTCTCTGAAACTTTACTTGAAATGTTTTGTAAATATGGGATGTAGATGCTCCTGGAATAATAAAAATATATAAAAAAGTAATGTATCAAATTTTCTAAATAAATTTATGAATGTACATTTTATCTCACCTATATGTTCAAGAAGAATAACAGTTGTACAATCCATTAGTGGCATAAATAAAACAAAATCACTTTTATTTATAAATTTGTAATTAATCACCTATAAAATAGTCAAAAGCAATATAATGTCCAATACTAAAATGTAACAAATATATTCAATAATTACATAATAAAAAAGTGAAGAAAATAACATGTCATCCAAGATTAATGTTTATTTTTTAAGAGTTCGGTATTTTTCATAAAAAGCTTATGAAGGCTTAGTATTTTTTATGATAATTTTTTTACATTGGCCAATTTTTAAAGTACTATTTTTTTTTTCCACATCTGAAGCCCAAGTACTCCCCAAATTTTCACAAAATCCAACCTTTGCACCCTATGTGACACCGTTCCTACAAAAACCTGCCCCCTCCCATTTCATATGATGCCATCAAACCCTAAATATTTATTTTTCTTCTTCTTCTTCTTCTTCTTCTCTCTCTCTCTCTCTCTCTCTCTCTCTCTCTCTCCCCCTTATGCGTCGTAACCCTTCTCCATTTTTTGAAAACCATGTCTCTTTCTTCCCCCACTACTCTCTATCTTCAAAGGAAAAAATTGTGTTCTTCTTTCCCTCTATCTCTCCCTCCCCTTCTTCCCCTCTTACACCAAACCATTTTCCTATTTCTGAAAATCGCCTATCTATCTCTTCTCCTTTGGGTCATCCTTGTCTCTCTCTCCCCACCATTACTCACAGAGAGAGCTCATTGCTGCCTCCTCCGTGCATGGATATCCTCACGGTTTGGTAGGAGAAGCAATTAAAGTGAATCACTTTGGGTGAATATCCTCCATGCGTAGTGGGTCTCATAACGAATTTGGGTGGTTTTGGTGGTTGTCGTTGTAGATCTGGGTAGATTTGGTGGTTTGATGGGCAAATCTACTATTATGCCGTCATCCTAATCACGTCGTGTCCTTAGAATTCCTCAGCCGTCTCTCTCTCTCTCCACCATGCATGGCTAAGGAATTCTAACTCAACCACCAATTCCCCTTTTCCACTTTGACACCCAATTTAGACACCCCAAAATGTTTTCCCTCCCTATATTTCTCTCATCTTGGCTGCCACCCAAAATTGTCAGTTGCCAACCACTGCCAGCCACCATGTTGCTCGACCCTTTTATTTCTATATTGATCTGAGGATTTTTTTTTTTTTCCTCTTGTTAAGATCTACACAAATTACTTTTTTTTTTTTAATTTGTTTCCTCTAGTGTATATGAGTGTGATTTATTTAGTGAATTTGTAGAAATTTGAAGGGATTGTATTTGGATCTACCTTACTGTCGTCAATACGGGTAACATGATTTTGCTAAACTGCACAAATTCAAACATAATCTATATTTAATGAGAAACGCTTCAGAATGGTCGGGCTTCTAATAGGGGAAGAGCAGCCCTCCATTTAGACATTGACACGTAGGAAAAAACACAATAAGCTCCTTAGGCTTCATCACATAGAATCACAATAGGCAAGATATTGCATCACCAGTCGCTGTCCCTTTGCACCAACGCCCAAGATGAAGATGTTGCATACCTCCAGTAGCCGAACACAAAAAAATATGAAGAAAAATCAAGGTAAGCAAACTTCAAAGATTTTCTGAAACCAGATGAAGAAAATATGAAGCAAAACACCCCCCCAACATTCGAACCCAGATAACACCCTTCACTCTCAGTTTTTTCATACCCAAGAAAATTACCCTTTTACATGCAGAAATGCAAAAATAAATTACCGGAAACTAGTCATTAGATAAGAAAATATCACTCTATTCTTATATTTGATCCAACTATATCCGGATTTCTTTCTCATTCCTCTTCTTAATTGGGCACATCCTTCCATTTCCCCAATGCAGTATAAATGTTTGCCAACAATTAGATGTAGCTTGCTGGGTTCTGGAGCTCTAATTTTATAAGTGTCTTGACGAAAATTGAGGGAGACTTTGAGGGAGGCATGAGGCTTAAGTGGGAAGAATCACAGAGGGAGGGAAGACGAGACTGGGGGCGGGAGGGAGAGTTCGAAGGAAGGGTGAGGGGTTCACTGGGAAGGGGGGTTTGAATCGTGGGGGGGATCGCTGGGGTAGGGGGGTTCGCATAGGGGGTTTTCGCATTAGGGGATATGGGACGCTGGTTCGAGGTGGTGGGGAGAGGTGGATGCCGTTGCTAGAGAGAGGGGAGGTCGACGCCGTTATGAGGAGAGGAGCAGAGTAGAATTCAGAGAGAGAGAGAGAGAGAGGAGATTTTTATTATAGTATATGGTGCGGTTACAGTGGTGATAAAATGGAACTCATGCGTGTCATGTTTTTATTAGAGGGCTGTTATTTGAAGAAAAACAGATAGACCGATTATAAGTATTTCTCATATTTAATTGATTTTGGTCTCACGCATATAAGTATGATGTATGATGTAGTTTATTATTTTGACCCCCAAAAGGTTTGTGTGGAAAAGTAAGGATAGAAAATGTAATTTCATCATAAAAGTAGGGGCAAGAAAGAAAAAAAAAATTGGACAGGTAACAACCATACAAATATATAAAAACCAAAAAGTTAGTCGGTGGACAAAAAATGAAAACAGAACAAAACGATGGGTTTTGGGCTAAAAATTACTGTTCACATCATTAGCAGTTATTTAATTAAAACCAGTTTATGAAGAAGACAAAAACAGAAAAGCAAAAGTGCCAAAAAAAAACGAAAAAAGCTCGAAAACACATCTTTCACCATCTATAAAAGACACATAGCACCGAAACCCATAAGCAGATTGTCGTGTTTGATACAAACAAGAATCCAAAATCTGCGAGAACAGCTCATAATTATTGTACTTCCCTCGGCCCAATACGTCACACACAGAGACTGCATCCAGACCAAGAAAAGCCCCAAATTGTTGTTGATAATTCTCCAATGTACAAAATATTCTCCAACAATAATGCTTTACCAACAGTGTTGTCATGTCATAAAAGTAATTACAAGTTCGAACTACTTATGACATGAAAATTGTTAACTCGTTCGTTTTTGTTAATATTAGATAGAAAGAAATATTTTTATTTTGGGAAAATAACTTTTTTTAACACAGCCAATATATATATATATATATTTTTATTAAGCACAGCCAATATATTATTAAAGAAAGTTCTACTAATGATAATAAAAATATTATTATTTTAACTTTTTTTTATAAATATAATGTTACAACAAGTAGGGACGTTCACACATCAAACTTTTAAATAGCAAAACTCTTTTTTTATCTTACAAATTAATTAATAACTGTAATAAGAAATCACATTATGAATGTGAAAATATTGTACGTACGTACGAGGTAGTATCAATTACAAATTGAAGTATTTTCGGAATTATTTATTATTATTTTATCACTATTTTTTATTACTTTTTACTATTATTTATTATTATTTAATATTTTTTTATTATTTTTTATTACTATTTACAGAATATCTTACATCACCCTCCACCCTCCTATCCAAACATAACATATATCCGTCAACCAAGACTTATCCGAATCTCCAATCGTTTCACTTAACCATATATCAAGAGAGGCAGCGAGCAGCCATGCATGCACGTGAAATGAAAGAACGAAAGACGAAGATTGGTATTTATTTCATGCACTTTGTACAAAACCTAATTAATAATAATACATGCACACGATCAATATTGCAGGTTAGGATGATATATATACACCGCCTGTCAATGTCCCCCTTCTTCGTCTTCTTCTTCTTCTTCTTTTTTTTTTTTATTTAGTACTGGGGATTTGGGGAGGGGATCGAACCCCAGAACTCACTTTTGGAAGTGGGGCTTCATGCCATCAGGCTTTTGGTTTTAGGCACCACCTGTCAATGTCTTAGGCAACGAAAAGTACCTATCTCGAAACGTGTCGTACATATTCATGCATCAGAACACATGGTGAGTTGTGGGGACGACAAGGGAGCCTATGGCGTGTGCAGTAAAAGCATGTACGTGTCGCTTCGGGGAGCTTGTCTTTGCCGCAAGATTGGTCTTGTAAGAGGAGTCCCGGCCTTCTGTGCTTATAATCCACAACGATATTGTTGCCCAACTGAACTTTTTGGTTCTGCGAGATTTTGGAGGACTCAGGTTTTTGGGAAATAGTAGATCAGTACGTTTACATCACTGTTTTTGCTTTGTCCGAAACAAATTAAGCGCTGAAAGATGAAGGTTTGTTCCTTTTAATCTCATTTTCCTTCAACATGAGTTGGGTTGGTATTTATCTTTCCTGCATGTTCTTCCTTTCTAATATGTCAAAGTGTTTCAACCTTCGAGGACTACGAGAGTGTTCTTTTTTCTTCTCGATCCATGCAAACTTATATCATGTACACCCTAAATATATAGCTAACTAATCTCGTCAATCTTTTTCACACCCAAAATACTTCATTTTAATGAAGTTGTAGCAATTGTTTTCTAAGAATATTGATATGTTATATCGTGTACGTAGAACCCAAGACATGCATGCAAGTGTATTTATATTTGATCTACGTAAAGGAATCAAGGATACGTTTAGGAGGTTTTCAAACCTGATAATACATATGGCATACCATTTCGATGGAGCTTGTTTTTTTTTTTTTTTAAACAGGTTCATGAGACGCGATCTCATGCTCGCGCTGCCGAAGAAGAAAAGGTATTGACGAGGAAGCAGAAGGCTGCAGAAAGCAACGAACTGGAAGCTGTGCAATCTCCAAAAAAGCCGAAGCCCGAAAATGATAACACCCAGATTAATGGAAGATCTGCGGACGAAATAGCTGCTGAGTTTGAAGAGTTCTCTAAAGCCATTAGTGAGCACCTCTCCATCGAACAAATGCGGGAAATACTGAAGGCTAATGGCCAAGATTCCTCTGGCCCTGATTTTGATATTATCTATAGATGGTTAGTTCATTTAATTCCCATTTTATCACCAAGCTCAAAAAGCAGCATGAGCCTTTGAACATAATTCCGAAAACGCTAGAGGCGAAGTGAAATGAAAGATTCATGATCTCATTGATGATTGTCTGTTTTTATTGGAATCTTTTTTTTTTCTTTTTATGAATATTGTTTCGAACTTAACTGTGTGAACAGCCAAGACTTACTGTTTTATGGGCCATTGGAGAGATGCCCAGTTTGCAATGGCAATCTGGAATACGCGCGCACACGCTATAAATGCACAGGGTTTTATAGTGAGTGGTCTTCTTGCACCTTCAGCACAAAGGATCCTCCAAGGAAACAAGAACCAACAAAACTACCAGATTCTGTTCTCAAATCCCCTGTTGCAGAAGTACTTCTTCTTCCTCGAATCTTATTAGGTTGTCCCTTACAAAGATGTTCCCAAAAGTTAATTGGGTTATCGTATTGAGCTCTCTCTTTACGTGCTTGTGTAGTTAATAACGAAGTATCAAGATCCAAGTCGCCGGCCTAGAAGGAGTTTAGTCACAATCAATAAACCTTTTCCAGGGATGGTGATTTCTCTAACGGGCCGTCTTTCTCGAACACATGTATGTTGCAAATAGTTACAACTGCGAGTTATAAAAGAGATATATGTCTGTCTTGGGAATGGCCTGAATTTGGCACTAATCTGGATTGCGAATTGCCAACGTTTGCAGGATTATTGGAGAAAAGAGATTGAAAAGCATGGGGGGAAAGTTTCCAACTCCGTGATTGGTAATAAGCCAATTAATCATGGAAATGTAAGCTGCCAAATACCGCTGCTTGCTGCTTAACGCTGCTTGTAACGACCTTTGCAGGTGTAACTTGTTTGGTTTCTTCTCCGGCTGAGAGAGAACGTGGTGGTTCATACAAACTTGCGGAAGCAATGTTAGCGTAGAGTCGTATATATTTCTTGACAGCAGCAGTAGTGAAAATAAGATAGTTTATCACCTTCGATTCGTTT
Source organism: Carya illinoinensis (assembly GCF_018687715.1). Lineage (NCBI taxonomy): Eukaryota > Viridiplantae > Streptophyta > Magnoliopsida > Fagales > Juglandaceae > Carya > Carya illinoinensis. The sequence continues at coordinate 26,580,337 of NC_056764.1, forward strand.
TGAAGACGACAGATATGAATATCAATTGAAATCTTTTGCAGGGAGAGAGGCATACCTGTTGTAAGCGAAGCTTGGTTGATAGATAGCATTCAGAAAAAGGATACACAGCCTCTTGAAGCTTATGATATTGTTAGTGATCTTTTGGTCGAAGGGGAAGGGATTCCATGGGATAAACAAGACCCTAGAGAAGAGGCATTCGAATCACCCGCGACTGAAGTATGATTTCTTTCACTATTATTCTCAACACAGAAGTATCTAACAAGACATAATTCTGGGCTAATGATTCGCTCGCTATATATGTGGGTACAGCTAAAGGTTTTTGGCATGAGAGGAGTGCACAAGGATACTAAATTGCAGGAGAAAGGTGGAAAGATCTTCGAAAGAGATGGGATACTATATAACTGTGCTTTTAATCTTTGCGACTTAGGGAGAGGACTGAACGAGTAAATTGAAACCCCTTCTAACGCTGCAGCATTGCTTCAAATCAATCTGTTCATGACTCTATATTCATTATTTGAATTTTACTTGGTGCAGCTATTTTGTCATGCAACTCATCTCAGTACCAGGGAGCGGCTTGCATCTGTTCTACAAGAATGGGAGAGTTGGTGATGATCCAAATGCAGAGGAGAGACTTGAGGAGTGGGAAAATATGAATAATGCTGTGAAGGAATTTGTAAGGCTCTTTGAGGAAGTAACTGGAAATGAGTTTGAGCCCTGGGAAAGAGAGAAGTTCCAAAAGAAGCCACTCAAGTTTTATCCTGTAGACATGGTACAATAATTGTTAATTCTGCCCCATTAGGGTGCTACTAGGCTATATTGTGGTGCTTGCTTTTTCCAATGCATGTTTCTTGGACATTATTTGGATAGGATGATGGAGTTGAAGTCAGACATGGAGGTCTTCGTCTTCGGCAGCTAGGGGCTGCAGTCGCTCACTGCAAACTTGATCCTGTGGTCGCCAATTTAATGAAGGTTTTGTGCAGTCAGGGCATATACAAGTATAATTTATATGCATACGGTCCATTTAAGTTTTCTTTTTTCTCTGTAAACATTAGGAAACTGAAGTTTTATCTATATCTGAATAAGGTATGCATTAATGGAGATGGGGTATGACCATCCGGATCTACCAATAGGGATGGTCACTACTTTTCACTTGAAAAAGTGTATGAAATCTCTCCTTTTTTTCTTTTTTTTTTTCGTTTTTTGGCCTCTTGTTATTTTTTAGTCCCTAAAATGAATAATGAAGTAACATCATCATCAGGTAGGAGGTTCTGCAGGAGTTCATTGATAAAGTGAAATCATTGAAAGAGACAGGGCATAAGGCTGAGGCTGTTTGGTCTGATTATAGCCAAAGATGGTTCAATCTGATGCAGTCTGTTGGGAATTTGGACCTCCAAATTCACCCCCCCTAAGATCTACCCTTTGCAGGAGTAACAAGAAAAATAGAGAAATAATAACAACACAAGAAATTTACGTGGAAACTCCAAAACAGGAAAAAAACCACCAGACCCAGAGAAGAAAATTCACTATGTGAAAAATTGTTACAATCACACAATTTTTCTCCTCACCACACCTACAAAACTACCCCACTAGTAAAACTTTAACTTTACACCTCTTCCCCTTTTACAAAAGGTTAATAGAGGAATTTAACTAAAGTCAAAAGTTACTAGATAAGCTTTCAACTGGTGCACCTAACCATGAGGCTAAACCTCATTTTTATAGACTTGAGGATTTGCTCCTCCTTCACTTCCCACCCATGTGGGACTTAAGTTAAAGGAGCAAAATAGTCAACAATCTCCACCTTGCGACTTTGACTGGTCCCACAGCTAAGCTCTACTTCAATGAAGATCTTCATAGCTTCCGCTATCATGCTTCACCATAAAAGCATACCCACTTAGAATAAACCAATTCCAAGCATTTCATTTCGGACCATGTCGAAAAACAACCTTGCTGAAAATTATGGTGTAACTTCCACGTTTGGCTTTCCTGGAAGTTCATCAGCCATCGACATGAATTTCCACCACACACCCTGCATCAATGCCAAACCAATGCCTGTGTGCAAACTTGTGGACCCGCTAACATTAACACATCCTCTATCATGACAACTTTGGGAATTAGCGACATGCCATGAGGATGTACATGTCTCTTTTTAAAGAGCAAAATCTTCCATGGAGAGAGACACAATATTAGCATCATTTCCAGTATCTCCATTTACTGACTTGGAGCCACTTGCCGAACCTGCTCCAGTTCTTGGACAATTTTTCTTGACGTGCCCAGATTGTCCACACTCCCAGCAGACTACTTTCTTCTTCATGGAGTTCTTCATCTTCCCATTTCCAGCTGCTACCATCACTAAGTTCTCATGTGGAACATTACTTCCACTACTTAGTCTTCTCTCTTCAGAAAATATTTTACTGGTAACCTCTGAAAAAATTATTTTCTCCTTCCCATGTATCAAAATAGGTTTCATGTGCTCATAGGAAGGTGGAAGAGACCAGATGAATCTCAAGGCTTGATCCTCATCATCAATTTTAACTCCAATAGCTTCTAGCTCAGCGACAATGCCATTGAGAACACTTAAATGATCTGAAATAGTTGTACCTTCACTCATCCGCAGTGTATGAAACTGCTCCTTCAGGTACACACGATTTGAGACGCCCTTCGTCTGATACAACTCTTCAAGTTTTTCCCAGAGTTCCTTTGCCGTAGATATTCCATGCACATTTGCAAGAACATTTTTGGCCAAACACAAACGTATCGCACTTGCTGTTCTCAAATCCAGATCCTCCCAATCTTCATCGCTCATTTTATATCTGCTACTTTCACCAGTCACACTAGTACCAGTGCTGACTTCAGGTGTTGGTCTGCCCTTCAATGCCTTGTGTAATCCTGATTGAATCAAGACATCCTTGACTTGTACTTGCCACAAGCCAAAATTGATTCTCCCATCAAATTTCTCCACCTCAAATTTGACAAGATTTGAAGGCCTACTTCCTGACATTGCTTTGATGAATTTACTGTAGAAATGAATAGTACCTCACTAAGTCAGTTCCCAGGAAAGATTGGAGGGTCACAATGGACACACTTAAAATTTCCAATCTCCTAGACAGAACCTCCTTAGACTGTACGTATCCACACTACCACACCAAAGCTCCACCCCACAAAAAGAACCTAGTGGCTCTGATACCAATTGTTGGGAATTTGGACCTCCAAATTCACCCCCCCTAAGATCTACCCTTTGCAGGAGTAACAAGAAAAATAGAGAAATAATAACAACACAAGAAATTTACGTGGAAACTCCAAAACAGGAAAAAAACCACCAGACCCAGAGAAGAAAATTCACTATGTGAAAAATTGTTACAATCACACAATTTTTCTCCTCACCACACCTACAAAACTACCCCACTAGTAAAACTTTAACTTTACACCTCTTCCCCTTTTACAAAAGGTTAATAGAGGAATTTAACTAAAGTCAAAAGTTACTAGATAAGCTTTCAACTGGTGCACCTAACCATGAGGCTAAACCTCATTTTTATAGACTTGAGGATTTGCTCCTCCTTCACTTCCCACCCATGTGGGACTTAAGTTAAAGGAGCAAAATAGTCAACAGCAGTCCACTAGGCCTTTCATCTTAAGGAACTTCCAAGAAATTGCAGATCATGTAAGGGAAAGAAGTACTCACATCTGCTATATGCATTCATATTCTAGTAGATTTTTAACACAATTACACGATCTCATTAGGCTGCAGCAGCTCTAGAGACTGTTCGAGACATAACTGTGGCTTCACACATTATAGGAGACATGAGTGGCCCTACCTTTGATGACCCTTTGTTGGATCGATACCAGAAACTAGGCTGCTCAATCTCCCCACTGGATAAAGGGACAGATGACTACAAGATGATCCAGAAGTATCTGGATAGGACTTATGAACCTGTCAAAGTTGGAGATATTGTGAGTAATCTTATTTTATAGAATTTCTTAATTGCAACTAATGATTCATTAGGGCCAGTGTTAACGACACAACAAACTTGAAGGGGAGAATGATCAATTTCTAGTCTCGCTAAGATTATTTTGACCCTGGATTGGTGTTGTTTGGGCCCTCAGCTATGGTCCAGTGTGGCTATACGGTGTCCGTGCTTACATTTATGGCAGTAAATAATAAATAAATGTAGGAAAATAGATAGTGGGAGACACACAGATTTATATGGTTTAGCACCAGGTATACATCCACAAGATTTGGGGAGGGGAGGATCTACTATAATAAACTTATTTTACAGTCTCTCCTAATCTCTCATTCTCTCTATACAATCAATTCCTAAGGTCTGTCTTCTAGAGGGGAACCCATTGCTAGAATTCCTGTCGTGAAGCAAAAGAAACCTTCTTGGAGAAGTCTGGCCCAAAAGTCCCCTAAAGTCACAAGTTTTCGTGTCTTTTATCTCCTATCCTCCCTCTCCTTTATATCACTTCACCTTCTCTTTTATGGTCACTCTCTTCTTTTCCTCCTAATACTCTATATCTTGACCCCTTCCCTTCTTCTCTGTCCTCTTTCCTTCTTTCTTCCTTTGTCCTCTAATGATAGCTCTTTGATGAGTTGGACCGTATGAACTATTTTGGATATGGTATATTTTATCCCTTACGGCCTCTTCTTGCAAATTCTAAACTTCTTACGCATTGCAGGAATATGAGACCGTTGAGCGTATATTTGCAGTAGAATCGAATGCGCTCCCGTCTTACGATGAAATAAAGAAGTTACCAAACAAAGTCCTTTTGTGGTGTGGTAAGAAGCTGATTCATGCATCATTTTTTCAGTGCCCTTCTTTTGAAGGTTTTGTAGGGATGACTTGATTTCCAAGTTGCATGCCAATTTCCTTAATTTACAGGCACACGCAGCTCAAATCTGTTGAGGCACTTGCATCAAGGCTTCTTACCAGCAATGTGCCATCTCCCTGTCCCGGGTTATATGGTATTTAGAATGATCAGTTAAAATGCAATTGCTACTGCAAAATAGTTCATGTCTTTCACACCAATTCTGTGGTTTTTGTTGAACAGTTTGGGCCGGCGATCGTCTGCTCTGATGCTGCAGCCGAAGCTGCTAGATATGGGTTCACTGCGGTGGACAGGCCACTAGAAGGGTTCTTGGTCCTCGCAATTGCTTCTCTAGGAAATCAAGTTATGGAAGCCAAGAAGGCACCCGAGGTTAGCAAACATGGCTCATTTCTAGTTTCTACACGATGTTGAGCTCTTCAAAAGACATTTAATCCCTGCTGTAACTCAATGATGCAGGACAACAAGACTTTCCAAGATAAGAAGATCGGGGTGAAGGGATTGGGTCGAAAGAAGACGGACGAATCAGAATACTTCATTTGGAAAGATAACATCAAAGTTCCTTGTGGTCGACTGGTTCCCTCGGGTCACAAGGATAGCCCAATTGAGTACAATGAGTATGCAGTTTACGATCCTAAACTAGTATGAAAATCGACCGTTAGAATACCATTTTTGATGGATTGAGAACAATACTCATTCAGTACACCACTCTTAACTGGGCTGTCTATATATACTTACGTACTGTTGATGCAGGTGAGCATAAGGTTCGTGGTGGAGGTGAAGTACGATGAGAAGGGTGTGATGATGGACACAGAGGAGTGAAGGACAGGATGGGAGAGGTTTTGTGTACGTTTGTCTGTCTGTCTTTTGTTAGCTGCTTTTACCTTCTGTACAGGATGGAACTTTCTTTAGTTTGGAAGGTTGCATGGTGGTTTTGTGAGGTCTAGCTGTAGACCTTGTTTTGGGGTGTTTATGACCCCCGTGTGTATATAATCATCTAACTTTGGGCTAAGATTATAATCGCTACGTGAATAAATATGAGATGAGAAAGGGACGATGTACTACTAAACAAACAGGCTTAGAATTCCTTTCAAAAAAAAAAAAAAAAAAACAGGCTTAGAATTTGAAGATAGAAAGTAGGATTTTTCATCCGACCCTACTCGACCCGATACTGCTAACCCGACCCGAAGAGTCCAACTTCCGAATGAATTCCGTTCCGAATTTTGTTTATGCATGATTCGGATATTCCGACCTGACCCGTGTATGACATTTCTCTCATACCCATATCTGCAATTTCGTCGGAGGTGCTAGAACTTTGCTGCTTGAGGAATCCAGATCCATACCACTTCTATTTTATCTCAGGATCTAAAGCAAATGAAGAAAAATCTAACTATTAATCCATCAAAACCCACCAATGAAATTCATTTAGAAAAGCCCACCAAAATATCATGAACTCGCTTAGCCAAGGAAATAAAGCATTGAGTCATTATGCATAAAAGACAAGGAACGTCAGGGGCTGGATGGCTTTATTTCAGAGTTGATGTTTTGGAAAGATAGAATAATTGGAGAGAGAGATTAGTGGGTGAAGAAATTGACCGATCTTCCTGATCTTTGCTTCCCTCATCGCCCAAAACCTCAAGCTTGCCGTCAACCTGCTCAACAGCAAGGATGTCATGGGCTGCTTGCTTCTCATGCACTCCATGGTAAATGTTATCAAGATCTGACAAGGGATGTTGTCTACTGGAGTAAATCCACTCATCGCTGCATTGCTCATCTGGGTTTCATCTTCTCTGTTGTTAATATTTCTACTGCCATATTGGTTTTACGAAGTAATTTTGGCCCTTTGGCATTGGTCCCCCCCTTTTTTTCTTTTTTTAAATCGGTTATCGGGTCAATTGAAATAATTCGAAATTAAATCAGAAGTCTTCCGCTTCCGTTTATGTCCACTCAGGTCGAGTAAATCGGGTCGAAATATTCGGAACCTTCGGGCTAGATCGGGTCAATGGGCTAAATGTACAACCCTAATAGAAAGGGAAAGGAGAAAGGTGCGATGTCGCGGAGTATAAAAATGTCACACGACTACACTCTCATTCCACTTCTATCTTGTTATAATAATATAACATCATCCATAATCTTTAGATGTAACTCGAAAAAATTCAACAATTAATTATCATCAACTTTACACATAGCTTAAATATTGAAAAAACTGATTTAGAGTTATGAGTCAATTGACACTATAGAAGCGACACAATAAATAATGCTATTTGCTCATATCTCTACCATCCAAGAACCACTTCTCTAGAGAATCGACTATGGTTTGACTCGAATATAAGATAGGAGGGTGCACTCTCGAGCTCACGAGTTTTGACTTTAGAAGAAGTAAAATCAATGAATCAATTGCAAGGTACAGCTATGATAATTATGCAATGGTACAAGAACCAAACAAGTGCCACTTTAGAAAGATATGGGTAGATTTCTTACACAATTTTGCCACTACATATTAGGCCTGTGCATAAAAGGGCTTGGCCCGATCAATCCGAAAGGCCTGACATGGGCCCACAAGACTTTAGTTGGGTTCAGCAAGTCAAACCCTTTATTGGGTTTATTACACTTCGAAACCGATCAATCCATTGAAACTGTCTCCATTTCTCTCTCATCTAAAATCCTAACATCTCTCCGAATCAGCCTAGAATCTCCTGCTCCGGCTACACTCCTGGGCATCAAGAGCTACTGCTGGAGCATCATGGCAGCCACGGCGGCCATAGAGTTGTTATTGGCGGCACCTAAATAGAGTTCTTTGAAGGAATCACATTACACGCTTTGGAGCCTTGGTTCGCAGCAGAGACAATCACAGATTTCAAAACCTTAGAGTTGATCTTGGAAATGGCAGAGTAGGAGAAGAGAAAAAACCCACACTCTTTTAGCTTGTTTTCCAGCTAGAGAAACCCTACTCACTCTCTCTCTCTCTCTCTCTCTCTCTCTCTCTCTCTCTCTCTCTCTCTCTCTCTCTCCATGATCACTGCTCCAAGATTGTATTTCTTATCCTCATCACTCCCCTCTTGACTTTCTCTGGATTCAAAAACAACATCAACTTGATTTGAGCTTCAAGAGTGTGACTTTTGATGGTATTCTTTGGTAGCAAGAATGACGGAAGTGGGATCTGAAGGTACGCCAGGTTGATGTTCTTGCTTTAACGGAAACTGATATTGTAAATCACAACATATTAATGCTTCATGTTACTAGCGCTTCTTCTTCTTCTTCTTCTTCTCGTCTTTGCTGTGGTCGATCATGCAAGGCAAGGCACATATTTTGATATAGTAAAACTCTTGTGATTCATATTGCTGATTGTGTTTTCAAAATCCCTCAAATCTCAAAGGATGGGATACCCTCAAAAATTGGGTGTCTAGGCAGTACTCTGCCCATCATTCCCTAGATGAGTAACAACATGGTTGATGATGGTAGAGCTTCTGGGTCTGTTGGTGCAATGGATTGTGGCATATGGGTGCTTAGAGAAGGAAGAAGGGAAAAAAGGAAAGAGGTGAAATGCAGAGCTTGATTTCAAAATTTTTTTACTCGACCCGCAACATGACAGGCTGGGTTGGCCCCATATATGCGTTCGGTGGATCAAGTAGCAAGCCTAAATTTATATGCTTCGGAAAATCCCTCTTAAGCAAAATCTCTCTTAAGCAACAACTGCAACTTTTTCCAGCTTCTTCTCAACACCCTTTAAAAGGCTTACCAGTGACTTATCTTTTTCGAGTTCTCAATTCCTTGAATATCAGTTTTCCTCAAGTGCAATGACAATTCTCACTAATTTCTTTTCTTTTTTTTAATATAAATACCTTTGCATCTAATGCCCGAGAGAAAGAGTAGCCCAGTAAAAATATTTGAATGCCTACTAAAAAAGATAAGACATGACATGACTTTCACGCTATGTGTGTGTGTGATAGAGACAGACAGACAGATAGACAAATAGAGAGAGCAAATATTAGTTTCACACTCACGTGCTCTTCAAAGACTGCATGAACAGTTGCATTTGGTACAATGGCCTACAATAATGGTCTGGCTACTAGAGCCGAGCAAGAAAACTTTGTGGAGGGCGTATTTAAGCGGAGGGCCCATTCCATCTTAAAAGCCCAATATGAAACAAACCCACTAGGAGAGGCCCTTTGCTGATTGAAGGAAATTAGAGAGTCCAAAGCTCAACAAAGTTACACACACACTACACCACCTTTCACAGAAAGATAGAGATTTCATGCAGATACGTGATCATTTTGGTTATCGGGTGATGATCCATACCGATAAACTCTAAACAAAATAAACGTCACGTATGAGCTTATATATACCAGGTAACTCTTGATAGTAAGAGATCAAACTCTTTTCTGAATTCTGAATCGTTTGGTTACACTTTACTGACTTAAGCATCGGAGTTCTCCCAGGCGGATCACGCCAAAGCCTCTTGACATTACGTAGGTGAACGGTTGCAGAAGGGAACTGGGACACGTCCTTAACATTGGCACCATCTGTAAGATTCACTATCATCCAGCGTGGTTCTCACATGCCAACTGTAACATGTTCCTTAGCAAGCCGAGCAGTAAATACATTGCCAACATCCATAGAAGCACGATTAACAGCAACTGAGGAGAGGCTGAAGAAGGCGTTGGAGGCCATGGAAATCTTGCATAAGGAAAATAGCGACCTATGGCGAAAGAATGTTGAATCTAATGATACTACCGTACTTGCTCACAGTGAGCAAGATGAGAAGAGGCATACTGCAATACCAAGGCAAACATGAGGCAAACAAAGAAGGAAAAGATGCATGACGAATTGAAAGAACTAGCAAGAAAGTACAAGGAGATGGCAAAGAAGATAGGGGGATCTTCCTTGGTGGAATGCCTCCTACACCAAATAGATTTGTCATATAGCGAACAGATTATGGCCATGCCGCTCCCACCAAAATTCATGATCCCCTGGATAGACACATATGATGGATCCGAAGACCCAGTAGATCATTTGGCAAACTTCAAGGCCCACATCACGCTCCATGATTTTCTGGGTGAGATTGCATGCCGAGCCTTCCCTTCGACCCTAAAAGGGACGATGAGAGGATGATTTGGAACCCTCAGGCCAAAGTCGATAATAAGTTTCGAAGAATTGGCAAAATAGTTCCTAACCCAATTTATGCCTAGTAGAAGGTGTAGACGTCCAACTGCCTACCTGCTAATAGTCAAACAGAAAGAGGAATTGAGGCCTCCCCAGAAAAGATAGAAGCCATACTCAACATGAAGCCACCAAAAAATCTAAATGAAACTCAGCAGTTGGCGAGCAGAGTCGCTGCTTTGAAAAGATTTATAGCTAGGTCAACAGACAAATGTCTCTCTTTTTCTCAAGTACTGTGAAAAATGCATCCCCGAAATGAAGAGTGTGATGAGGAGTTCAAGAAATTAAATCAACACCTGGCCATCCACCCCTTCTGAAGCGGCCAAAGAAAGGTGATGTGTTTTGCGCATATCTAGCAATCTCCCCACATGCTGTATCTGCCGTCCTGGTAAAAGAGGAGGGGATCGCCCAACATCTCATGTACTACGTAAGTCAGGCTCTCAGAGGAGCAGAAGCAAGGTACCCTCAAATTGAGATGCTAGCATTTGCCTTAGTAACAGAGGCTAGAAAACTCTGCCCATACTTCAAAGCCTACACAATAAAGGTGCTTATGGAAGTTTCGTTAGCAAAAACTCTGAGGAAACCAAATAGCACAAGAAGATTGATAGCGTGGTCGATTGAACTGAGCGAGTTTGATCTAGAATATGAGCCAAGAAATGCAGTTAAGGGACAAGCACTGGCAGATTTCATGGCGGAGTTCTCAGGTTTCCCCCAAGAAGACACGATATTGGGAAAGCCATGGGTATTTTTCATAGATGACTCATCTTGCTGGGTAGGTAAAGGCCTAGGAATACATTTGTTTAAAACTGATGACCAAGAGCAACACTATATGACAAAACTGGCTTTCAAAGTGACAAACAACAAAGTTGAGTACGAAGCACTCGTAGCGGGACTTTCTATAACCGCTAGGATAGGGGCAACAGAGATAGAGGCCAAGTCAGATTCAAAGGTAGTAGTGAATCAGGTGTTGGGCCTGTACGCTACCAAAGGCGAGAAATTGAAAAAATATCTTGCACAAGTCTTAGAGGTACGTGACCTCTTCTTGTATTTCACTATAACTCAGGTACCAAGGGCGGACAACGAAGTCGCTGACAAATTGGCACGAACAGCGTCAGGGATGGAAGAGGCGCCCCTCCCATTGCAAGTTAAAAAAAGAGTCATCGAGGTCCCAGCCAACATTCCAGAATGGGCAACCAGGGTGGTTGAGTACTTAGACGAAGGAAAACTACTAGAGGCAAAGGAAGATGCGTGGACGATAAGAAGGAAAGCAGCAAGGTTCCTGATCATCGACAGAGTCCTTTATAAAAGGGGTTTCTCAACCCCATTGCTACGATGCATTTCCACACAAGAGGCGTAGTACGTCTTAACAGAGATACATGAATGAATATGTGAAAACCATTCCGGTGGAAGGACCTTAGCTAGGAAAGCAGCCAGGGCAAGATACTACTGGCCCAACGCTTTAAGGGATGCTCGAGAATTCATCAAGAAGTGCGTCAAATACTAAACGTATGCGCCAGTACCGCATGCCCCTCTAGATGAGTTAACATCTATAACAACGCTATGGCTTTTTGCCCAGTAGAGCGTAGACCTAGTAAGACCTTTCCCACAAGGAAAATAAGGGGTAAAATTCATGATAATTTCTGTAGATTACTTTACAAAATGGGTAGAGGCAAAACCGTTGGCGACCCTGACAAGCAAGGTCGTAACAAAGTTTTGTGGAAAAAGATTGTTTGTAGATTCAGAATCCCGCAAAGCATAGTGGAAGATAATGGATGCCAGTTTGACTCCAATCATTATAAAGAATGATGTGCTAAGTTGAAGATCAAGACAAAGTACTCCTCACCAGGCCACCCCCAAGCGAACGAACAAGCAGAAGCAACAAACAATGCGCTACTCTCAATTATTAAGAAGAGAGTCACAAAGAATAAGGAAGATTTGGCAGACGAGTTGCTAGGGGTACTTTGGGCATATAGAACATCAGTCAAAACTCTAACAGGGGAATCCCCATTCACACTAGCATGTGGGTGCGAGGCGATCCCCCCAATCAAAGTAGGGCTCCCAAGTTACAGAACGAGCTACTTCTCGGCCGCCAAAATGATAAAAAGATGGATGAATACCTCGATTTATTAGAGGAAAAAAGAGAGATAGCAGAAGCCAAAATGTTATGAGAAAAAACAAAAGCCAAGCAGTACTTCAACAAGAGGATAAGGCCCAAGACTTTTAAAATAGGAAATCTAGTCTTGAAGAAAAGTGGGTTGACTACCCAAAGAGAAGGAAAAATGGGACCCCGATGGGAAGGGCCTTACCTAGTGGTAGCTAACAATAGGCCTGAATTGTATCGTTTAAAAGACAGCCAAGGCAAGGAATTACCACATCCATGGAATGTGCAGCAGTTAAGGAAATTTTATCAGAAGCGTTTATAGCATTTTCATTTCTGTTAATTTCATTTCCTCAGTGTTTGCATTATTACATTTATATTTATTCGCGGAAATATTTGCATTCGCTTATCACTACTTAAAACATGTTGTGCTCTGCATTATTAGTAACTTTTTGGTAAAAGTAAAGAACATATGAGGGCCAACATTGGTGTAAAGCCTGGTGAACACAAAAGGCAAAGGGTGCGGAGGTCATCAGACCATGCCACCCCTAAATACCAAAAACAAACCTTAGCAGCTTGTGGTGCCATGAAAAAGGGCGTGGAACTCATCAGACCACATAAAACTAAACGCCAAAAGCAAGCCTTAGCAGCTTGTGGTGCCATGAAAAAGGTTGCAAAGATCATCAGATCACGCCACCTCTAAACACCAAAAACAAGTCTTAGCAGCTTGTGGTGCCATGAAAAAGGGCGCGGAGGTAATCAAACCACGCCACTCATAAACACCAAATACAAGCCTTAACAACTTGTGGTGTCATGAAAAAGGGCGCAAAGGTCATCAAACCACGTCATTCCTAAACACCAAAGGCAAGCCTTAGCAATTTATGGTGTCATGCAAAAAGGCAAAGAGGTCATTAGACCAGCTTGTGGTGCCATGAAAAATGGCGTGGAACTCATCAGACCACATAAAATCTAAACACCAAAAACAAGCCTTAGCAGCTTGTGGTGCCATGAAAAAGGTTGCGGAGATCATCAGATCACGCCACCTCTAAACACCAAAAACAAGCCTTAGCAGCTTGTGGTGCCATGAAAAAGGGCGCGGAGGTAATCAAACCATGCCATCCATAAACACCAAATACAAGCCTTAGCAACTTATGGTGCCATGAAAAAGGGCGCGAAGGTCATCAAACCACGCCATCCCTAAACACCAAAGGCAAGCCTTAGCAATTTATGGTGCCATGCAAAAAGGCACAGAGGTCATTAGACCATGCCACCCCTAAATACCAAAACCAAGCTTTAGCAGCTTGTGGTGGCATGAAAAAAAGCTCAGAAGTTATCAGACCATGCGACCCCTAAACACCAAAGACAAGCCTTAACAGCTTGTGGTACTATGAAAAAAAGCGCAGAGGTCGTCAGACTACACCACTCCTAAACAACAAAAGCAAATCTTAGCAACTTGTGGTGCTATGAAAAAGGGCACGGAGGTCACCAGACCATGCCACCCCTCTCAAGAACCTTAGCAGCTTGACAAACCAAAGGCCAAAAAGACAAAGCAATCCAAACATAAACATAAGACCAAGAGCAAGGTGTCCAACAGAAGAATTAACAATACTCATCATTGTAAACCAAAGTTTATTAACAAAGCAAGAGTACAATGTGTGAAAAGTACAAAATTTTCATAGGAACAAAAGGAAGGAGGCTAGGAAGCTAAGGAGCATCATCGGGCGGCAACAACAAAGGTACGCCTATAAAAGCATCAGGCATCTCATCCCACCCAAACACGTCAACTCGATAGTAATCATTTTCTTCAGGAGAAAATAAACCCCGATCTAGAGTTTCAAGATCAGTGGCGGGGTCGGCCAGAAAGCGGTTCCTAAGCCTCAGAATACCAGAGCCATGGTCATAAGCAAAGGTGTGATTCCTGGTAGCAGGAACATGAGCTAACTAGGCACGAAGCCGTGCAATCTCCACCTGAGCAACAACTAGCTCATCCGTCTTCTCAGTTAGCTTCTTATGCTTGGCAACAAGAGCCAAATTTGCCTTCCTAAGCTCCTCATCAATGTCCTTATGGCTGACCTTATATTACTCACGATGATTCTGGAGTTCTACCAAGGATTCCTATGCCTCTAAAAGGTCAAGGGTAGTAAGGCATGCCTTCTCCATGATGGCCGCCAGCTCCTGTGATAGCTCGCTACGGCTTTCTTACGAGCGAGTCAATTCTTCACAGGTCGAGTTTAACTCTCCATCACGGGCGAGAAGCTTAGAGTGTAGGCAAGCCTTCTCAGCTTCAAAACTTTTTTGAGCCTCAAAAAGTTGGGACCTTGTCGAGTCACTTTTGGACTGGAGGAGTGTTAGAGCAAAGTCATCCCTGACCTTTGCCTCTTGGGCGAGGCGAGCAGCTTCACAGAGCTCAATGACTTCTCCCTCTTGCATCTCCAAGTCGCCTTGCAACGAGTGGGAGTAGCCTTCTGATTACTCCAGCAGAATCTTTAACTCCTTCTTCTCAGCCAAGGCTTCCAACTCAGCCCTATCAAACTGTCACTTCTCAGAAGCGCGCTTGGTGATGTAGCACAACTTATGACGCTCCTTAACCTCCTCCTCTAGGCAGGCATGATCTACCACAATCCACATCACCAGATTGTTAATGCCCTACAAAAGAAGGTGAAATAACCCAAAGTAAGAAACGGCGTGCAAGCACAAAAAGAATAAAAACAAGCCCAGAGAACCTGTCCTTTAAACGGTTAGCCATCTAAACAATGGCTTCAGCTTGGGCACTAGTAGAAGTAGAGAAGGCACCACTACTAGCATCTCCACCAAGGATCTCTCGAGGACTAGGAACAACCCCAAACGAAGAGGCCTTTGCAAGCCTCAAAGTTGAATCCGCCACCTTTTCTAACAGACCATTGAGGTGTACAGGTGGAAGGGGGGAAGTGGTGTAGGTCAGGTCGGCCTCGATTAGGCGAGCATCTTCCTGCAAAAAGTTACGCCATTCCTCTTCAAAGAGGGAGTTGGTGTTTCTCCCAAATGATGAGGAGTGGAGGGAAGGAAGAGAAAGGTCTTTGCCACTACCAACCAATAAAGGGGTACTTCCCCCATAAACCATAACTGGCGGGGTCTCTGGGGCAGTTTGTTTTGCCCCTGTCTCATCACAAACATCCTTGCAGCAATGGGGTGTGCACCCTGCTGCATTGGCCTGATCGCTCCCTAAGGGTGCAGAAGCTCCGTCCGCCCATCGACTGGAAAGACACTTACCACCTTTTCACAAACATCCCTTGTCGAGGAAGGTGGGCTAGCCCTTACACCCATGATAGAGTCTAGTTTAAGGGCGGCCACCACTTCAACTTGCCTTCCCTCACTAGACCCTCTAAAATAGGAAAGTCAAATACATGGTTGGACGCAAGAAGTTGCACCTGCTGAGGGAGCATAACTCAGAAGGAAGCAGCCAAATCAAAGAGGGTCATGTTGGCTAAACCCTCAATGTCTCTCAGACTAGAGGAACGTGGCTGGGTGGAGGACCTGCAAGGTGATGGAAGCGTGGCAATAACTGGCGGGGTGGATGGTTGCCCCTGATCGCCCCTAAAGGGTGTGGCAACTTCCTTTAACTTCGGCACAGGGAATGCAGCGGTGGTTGGCTGCACATGAGTCTAAGTCTGGGCGCCTTCAAAAGGCTCCAAGATTTCCATAGTGTCTGAGTCTGGGAGCCCACCAAGGTTACCAAAGCTTCCATAGGCGATGGTACGAGAAGCATGACTGCAGCTGGTGACGTGGGCTTCTAGGCACAGGTGCCCTCTGGGGGCACCAGAGTTTTCTTTTGTGGAGGAAAAGAGGGAAAAGAGTCTTCAGAGTGAGTTCTTTTTCTTTGACTTTCATATTTATTCTTTTTCTTGCTTCTTTTTTTCCTCTTCTCTTTGATTTCCTTCTTTTCATATCGCCTCTTTTTCTCTTTCTTTACCTGTATGACAAGGCCATGTCTCTTACTTTTCTTGGAGGACTTCGGTAAAGGAGGGGGAATTGTATCTCAAATCATGAACAAACGCCCTTGAACATGGGATCAATTGGGTGACATCAAGAACCGATCTATGTAAATGGGCATCAACAAAAAGTCAGTTCAAATATCCTCAAGATGAGTTTCAGCGCAGGAACAAACGGTTTCAATTCGGGCCAACTCCCAACGTGACAAAGGTTCCATGGTAGCCCACAAGCTCTTATCGTCAAGTAAAGGGTGCCAGATCGTCCTAACTGGAAAATCTCTAAAAATATCTTCTTGGGTGAGAAACTCTCAGCCCTAGCCGGTAAAAAAAAAAAAAAAAAAAAAAAAAAAAAAAAAAAAAAAAACTAGTTGTCCAAGCTTTGGCATTGGAGTATCGGGTCTCAAACCAAGCCAAGGTTTGCCCCTTATCTTTCTTGCGAAAGCTGGCGACGTTGCCTTTAGTAGCAGCCCTCACGTTATAATAGGCCAAAAATTTCCAAGCAGTTAGATCAAGATAAGGATCACCAAGAGGCTCTAGAACCATATGAAAAACAATGCAAGCACAAAGATAAGCCCTCAGTGCAAAGGAGTGTAGTTGAGCCGACACCAGACCAAGAAGGTCCAAGATGTCGCGAAGAGGGTGACAAAAGGGGAGCCTCAATCCAAGTGACAAAAGGGACGCGGTCATGGCAACTTTACTGGCTAAACCCTCATCATTGCAACATCCAGAAGAGGGAGCCTCCATCACTATCATTTCTGGGATGTGATATTCCTCCTAAATCCCTGGTAAATGTTTCTCTCGGAAGCCTAAACGCCTCATGTATCCATCAAAGGTCGTGCCCTCCAGGACTTGAAAAGGTTGTACGGAGCTGTCACCTTGCTTAGTCATAGAAATTGGAAGGGAGAAAAGAAGCAAGAAGATGAGAACAAAAATGGGAGAGAAACAAGAACAAGAAAGGACGCACAGGCAAGAAAAGAATAAGGGGGAAAAGTGAGCAGAAGAAAAAGTGAAGGAAATAGAGAATGGGTATTTAAAGAATGGTGAATACAAAACGCCAACAGACATAAAAATCATGGCCTGACCCTGAAGCAGATTAGTAACCATCGCATGAAAGCCCCCCTCCCCTTTCGCCAAGATAGCGGGAAATCATGGGGGCTCCTTAATTTTTGAAAAAGTGAAACGGCGCAAGAAGAAGAGTATGAAAGGTTGGTGGGTGCTCAATAGTTCATAGATGGGCCAGGCTTGTCCCAACAGTTATTCACAATGTTAAGGACGTGTCCCACTTCCCCTCTAAAATCATTCACCTACATAATGTCAAGAGGCTCCACGTGATTTGCCTGAGAAAAAAATCTGATACTTAAGTCATTAAAGTGTAACCAAATGATTTAGAATTCAAAAAAGAATTCGATCTCATACTATCAAAGGTTATATGGTATATATAGGCTCATACGTGACACTTATCTTGTTCAGAGTTTATCGGTGTAAATCGTGATCCAGTAACTAAAATGATCACGTATTTGCATGAAATCTCTATCTTTCCTTAAAAGATGGCATAGTGTGTGTGTGTGTGTGTGTGTGTGTGTGTGTGTGTGTGTGTGTGTGTGTGTGTGTGTGTGTGTGTAACTTTGTTGAGCTTTGGACTATTTAATTTCCTTCAGTCAGCAAAGGGTCTCTCCTAGTGGGTTTTTTTCATATTGGGCTTTTAAGATGGAATGGGCCCTCGGCTTAAATAGGCCCTCCACTTTGTTCAAAATTAACTGCAATAGACAGAGACACGGGAACATCAATTAATTAATTAGTTAATTGAAAGTAATAGGTGTTTGAAATTTGGAAAAGGTTGGGAGGCAGCTGGGGCTACGCTATTTTTTTGTTTTTTTTACTTAATAATTAAGTAAGTATTTTTAATAATATTGTAATTTTTTTAAAAAAATTAAATGTTAAAAAAATATGTGTAAAAAAATAAAAACAAAAACAAAAACAAAAATAAAAAAAAGTGGTGGAGCTATCAGTGATGGCTGTAGAGCCACCCTTGAATTTTTGTGGGGAAAGTAAACTAGATAACTTGCCAGTAAGTTACGGAAGACCACAATGGTTCAAATCAAGTAAATCCCAAATTAATGTCATTTCCATAATCCATATCAGCTCCCAAAAAAGGCCTACAATGGCATGCATGCATGTAAAATTTAGCAGAAAGAAAATTCACTATAGCGGGAATGTAAGTAGTACAAGGAAAATCATCATATGTTTATATAAAAGCTGACTTGCTATATCTATTTTGACTTGGAAATAAAATTGGTTTCCTCTTTTTAGTATAACTTTCTTGCCCCTTTCTTTTTTGTGAGAAAGCAAGTGCTTGATGAGAAGATAAAAGATATTCACGAATGAGAGATATCCTCCCATGGCAAAAGTCACATAAACAAGTATGGCATAGTTCATGGAATTGCTCTTCTTGTAGCAATACTATCTACTTTTGAGTCTACTATATATATATACACACACATATATATATATATATAGATATCTGCTTTCGAAAATTATAACACATTGAAATACTCAATGGACCCAAAAAAATGAACCGACAAGCCATTTTCAAGCAAAATCAAGACCAATTCTCTCACCCGTATTTCTTTTAAATATCATGGAAAGAGCCATAATCTCATGAGACAGCATATCCTTTCTTCGAAGCACGTCAAAAAGGAAAAATTTATGCCACATTATTGCTCACGAAGACAAGATTACAACCAAGAATCGAACTATTAATGTGAGTGGGATCACATAAAGATGGATATGGGCTGAAACTAAAGACCAATACTAAGCTCTAGGCCTCAAACCACTTTATATGGGCTTTTTGTTTGGACCTTATACCATCACTCGTCTTCTCTTTTCTATTTATGGGCCACACTCGGATGATAAATTCGAAATTCCTTCTCGCCTTTTCTTCTCCTCCATTTTTCCTTAACAGCAAAGGAACGACCATGTAAAACACCTTAAATCCTAAGGAAATTAGGGTTTCTTTTGCTCTTTCGAGGAGAGCCCCTCCAGAAAGTGATGGTAGAGAGAGAGAGAGATGGAAAAGACAAATTCAGTTTTGCAATATCATTCAGAATGCGTAACTACAACAATGCTGCCCAGCATATATGCTGTTAGAATTGTCTAATAGAAAATACAAGAATAAAGTAGAATGAAGCAAATGAGTGTTTTAGGCCATGGGCCCTCACAAGCCCAAAACAAGGCTTTCTCTAGTTCAAAACCTTAAAAGGAAATACATAAGATAATCGGCCCATAGTTAGGGCTGTTCATCCAGGTTCTAGTTACGGGTTTCAAAACCCAGACCTATACAGTCAGGGTATAAAAACTCGGGTTCCAAATTTTATACCCGGTGTCCATGTTTATATACATTCCAATAAAATCCACTTTTATTTCTAATGGGTACTGCTACATCTCCCGAGAGATGTAGCCAGAATACCCACCGTATTAGGCTCTTATATATATATATATTGTTTTTTTCATTTATTTTTTTATATTCTTAAATATATTTTAAAAAAAAAAAAAAATCACAACATTACTAAAAGATATTTACTTAATCACTAAAAAAAGGGTAAACAAAGCACTTCTGATTTCTAATAGGGTTTCATGATTTCCACCACCCCGTGTGATACAGTTCTCCTCTTTCATCTTTGGTAGGGTTTCTGCCGTCTCTCTCTCTCTCTCTCTCTCTCTCTCTCTCTCTCTCTCTCTCTCTCTCTCTCTCTCTCTCTCTCTCTCTCTCTCTCTCTCTCTCTCTCTCTCTCTCTCTCTCTCTCTCTCTGTCTCTCTCTCTCTCTCTCTCTCTCTCTCTCTCTCTCTCTCTCTCTCTCTCTCTCTCTCTCTTCTCAGCCCTAGCGTTTGAATTTCTGAGGCAATCTATCTCTCTGCTTAGACCTCTCTCTCATACAAAATCGTAAAATCGTGTCTCTCTATTCAAGCTTCAGCCGTAGTCTCTCTGTCTCGCTGCTGTATTTGTCTCGTCGGTGACCTTTCGGTAAGTTTCTTTCCCGATCTGTGATCAATGAATGTAAATTTGGGTAGATTGTTTCGGTGAACTGGGTCTCATAATTGTGCTTGAAACTTGTTGAATGTGATTTTTCTTGTGTTATCTCTCATGGAAGTAGGTGATTTTTTTTGGGGGAGGGGAGGAACATCGAAGATACGATGTGGAAGAAGATTGAAGTGGATCTGTTGAGTTAGGAAGATGAGAGTTGGACTGTTAAGTGGTAACTCGAAAAGCAACGTATGGGTCTCCTCCCTCATACTTTATTGATCGGTATACTATATTTGCTAAGGATCAGTGTCTATAATTGCATTTGTTTGAGAATCTTTGTATTTTATATATTTTTTGAAGTATTTGAGGGTTTTCGATGGTAGCGTTTTTCTTCCCAAAAGCTTTGGATTTGATCATATTTGGTTTATTATTTAAATTTTATTGAAAAGTATTCCTTGTGAGTTATGATATAAACAGATGCTTGATGTTTCCTTGTTCTTTATCTTTCATTTCGTCTTTGCCTTCGTTACTAGTTCTTTATCTTTTATTTCATTTGTTCTCTCTATTGATTTGGGTCTGTTTTGATGATATTATTTGAATGAAATAATCTTTGAGGAGTATTTTTATAGGTTAAATCTGGATTTGTGAGTCCTTTTGCTAGCTTTTGAATCCTTTTGCTAGACCCAAACCTACAGATCTTACTGGCTTGATGGAGATGCCATTGGAGGTGTCTTCATGATTATATTGGACCAGGGATGAGAAGACTTCTGAAAAACAATGTCAATTTTTATAGTCCTTTGTGAGGTAGAGGTAGCATAGATGTTCTTGGCAAATTAGTTCATATTTGGTGTTGTGTATTGGAGTTTTGTTTAAAGCAGTGTATGTGTTTTGTAATAATCTTAGCAAATTAGTTCAAATAATGTAATATATAGTGGATTGCATCATATATGCATTATATGATGAATATTGGATTTATATATATATATGCATTTAGTTAAAAAGTTAATTAGTTATTTATAGCCTTAGTTATCTTTGACATAAATTTAGTTTTTCATTTTGATATATCATTTTGAAAAATAAAGGCCTTTTCAGTTAAAAAAATAATAAGCTTTTATATAAAACTGGTAGAATAAACGTCTTTTGGACGTTAGCCTATTTTAGGCAAAATTTTTATGGTAATTATATATATATATATTTATATGTATACTAAGGGTAATGTTTGCTACATGTATGTTTAGATGATAAAAATAAAGAAAATAAAAATGAACTTTACATACAACTTAATGTCCTATTTAAGTATATAATCACAACAGTGAGAAATTTATATAAATTTAAAAGTGAAGAAATAAACATAAACTTTATGCATAAGTCAGTGTTATATTTAAAGATATAATAATAAAAGTGAGAAGTTTAACAAAAAAACTTTAGAGTATTTATAACTTAGCTTAATTTATAGATTCGGCGAAATGCACATTGAGCTTATTTTAGCGTAATTGTCCATATTCATTTATTTATGCGCAAGTAGGGGTGGGGCCCTGGACCCCGTTGCTCCCCCTCGTTCGCCCCACCCCTGCATATGCGAGGCGGGGTATTCGCACCGCAAGGGCGGGGGACGGGGGCCCCTGCCAGTATGTAAACCCCCCAACGGAGGCGAGGGATGAAGGGGCCGTGACCCTACTCCGTTTTTCCCCTGCCCCGCTCCGTAATATATATATAATATTATATAATAATATAATAAATATATTTTAGAGATGAAACGGTACCGTTTTGTACATGAAAAAAGGGCGCCGTTTCAATAAGGGATAGTTTCATTAAGTCACTTAATGAAACAATACCGTTTTATCCATTACAAAACGGCGTCGTTTCATTAAGTGTTTAACCCTAACGCACCCCCCCCCCGCGTGTCCCCCCTTCCCCTCGGTAGCTTCTTGAGCACTCTCCAGTCTCCTCTCACTCTCTGTCTCTCTCAGTCGCACTCTCCCCCAAGCCTCGTTCTCTCTTCTCTCTCGCTCTCGTTCTCTCCTCTCTCTCGCACTATGCTGGACGCACGGTACTCGTACTAGCTAGTTCCACTCTCGCCGTCGCAGAGGTAAGTCACTCTGCTTATATTTTCTCCATTGTTTTTTTTTTATTTTTTATTTATTTTGATCGAAGATTGGAGGAAGGATGGGTTGAATCGGAGATGGAGGATGGGAATTTGTGACTTGTGAGCTGTGGATTCATGGATTGTGCATGTGTATTCAATGTTTTCTTACTATGATTGTGATTGATTCCGTTTTGTTTTGTTTTTTTTTTTTTTTTTTTTTGTAATTTTAATTGTTTCGGAAAGCCTAAATTGATTTAGGGGTTTCATTGATTGAAACCCCTAAATCAATTTAGGGTTTCGAATTGGAACCATAATTTAATTTAGGGTTCTAATTCGAAACCCTAATTTTTTTCATTCAATCACTCTATTTTCATTCTATCAACTTAAATTTTTAGAATATTTGATGATTTAAGACAATGTTAAAACTTAGGGTTACACGGTATGTTTTTCCCCCATTTTTGGTCAGTACCCAAAAGATATGGTTAGCATTTTTGCTTTGGATCATATAGGTATTAATTCCTAGTTTCCATTATTAATAGGTAATGTTTTTAACTTTACGCTTCAATATATTATATTGTATTTTCTGGCTGGCTGGTGTTTTTCAATAATATTCTTCATAAAAGCCTAGTTTTGTATTTTTTTTTATAACCTTATTACACTTTTTGATTAAGGTATTCCTCTGTCAAAAGTAAAGATTTATCAATAAAGTTGGGATATAGTCATCCTCTTTTATTAAAAAGAAAAAACAATGTTAAAACTGATCAAATTCAATCGGATTGATCAGGTTTTCATTTCATGCCTAACGTGCTAAGGTTAGTAATTCTATATATGCATGGATTTATATATATGAGATGTAATTTGCATGCATGCCTAAAATCATTTTCATGACTAGCTTTCTTCATATGAATTTTTCCCCATGGCCTAGATATATTAATTATGAGGAGTTACGAGGAAAAATAATTAGCAGATGCTTAGAGAGGAATACATGGAAGGCCAGAATTCATGATAGGGGAATTTTTTTTACTCTACCGTGACCAAGCTAGCTAGGTTAATTATATAATTAATTAAAAAATGTTGCTTAATAATATTGTGAACTTTTTTAAATTGGTTTCAATCATTGCACTTTGCCTTGTTTGGTGTATTATTACATTTTTTTTTTTTTTTATGTCTTGTGTTTAATTGCACCATGCCTTTTTTTTTTTCCTTTTTTTGTGTTATGTTGGATTACACTTTGAAAATTTTTTATTGTGTTGGGGAGTCAAGAATGTCTTCTCAAATGGATCCAGATTTAAGTGATAGCTCTCCTGCGCCAGAACCTAACCCTTCTTCTACCCCTATAGAGAGTACACATTGCCCTGCCCCAAAGCCCACACAGAGCAAGAAACCTGTGTCCATAGTTTGGTCTCACTTTACCAAACTAGGGGGTGGTGACCTCAACAACCCACAAGCTAAATGTAATCACTGTAGAAAAATATATGGATGTCACTATAGGAAACATGGTACATCCTAGCTGAAGGTCCATTTAGAGGAACAATGCAAAAGAGTCCAAAATTAAAATCCTTAGTAGAGAATGGTCAATCTAAACTAGATATTAAAATGGCAGATGGGAGTAGTGGGGTCGGGTGTCCAACATTGAAGGGGTATACAAAGTATAATCCCAATGAGTATAGAAAGAAGTTAGCTCGTATGATTGTCATGGACAAGCTGCTTTTTCAATTTGTGGAGGATAAATTGTTCCAAGAATTTGTCCAAAAGTTGGAACCGAGATTTACGTCTCATTCTCGTCACACTGTGGTAAAAGATATTAAAAAGATGTACATAAAAGATAAAGATGTTTTGAGGGGCCAATTGGCGGGTTTGTAATTTGTCTCACTACCGATACTTAGACTTCTATCCAAAATATGAATTACATATCGTTGACTGTGCATTTTGTTGATTCTGATTGGATTTTTCACAAAAAGATTATTAAATTTTGTCAAATAACTGATCATAAGGGTGACACGATTAGATGGACTGATCTTATTGGTGAATTGGCCTAAGATACCCTAACTAAATTGTATGATGAGTTTAATGCAATTAAGGGTGGTACTGCATCCAAGACACATATACCTACCCCAACGCCTTTTACGGACACCGTGACTGGGCCTCCTACAAAGAAGCACAGAATGCCGTGGACTAAGACCCTCGCACAGAATCTCACACTAGTCCATCAATCTACGGAGGTGGTTTCGGAGTTAGACAACTATTTGTCAGTAGATATGGTCCAAGATGATGATGATAATTTCGATATATTAGAATAGTGGAAGAACGCATCAAAGAAATATTCTATCATTTCTGAGATTGCCCGCTGTATTTTGGCCATCCTTATTAGCACCGTTGCCTCAAAGTCAGCCTTTAGTACCGGAGGTCGCATATTGGATCCTTTCCGTAGTTCATTGTCTCCTATAATTGTGGAGGCATTAATATGCACACAGAGTTGGACGATAGGAAAGGATATTCATGTTTTGAATCTTTTAAATTTTAAGAAGACCGATGAGAAGGGTGGTGATCAGTCTGGATTTGGATCACTTAGTAATTTTTTTTTAATTTTTTTTTATTTTGATTTATCTATATTCATTTTGATTTCATTATTATTAATTTTATTATTAATTCTTGTAGTAACACATGAGACGACGTCTAACTCCACTGCAACATAAATATGTGCTCAAGCCCAAGCCGCCCCAAGTGTCACAGTCAAAGACAAGCCACAGCTGATAGCTCTCTCTTTAGAATATTCAAAATTTAAATTATTTGTTCATATTTTGTATTCAATGATTTGTAATGTTGATACAATGTCCCTTGGACACTTTTATATTTGTAATTTTATAATTATTTAGCATTTCAATTTTGTAATAACTTAATTATTATTATTAGTTTATTAGGTATTAGACTAGTAACTTTTATTAGCAATAAAACTAATTACTATAGTGCAAAATTTTTTTTTAATCTGGTTTTTAAATTTTTTTTCTTTTTACTTATAATTTTATAGGCTGAAAATAGCCTACAAGATTTTTTGGGCCTAAAAGAAAAGCTTGTGGGCCATTTTAAGCCCATTTCAGGGGTTTCTGGGCCATTTTTGGCCCAGAAATTGCTTTTGGGCTCACGGCCCAGTAGGCCCATGGCCTAGTAGGGGTGCCAAGAGGGGTGTGCGGATGGATTGCCCCCCCAATCCGCACCCTGTTAGGCGGGACGGGATACCCCGCCCCCGCACACCAGGGGCGTGTAGCACCCGTACATGCAACTGTATAATCTATTCTTTTCTGAAACTGCACTTAGCCAACATGAATGTCTTTGACTGATATAAATATTGTATTTTCTTTTTAATGTTATTGTCATTTGGACTTTCTTGGTTTTTAATGTTACGGTTTTCATTATTTCTAAACAGGGTGTGAGGTTTTTACAAATTAGCTACAAATTAAAAACAATATTCGCTATTTGTTTCAATGAACATTTTTTTCTAATGCATTTTTTTTTTGTTTCAAATGAAAAAAAAAAAAAAAAAAAAACACATTGTTATATGTTTATTTACTTTAGCTATTAGCACATAGTTCATTTAAATTTTTTTCACTTAATATATGAATTTTGCATAAAATTGTATTAAGAGTTTAAAATATAAAAAAATAAAATTTAAAATATTGTAAAATTTTATTTTTTTTAATTTATACATTAGTAATTATTGTAAATTTAATAATAATGTTTATAAAAAAATTCCAATTTAGTAATATACTATAGAAAAATATAAAAGAGAATGTATCAGTTGGGGCTAACCGTGCAATAGGGGAAAATGGGAGAAAAATTTATAAATTGGCTAAATTG
Source organism: Carya illinoinensis (assembly GCF_018687715.1). Lineage (NCBI taxonomy): Eukaryota > Viridiplantae > Streptophyta > Magnoliopsida > Fagales > Juglandaceae > Carya > Carya illinoinensis. The sequence continues at coordinate 26,606,346 of NC_056764.1, forward strand.
AAATATAGAAGAAAAAAAAATAGTTTAAAATTTTTGTTGAACATTATATGTTATTACAAATAATTAGGATATACAAAAATGTTAGACGAAAATATTATTCCTCTAATATTTACATTTATATATATAGTAGATATTTTTGTTATATTTTGTTTTTTATATAATAAGAATATAACAAAATTTTAAACATTAGTTTATGACATTATTATGTTTGCATGGGAATAGCTTGTATGGAAATCTTGACAACTCTTAAATTGTTAATCATGTAATTGATTTGCAATAGCTTGGAATGGAACGTTGGCAGCGAAGTTAATATCTACTTTAAATGTCTTTGACTGGTATGGATTGTGAGGGGGGTAAACTCCGAGGGCCCAAGCCTAGCCCACTTGATTGGGTGTTAGAAGATAAGAAGAGATAAGATGTGAGAAGGGGTATGGGGTGTTAGGAAGGGATGGAAAGACAAAAAGCAGAGTAGGGGGCATTTAAGAGGGAAAAACTCTCTCTCGGTGCTTTCTCTCTCGACTTCTTCTTCTCCTTCAACTCCACTTCCAAGCTCCAGACTGAAGGCTCCAACATAGGGATTCTTCTCCATTAAATATATATTCAGAGCCATATATTATACAGTGAGGCATGAGAGATCATGAGAGATTGTAACAAGAACAAGAATATTATAGTAAATTTTTCCTCTCCAAATCCGTAGACGTAGGCCTAGCGCTAAACCACATAAATCCTCGTGTCCAATTCTCTCTATTTTTTTTTGTACTTACTTTCTATTCATCGACATGTACACATGCACCGACGTCGTACGGCTCTACCGAAACACCGCCAGGAGGCCCAAACGACATTGATAGAGGCCTGGATCGCGTCAATGGGATATGAATGACTCTTTCTCCCCATCTGGCCTGTTGAGCGATTTTTACGTTGTCAACAGACATCATATTCTTTTTATGTCGCTATCATTTGTTTTTCCTTGGTTATTAACGTTACGGTTTCTATTATTTCTAAATAAAATGGAAAGTTTCTTCAAACTAACTGCAAACTAAAAATAATAAGCATTTTTCTAAAAATAAAACAATTGCAAACCTTGTATCTACACCTATTTGACTGAATATCCTCAAGTAGAATAGTAATTAATTCCAATTTGTTGCGGAGCAGTAGATTAATAATTAATAAATTCTTTTTTCCATCATAGGCTTTTTTCTTGCTAACTTATTGTTATAAGTCTCTTGCATCCTATCAATTACTCTTCCATTGAGATTAAAGAAACCAATTGCTTATATACACTAAGATTAAAAAAATTAATTAACAAGGTGGTGGTTGGAATGGTGAAATCAAATCAAGCACTCACTTTGGGGGCTGGAACAACCAAAACTTAGGTAATGGTGCTTTCACTGGTAGGTGGAACAAAAGAATTGTATCAGTGAATGAAGATGGTAGAAATACGGCAAACAATTAGGGATCAATATATACTTTTAGTAAGAATTAGTGGGGCAAATCAACAATAGCTATAAAAATTAAAAAAGTCAATTAGCAAGGCGCTGCCTGAAATAACTAGGATTTAACTTGTGATTGAAAGATGAGTACTATAGAGATTAAAACTAATATTGGAAATAAGGCTATTCCATAGGCTCAATCAAATGTAGTTTATAGGGGTTAGACATCTAGCTACAATCAATCAAAATATGTAAAAGGAAAGTCTAATAGGACTAACAAACCAACCGATTTGTAGGATTAAGCAACATGTGTGTGTATATATATATATATATAATTAGCATATATATTAGCTTGACATATGTTCAGAGTTCTTATGCTTGACATATGTTCAGAGTTCTTATGCTTGCACGCAATTGGTGCTATTTTCTGGTGTACACAGGAAGAGTCTAAGCGAACTTTATGGAACCCAATATTATACTTAAAATAATTGTATATGGTTTTATATTTTTAACTATATATACATTAGGAATTTTTCATGATGTGATAATATAATGACTGTTCAAAATATAAAGCCATATATAATTTAAACTCAACATATTTCTCTTTTCTTTTTCAGCGAATCTCTTCTTTTTTCTTGTTTGATTGAGCAACATACCAATTTCTTTTTAGCGGACATTTTTCTCTTCAAAGTTTATATATAAGGAAAGCTAGATAAAAATTAGAAAAATGAGTGTTAATTATGTTTAAATGCATTTCTATATTTAATAATGTTGTCTTACCAGTCAGCATAAAAGTTATAGAAGGTTATAAATTCTACGTTGATTTGTGAGCGTAATCTAAAAAAGATTTGAGAAGATATCAAAAATACGGGTAGACATGGATATATTGGGGATATAATACATAACACATATTACAAGAATTATGGCAAAAGATAAATAGTGTTAAAAAAAAAAAAAAAGCAAATGCAAAAATACAGTAAATTTAATTCCAAAAAAATTCATACATATTATATTAAATTAAATAAATTAGTTAATACGTCTAAAAATAGAAGAAATTTATTAAAAACAATCAATCTCATGAGGGAAAAAAATTCGTACAACAAACATACGATGTCAAGGATTTCAAATTAAAAAGAAATAATATTTACAGTTGTGGATTGTGCAAACACCTCACAATCTCTTTAGAAAAGTGAGTTAATACGAGATTCGCATGAAAAAAATAACTTTTTAATCATGGATTCTACTATTTTTCAAAACGATTGCGTGGTCCTTACGTACTCCACGACTATATGTAACATTACTCTTTTTTTAAATTAAATGTATATTTATATGAATATTACAAAATAGAATAAGATTTTTTCATATGAAAAAGGAGCAAGTACCAGGAAGTAGAGGACAAGTAAAAAAAGAGTAAAAGTAGAGGAAATCAAGAGCAAGAGAACTAAAGAACAGTCAAATAAGAACAAAAGCAGCAGATCTGTTACAACAAACACATTAGAAAAAAGGAACAAAAAAAATGTATAGTTATATTTGTTAAATAAGAAAATGTTGATAAATTATTAATAATAATAATAGATCAGATAAAAAAACTCAATATTTATAGAAGAAAAAGTCAAAGAAAATAAAATAATGCAATAAATTAAATCTGTTAGTAATATTGTTTTTAATAATTCTATTAATAACTTTATGAATATCACATTTTTTATTAATATAAAATTCATATTTAACAAATAGGTATTAAATTTTGGAAATATCAAATTTTTTATTACAAAATTGAAACAATTTTTTTTCTAAAATTTATTGTTTTCTATAATATAAAACAACCACAAAAATATATACAAAACCCACCTTCTTTCCTGTGCCGTTTAAACAAAGTTGGCAACTGTAGTAATTTTTTTATTTTTTTCCTTTTCTTCTCTATCCCTTTTACCCTCTGCAACGAAATTTTATATTTTCTTCTCTCTCTCTCTCTCCTAACACTATCTTCTACATTTCTATCACATGAAGTCAACATTATTTTTCGGTATATAATTAAAAATATGAACAAAATTAGTTAGTATGTTTAACAATAGCACAAATCTATCAAAAAATATCCATTTAATGAGGCAAAAAATTATTCATTTAAGAAACATATAATGTGAACCAATTTTTTTTTTTTTTTTTTTAAGTAAATGTGCATTTATATAAATGTAAGATTTCTTTTTTTTTTTTTATTAAAAATAAGAGAATAAGCGGATTGCGATTAAATGCATGTTTGGGATTGCGGTGGGAAATATAACTTATAATTTTAGAACTTATAACTTATAATTTAAGTAATAAGTTATATTATTAAAATGTTATTTATTGTTTGGCAACCATATGTTTAAAACATTTTTAAACAATTAAAAAAATATTTTTTGAAGTAGAAATGACGATTATTTGAATTTTTAAAAATTATTATCATATCCTTGAAAGTTTGAAAGTTGTAATTATCTTAAAATTGTATGAATATTTTCGTCCATTGATAGTTATTTTGAAATTCAAATTACGTTTCGCATTATCTGAAAAAGCACGTTTGAGAAAAAGCATCAAAATGATATTTTTCCTCAAACGTAGTTTTTAATTTATTTGAAATTAAAAGTATTTTAATATGTAACATCCAAACGACCTAATTTTTTTATTAAAAAGCTTTTAAGAATATTTAATCACTTTTTAAGATGCATAACACAACTCCAAACAGACTCTAAAAACAAAAACAGCAAATCTATTGAAAAAACATAATTGAAAGAAAAAAAAAGCTGTATAGTCATATTTGTTAAATAAAACTATATTAACAAATGAAATATTAGATTTTGCAAAAATGAAATTTCTTATCACCATCAGGAATATTTTTTACCATTTACCTCTATCACAAACCGCTTCACTCTATGCGACACCGTTTACAGCAAAAATCCTAGCCATTTACCCCCTTTCTCCTCTCTCTGTGACTTCTCATTTTCTCCCAATACATTTTCCCTCTCCTCTCTCTCTCTCTCTCTCTGTCTTCCTCCCTCGCGTGCTCTCTCTCTCACGGATCCCCTGTGGACAGCCACCAGATCTGCTGCCGTGAGCCATCATCGTCGCCTCCAGCCACCGCCAGTCAGAACCTCGCCAGCTTCTCATCTCTTTGCCGTGAGTGAACCCTAGACTGATAATCCCTTCTGTTACATCAACGAGCCGATCTCTGCCGGACCCGATCAGAAAATGCGGTTCGCTTCGTCTTCTTCTTCGGTGAACATGATTGTGACCAGCACTCCTGCTCCGGACCTCGCACTCACTAACCTTGCCTACTGCTCTCATTCCGATCTTCATGGCTTCGCCGTCCCTGGCAAGATGCTCTACCTCGCTTCTGTTGGAGATTTATTCGTTCTATCAGTTGCATATCCTTCTACCGTCAATTATTTTAAACATATGGATTCCAGTTATGAAATTCTTGTCTGTTTTCTTACTGCTTAGATGTGATCGGAGAGCGTAGATAGTTTGGAAAAAAAAAATCAATAAAAGTGTTGGAATTTGCATTGGATACAGTGCTTGGAGCTGATTTAAAATGTTGATTGAGCATTTTCTTAAAAACTTTATTGTGAGATTGAAATTTAGAGCGACTGTTGATTGAATCTGGGAAAAGTTTCTTGTTTTTTTGGTGGCCTTAACTACGATATACCGGTCACGAAAGCGTACGCAATGGTCATATTGCCCTAAATGCGATTCAGCGTCGGCATGCTAAAGTTTCTGCTGGCGATACGATATCTGTTAGCAGGTTATTCAATACCAATATATATTCTTCTTGTCGTGCATTTTTTTCCTTGTTTCTAATTATTAATGGGAATTGTTTTAGGTTTATCCCACCTGATGGTTTCGATCTGGCATTGCTGACACTTGAGTTGGAGTTTGTGAAAAAGGGAACTAAAAATGAACAGGTTATATAAACTATCGAACTTTTGTTTCTTTTAGCTTCACGGAGGATTTTGTGTGTGAACTGTTTTATTTTCTCTCTTTCAGATTGATGCTGTTCTCCTCAGTAACCAACTAAGAAACAGGTTTATCGACCAGGTATATTTGTGTATTTTTGACATTCCATATGTTTGGTAATATTTAATTGTTTGTGCATTAGCTGTGATTGATTGATAATTTGATTTCAATAGAACTGTGTTACTGTATCACTAAACTAGCACGCTTAGGCGTTGCTCTTGTATATGTCCCGTATACTTGGTCTTTTGCCTACTCTTTTGATCAATAAAAATTTTGTTTACCGATAAAAAACAAATTGATTTCAATAGAACTTTTAGGAACTTTGGTATATCATCTACTATCAAAATTTTGCACTGTGATGCTGTCGTGTGGTCATCAAATGCTAATAAATTACATTTAATTTGATTTTAATCAATGGCTTTTAGGAGATGTCGTATTTTTTACTTATCAGAAAAAGGAGATGTCATATTTTTTTACAAGAACAATGGATAGTCCAGGGGCAGGAGCAACATGCATAATGCTTTATGTGGAGGAGGCACATAATGGTGATGTGCTAGAAGAGTGAGAAAATTATCGACCATTTGTTGCTTTATTGTGAAGCAGTTAGGGCCTTGTGGGTGTTGACCTTCCAACTTCTTGGGATTGAAGGGGTGATGCCTCAATTGGTGGTGGAGTTAATGGGGGGTTTGGGGAGGTAAGAGACAACTTGAGTGGAGAACTATAGATATATGGAGGATGGTTCTGTTGTGAATAATTTGGAGTATTTGGAATGAACACAATGTCAGTTTTTCTGCTTTTATTGATTTCTTGTTCCCAATCTCCTCCATAACTATGTTCTCCAATGTATACTCCTAGTGTATGGCTTGCACCACTAGGGCTCTTCAATAAAATTCAGTGGCTCTTCAATAAAATTATGTTCTCCCCTAGTCTCTTTTCCTCTGATAGTGGATTGGATTCTGCCTAAAGTTAACGAGATTTTGCCTTTCGTGGGGATTTCACATAGAGGATGTGAAGACCAGTTCAATGAACTAATCACTGTGATCGAGACAAGCCACACGCTTGAAACCAAAAGTTTCAAGAAAAACAGGGAGTTACAGCATCCTTCTTGGGCAATTAACTACGACACTAAGGGAGGTAGCTTAGTTAGAGGGAAGTCTAAAGGGAGGGAAATGTGAAGACGGGAAACACAAGGGGTTGGGGTTGGGGTTTGGCTTGGGTATTAGTTATACGGGAAACGAGGGGTTGAGGTTCAGTGTAATTTTTTGGGTATTTTGGATAGTTTTGGGATTAGTGTATTTTGGGTTGTTTTTCACGGGCTTTTTTGGGTCATTAGGGGCGCTTTATTATGGGCTAAGTGTTTTCTTGTATACGTTCAGTGCATATGGTTACTCCTTTTGATATAGAAAATATTTTTACTTATAAAAAAAAAAAGTAAAGGAAACGATATGCCCTCATGTATGTAGCTGAAACGATTATGTTGTGATGGGTGGAAATTGGAAAGTAATATTGGAAAAGATTGAATAATATAGACATTAATTGGAGAGAAGTTGTGGGTTCCATCCTTTGTGGAAGAATGAGAACTACTAAGGATGGTTCAATCATGTGCAATGAAGACCACCAATTGTGTTAGTAATGAGGATTTTTTGGCTGAAGTTGAAGAAGCTATGAGGAGTAGGGGAAAGCTGAAGAGAAAATGGGTTAATCTGGTCATAGTTAACATAATGGTTTTAGAAAGCCATAGTGGTTGACTAAGATTAGTAAAAAAAAGATATATTCAAGTTAATAGATTTGTTGGGATATTACTTCAAAGTTCTATGTTCTGGCCGTACACGCAACAAACACAAGGAATATTTCAATAGATTGCTGTCTACATTACGTGGTCATGTTTAAGTTCAAGTCTTTCTTATCCAAATTGATGAGGTACTTTTATAACAAGGTGAATGTTGGATTTTTGGTGTTTTGAGTATGCAT